>NC_071389.1:186346979-186652140 GCF_022682495.2 Desmodus rotundus | reverse complement strand
CTGCTGTGGTCGGGATAGACTGGGGGAGGGGCAAACGTTGAACTAATTCAGGCAGGAAGGAAGGTGGCGTGGATCAGTGTGGTGGTGGGAAGTGGTTGGATTCTGGGTTTTCCGAAGGTTAGCCCAACAGGGTTTTCTGGTGGGGCAGTGTTGGGGAGTATTACCTTTCTTATTTTAAGTACTCTTCTGTTTAACAGCACAAAGTTGCCATGGAAATTCGGTGTGGCCACAGCACACGGATGACTCATACGGAAGTCACTGTCCACTAAAAGTCCTCCTAAGTTTTGAAAAAAACTTACATGTGCTAATGTTCAAATACCCCTTATAATTTGTGATTGTGTGGATGGCTTTGGTGCCCAGTTAAAAATCTTACCTTTGTCTGCAGGAGATTTTATTTTGCTAGATTGGGCTCATTGTTCTAAATAGTAAGAACTAGGAGAACCCTTAGTCTGTTACCCAGGATAATAGCTTCTCTGTCAACTTTATGTAAACCCACCCCTCACACGCATGTCTTCTGTACCTTCCAAAACCTCATGGGTTGTTGAACAAGGCAGAACCTACGGCAGACCTCTGAAACCTTTTTCTAGGTTGACTGTGGCTTTGTAATTTTACACTCTCCAGTGAGAATTGATTATAACCCATACAACCTGAGATCTAGCCTGTGTATTTCCATTACATCCATCAAGATGGTGTGAGATGTTGTTAGCTATGTTGCTGGGATTATGTGCAAATATATACATGGTGTCTATAAGAATTATTTGACCTATCAGTGTAGAACCCACCATGTCATTGGTGAGGGAGACAGAAACAGACATAGGTGTGCATCTGATACACTTATTCATAGTGAACTCACAGTGCTTGCTTTCAAGATAAACAGTATATTGCAGAAACTTTCTTTTCTTCAGAGCTCACCAACTATGTTTTTATGGGACATTTGAGACCCTTATCCAGGATTGACATCCATCTTGCCAGGCTATAATGTGCAGAACTGGCTTTCTGTGCCCATTTTGAAGGTCAGGATTCTACCCATCTGACCTCTCTCCTGTTTTCCGTGATCCCAAATGTCAGCAGCTAGTTTGAGGTTTTAGAAACCTTTGCCAGTGGGCTGTGTCGTTCCCAGCCTCCCTACCCCGCCATGTTCGTCTGCTCTTTTCAGCATTACCTGAGTTCATTGTGACTCCTAAGGAACTCTAGGATCTGCAGCGTGTCCCTACTGCTAATCTAAATGCCCCTGGCCTGGCTTTCACGAGCCCCCTTCTGTTTGTCCCCACAGCAGTGGTTTCTGTCCAGTTGCCTGTCATCTGCAAGTCTCTGCTGCCCACATGAATCTCGCCTTCCGTACTGCAAAGTTTAACATTTGTTAGGCACTGAATTACATTGATCCCCTTTTGTTGGATGGGTTTTACCTCCCCAAATTTCCTTTTTTTGAAACTGTGTATTATACTATTTTAACAGCTCACAGAATGCTTTGTACCATGTCCTGCCAGATATTATAGTTAAGTATTCATTAATAGGCTTGTTTATCTTATTCTTTATTGTAGTTGAAGATGCCCACACTGAAATGTTCAAGGGAAACAGCAAACAGACAGTTTGGAGGGGCTATTTGGTATGTTATTTTAAATTCATTTTGTTTTTACAGTAGACCAGAATGCAAGTATGAGTAATAAAGCTGCTGTACTTTGAGAGGCTTTTTGCTGTTTACTTTTTCTCTGAGACTAGTGTATTAGTATTAATGAATATTGGTTAAGTAACCTTAATTCTTACTTCGAAGCTTATATGATGCAGTAGATCTTTGCTCGTTTTCGCCAGCCTTATGATATGGAGAGTGAGTCGTGTTTCCCCCGCTCCTGTTTTAGACAGCAGACAAAGAAGTCCCTGGGCTAGTGCTAATGCAAGATCTGGCTTTCCTGAGCGGGTTTCCACCAACATTCAAGGAAACAAACCAGCTGAGAACAAAACTGCCAGAAAATCTTTCTTCTAAAATAAAACTGGTAAGAGCCTGGAAAATACAGCATCCAGTACAGTGCGTCTCGTTTAACGCGTGACCCTTCTCTTGTGATTCATTTCATTCAAGGGATAACTGACTATCAGAAGAACCAAACGGGGCTTCTATTCTGCCTCAGTCTGTTGTGAAAATGCCCCTTTGTTTATAGGAGATCCTTACGCTTTACTCTTTCTTTAAAGTGATTTGAGAGAGAGAAAGAAACATCGATTTGTTCCACTTATTTATTCATTGGTTGTTTCTTGTCTGTGCCCTGACCAGGGATCAAACCTGCAACCTTGGCATATTGGAATGATGCTCTAACCAACTGAGCTATCTGGTCTGGGTGTCACTCCTTACTCTTAATTTGGGTAAAATCGTGTCTAATTTTGTTTGCTGGTTTCCTAGATAGAAGCAGGATCATTTGTTTAACAAATGAGCTTCTCCGATGTGTCAGGTTCTGTTGTAGTGGCTGGAATATAGCTGTGGACAAAAAGACAAAGACCCAATGGCACTTACAGTATAAGGAAATGGAAGCGTGGAAGGAGGAGATGGGGGCATTGCCCGTGTAGTGAGTATTCACAGGCTCCATGCTGTGTATTTATTGAAAGCTTTCGCTCAGAGAGTGGGCTTCAGGTATTTGGAACATTTGATAATGTGAAACCTCCATTCATTAATAGCTAGTGGAGCCATTAATGTATTTAGGATTTAAACTTTAACTCCTCATGCTTGACCAGTGATGCCATTTGTTAGAGTTGACTTTGGAGGGTGACCTATGACATGCCTTTTCTCTAACATTTATTGTTTTCAGAGCCATTTGCCTAGTTGATTTAGGGCACAGTTCATGTGGGTATACTTTCCATTTGACATTATGTCAGGATGCCTGCCATCTGCCCTGACCGGTGTGGCTCGGTTGGGTGTTGTCCTGCAAGGTGAAAGGTTGCCAGTTCAATTCCTGGTCAGGGCACATGCCTGGGTGGTGGGTTTGGTCCTCAGTTGGCCATGTACAAGAGGCAACTGATTGATCTTTCTTTCTCACATTGATGTTTCTCACCCTCTTTCTCTTTCCTTTCCCCTCTCTCTAAAAATAAATAAAATCTTAAAAATAAACAAGATGCCTGCTGTCTGTCAGAATCATGCCAGTTGTAAAATGTGGGTGTCTCTTCTCTTAGAAGAGAGGGCATAAAGTTCTTGGCTCCAAATTTGTTGGGACCTGGTTTTCTTGATATTACAAAGAAATGTTCTTTAAATTTTGCCACTGTGTTTAGCTTACTTATATTCACTGCTTGTTCCTGTTGATGTTATTGAGCAATTTGGAGGTGAAGGATAGAGCTGGAGGTACTGGTGGCGGGATCTGTGATCGGGGAGTTCTTACACAATACCTG
The DNA here is from genome assembly GCF_022682495.2 of Desmodus rotundus. Taxonomy (NCBI): domain Eukaryota; kingdom Metazoa; phylum Chordata; class Mammalia; order Chiroptera; family Phyllostomidae; genus Desmodus; species Desmodus rotundus. The sequence goes on along the minus strand of NC_071389.1, from coordinate 186,648,774 downwards.
TCTCGACCATGTTTTTTATATTCTTCCTCCCAACTCTTTTTTCCCGTGTTGCACTGTTTTAAGATACACTGTATTAAGATTAAGATCTTTGTAAGTGATGATACTATGAAGGACATTTATGTTTTTTCTTTTTTAAATATTTTCCTCCATAACTTTTTTTATGGTACCTGGAATTAATATGGTAGTGCCCAGATAGATTAGGGTTGAATTATTTCTTTATCTGCAACTATTTGAAAATAGATATTATATTTCTCCTTCCCCTGAGTTATTTTTAGTGCTGATTTGGGCAAGTAAGACCATAGATTAACATTGGTTTCAGCCATGTTTATTTGGCTTCTTGGCTTCCTGGCTGTTCGTTCTAGGTACATCTTTACTTTTGATTGTCGGCTCAGATTTCTTATGCAGAAACAATGACATTCTCGATTCTCTGTATGTAATTCCAACTCTAATAAATTTTTGCACAAAAGAAGTTTCATAATCTCCATTCTCTGCCCAGGTTTGACTGGCCCACCGCCAACCCGTTAGCAAACTCTTGCTGAATGGTACGGAGTGGTGGATGCAGGTGGAGCTAAGGCGGGGTAGTAACTTGAATCGGACCAGGAGTACCAGTGGTCTCTGTGCATGATGACACCACTTTGCACTGCTCATTCACCCACTTGGAGATTTATTGGGATCCTCAGACTTCTCGTGGTGGAGGCCAGCACCCCTTTGAGGGTCAGAGAGGTTCACTATCTGTAAGGTTCACGGCAAGTCGTGTTCATGATGTCTCACCTGTGGTCAGCTTCAGGGATTAGGACGTTTTGGAGGCTAGAGAGGACATGAGAAAGAGGAGGAACAGAAGGTCTGTGTCAGCACTGGAACACAATGCTTCAAGTGACTCTTTCCTTAGGTTCTACTTCCTGGTTTTTTTATGAGTGCCCTGAGAAGGAAGTTTCCTATCATTGGGTTTCCAGTCCACGTAGGGAGTGCTTATTAAATGCCTGCTGGGTGCCAGGGACTGTGCTAAGGATAACTGAGTGAATAAAAGCACTTAAATAATTTTTGGGTGTGATCTCCTCTAAATGTGTTTACAGATAGAAAGTGCTGTCGCACCTGGGCTTTAGGTGCACTGGAGGCGAGGCAGGCTTTGCAGAATAGGACGCATTTTACCTGGGCCCTGAGCAGAGCAGCTGTTCTCTCAGCAGGGAAGGGAGTAGGAAAGACCATTCCCGGAAGAGAGAATGGCCCAAGCAAAGGGCTGGAGGCTTGCACATCGAGGTGTTTGCAGAAAGTCGGGGCAAGTGTTCCTGAAGGCCAGAGCCCAGGCAGGGTTTTTGCTAGTGTTCAGATTGGGAAGATAAATCGAGGTCAGACTGAGAAAGACCTGCAGTTAAAAATCCTAGACTTTATTTTGGAGGCAGGAAGCTTCTCTAGGAGGCGGAGGACCCCTTCTAAGAAACACAGCAGGGGAAATGTAGCAGACAGAGCTTAGGCCAGAGGAGTTTAGAGGCAGGAAAAACAGTTTAACCACTGCTGCCCCAGCCCAGCAGGCCATTTGGGTTCAGCAAGTGCTTTGTCAGTAGTGCAGTGATGAGAATGGTTCCAGAAACATCTGAGAGAGCCCCTCTGCTTGACCTGGTGACTTACTCTTAGCTGGGGGGAGAAGGAAGGAAAAAGGAAAGGGGGAGTGGATGTTTCTAGAGAAGATGGGAGTGATGGCATTGGCCACCGCAGTCGGAGCTTCAGTGGGAGAAGGAAGTTTTTTAGGAAGGAAACCCAGAGCTCAGTTTGGGGTATGATTCCTTAGGGTGCTTTGTGGCACGTGGGAGGAAAGGGCCATTAGGCCTTGGACCTGAACAGCTGAACCCTTTTGCCCTCCCAGGCTCCTCCAGGAGGCCTCTGCCATCTAGAGCTCTCTTCTGCCCCAGAGACTCCTCACTGGGCTGCAAGCGTTTCGGGACAGGTACTGCCTGTTCACCTTTGTACCCCTAGTGATTTGGGGGGGCCTGACACCTAGGCGGCCACTCAAGAAATGCCTATTGGAGACAGGCTGTGACTAAACACACCCGTCACACACAATGTCTTGGAATATAAAGGGGAGGAGTTCAGCATTATGATTATCCACAGGAGGCACTTGCGGTGTATGGTACCATCCACAGGAGGCACTTGTGGTGTATGGTACCATGACCGTATTCATACAGCATTATTTTGCCTTTACTATTCTGTTAGAGCAAAACCAGAATCCTCACCCCCATACCCCTAGGAGGTGGGACTTGAAATTGGTTTCATTTGCAAGATAATAGATTTGAATTTATAAAAATGTGATTCTGGGTTATAATCTTATACATCAGTCTTTTCTGTTAGAGGTTTTCTAGTTTGACACACCTTGACGTGAGTTCTTTTGTGAATTGATTAATTACCCCTAATTTGTCTGTAGAATTTTTGTATGTAATGGAAACAGAATTTACCTTTTGAAAAATCAGATTGTCCACTGGTCTTTATTTTCAGGTCACTCTAAATCTTTGTGTTTTTAGACATTTTCATTTATGGGGTTTTTTTTTGTTTTTTGATTTCTGTTTTTGTTCCTTCTTTAACATATATTAGAGCAGGTGGGAAATCTTCCCAAGTCTCTCTAGTGGGTTCTCACATTTGGTTTAATTCTTTCACAGTGGTTGCCAAGTGGGTGTGCAAGAGAAGTGGAGGACATGGGGCTGTCCTCAAGCTCTTTATAATCTCTTTTTGGAGGCAGTACCTTTGTGTATTAAGTGTTAAAGTAACAAAACAAGATAGTATAGGGTTAGGCATACAGAAGAGTGGTATAGACTTGGTGCTGGCATTTAGAGACAGGAGAGGTCTATGTGGACCAGAGACCGGGGGAGTTTTCAGTGAGAAAGAGGCTGCACGGGCTCCTTAAGGTTGACCACGTCATTTGTTTCAGCAGGAAGGACAGTGCGGGCAGAGTGGGAACAACTTGTTGGCCTACCTGGACTCTGTCCCTCAGACCTCGCTGTTCAGGGCATGTTCAAGGTCATAATAAATTGTAGTAATATTATATTAATGCCTCTCTTTTTAGTGACTTCCTTGAAACTGTCTTATGTACCTGCTCTCTTAAAGCATGGCTCTCTTTCTTTTAGTTTTATTCCTGAAATAAAAACTGAAGTAGATTAAACAAGTAACTCTGGAACTAATTTAAGTTTTAGAAAAGCACCAGGACATACTAAGACTTAGTAAGTTTGAGTTGTCACTTTACTAGAAGGAGCTAATTTGTTTTTCAGTTGTATTAGCTGGCATGTTTTTTCCCTAACCAGTAACTAACATCCTGAAATGTCAGTGGCTTAAAAATAGCAAAGTTTTACCTCCCAGTTGTGCTAACATGTCCCTTCCTGGTGAGTCCATAGGGACTAGGTAGGTGTCCAGTTGTTCTCTCTTTGAGAAACTTATGATTTTAAGAATTCAGGTAAACTTATAATTTTGGGTAAGAAGCTATATATGGAGGCAGTTGTCCATAGTTGCCCAAACTAAGAACTGCAGCCTTTGGCCCTCATTACAGCCATGGTTCTGTGCCACCTCTGGTCTTTCTGGAAAAGTCATTAAGGTTGTCCAGGACTGGGGAGCCACCTAGTGGCTCACACAGGATATTTTCTCCCCACCTTTTTCAGTACTGAAAACTTGGTAGATTGTGGTAGCAGAAAATCTTTTTCATAAACAAATATTTCCTTATGCTCTTTACTTTTCATCTCTCTTCCAGTTACTGTACAGTGACCTTAGGAAAATGTCTGAAATTTTGAAATAGTTTTCCAGGATAAAAGCAGTTTGTAAGAAAAGATTAAGATAAGGATATTTTCCCAAAATTTTAAATTAAATTAGAATGTGAAAGTACTATATTTATTTATCCTGGAACAGTGTTTTGTACACTCCAGGGATCCCCCAGAGGTGCTGTGGGAGCCACGGGGGGAGGTTCGGGGTAGGTAGTGAGACTGTAGGGCCTCCAGATAGGAGGCCCTGCGTGGCCTCCATCCCATCTGCCCCAACACGGAGGCAGGCTGGTGACATCAGTAAGAGCTGACCTCCAGTGAGTGCTCAGTATAGGCCAGGCACTGCTAGGGTGAAAGAAAGCAGTTGGGAAGCCAGTATACACGCATGCAAGCACGAACACAGACATGTACAGTGTGTACACAGACACACTGTTTCTGGAAAGAGATCACGGCCCACATAATGTAATGAAAAGGTGAAAAGATACAAATAAAATGCAAACTCTAACCTCTAGTTTTTGGGCCTTCATAAACTCAGGAACCTTTTGAAAGATGAGCTAAGTATAGTCATGTCACAAATACAAAAGCTTAGTCTGAGCCCATAAGACTTCGTGTTTGCTTCTGTTTTATGAATTAGAAAAGAAGGCCCTGGGCTCTGTTAGGAGAACTAGTTCAGCAGAAGGATTTTATCATCCTCAATTAGTGGTTTTGAGTCCTCTCTCTGCCTTTTTAAGTTCTGAAAGGCCTTTTTCGTGGGAAATTGTATGATATAGGCTTGGAACATAAACAGATCAAGGGTGGTGTGGACTTGGATAGAGGTGAGGAAGCCTGTTTATAAAATGTGTTGAGCCCTGCCTGGTGTGGCTCAGTGGATGGAGCACCGGCCTGCAAACTATAGGGTCGCTGGTTCAATTCCCAGTCAGGGCACATGCCTGGGTTGCAGGCCAGGTCCCCAGTAGGGGGTGTGCAAGAGGCAACCACACATTGATGTTTCTCTCCCTCTTTCTCCCTCCCTTCCTCTCTTCTTTAGGGCTATTTTTCGGCTGGTAACCCTGTTGTTATCTTACAGTTGCAGCTGTACTCAGAGGCCAGTGTAGCACTTCTGAAATTGAACAACCCCAAAGATTTCCAAGAACTGAGTAAGCAGACCAAGAAGAACATGACCATTGATGGGAAAGAACTGACCATAAGTCCTGCGTATTTGTTATGGGATCTGAGTGCCATCAGCCAGGTAAGGAGTGCCAAGATTCTTTTAAAACCTGAACCTGTTCAGGTTGTTAAAGATTTATAAATCACTTCACTCTGTTCGAAGAAGGAAGAGGATTTGATTGGAACTTTTCTAATTTTTTAGTCATTGCTATTGGTTAATATTAACTCAGTGACCTAGAATCAGATCCAAGAACCTTTTCTAAAAAGCGTGTTAAAGAAATACTCTGTATTTGTGCTGTTGTAACTATGCTGAGTCTTTTGCAGTTTTTGTAATGTTTAAAAGTAAGACTGGGCCTTTTTTTTTCCTTTTTCTTTTTGAATTTATTGGGGTGATACTGGTTAACAAAATTATGCAGGTTTCAGGTGCACAGTTCCATAGCATATCTGTCATCTGAACACTGTATTGTGTGTTTATCACCCCAAGTTAAGCCTCCTTTCATCATCATTTACCGTACCCTTCCTGTACTCCCCTCTCCCTCTACCCCCTCCCCAGGCAATTCCCACACTGCTGTCCAAGTCCACGAGTTTTTTCTCTTTTTTTTTTTTCAATCTCTTTACCCTCAAGCTCTCCCCCATCACACCCCTGACTGCTGTCAGCCTGCTCTCTGTCTATGGGTCTGTCTCTATTTTGCTTGATAGTTCATTTTGTTCACTGGATTCCACATATGAGTGAAATCATATGGTACTTGTCTTTCTCTGACTGGCTTGTAAGACTGGATATTTAAAAGTTGGCCAGAGCACCCTGAGAGCTAAGAGGGCAGCGGGAGAGACAGAGGAGGAGGTATGGCTGAAGGGGTATTTTACATCTTCATGCACCAAATGTTTTTCTCAGTCTAAGCAGGACGAAGACGTTTCCGCCAGCCGTTTTGAAGATAACGAAGAACTGAGATACTCGCTGAGATCTATTGAGAGGCATGCGCCATGGGTTCGGAATATTTTCATTGTCACCAATGGGCAGATTCCGTCCTGGCTGAACCTTGATAACCCTCGAGTGACGATAGTAACGCACCAGGTACATGACTTCCACATATCACAAGGCTCCAGGGACTTTTTTCTGTCTTTCACTGTTCTTTTACTTTTCCCCAGTTTCATTCCCTTCACCCTCCTCACCTCTATTTCCACCTTCCTTTAGTTCTTCCATTTGCCTTCCTTCCAAAAACAAAAATGAAAGAAAAAACACTTATCCACCCTCTTTCTCTCTTGTGTTTTTTTGGTTTTTTATTTCTTTTTTTTTTTTTTTTTTTTTTTGGTTAAAAGGATGTTTTTCGAAACGTGAGCCACTTGCCTACCTTCAGTTCACCAGCTATTGAAAGTCACATTCATCGCATCAAAGGACTGTCCCAGAAGTTTATTTACCTGAATGACGATGTCATGTTCGGGAAGGATGTTTGGCCAGATGATTTTTATAGTCACTCCAAAGGTCAGAAGGTGAGTAGCTAAGAGGAAGGGATGCCGAGCTTGGAAGTCACTTGGAAGTTATCAGTGGGAAATCAGGAGTCGGTATATATACTACTATATCCAGATTTGATCAAATAAATATTATTGAGTGCTAAGCTCAGGAGAGTTACAATCTGGGAGAAAGAAAAGTACTTCCTAGTAATTTTTCGCTTGCCTACATTCTCAGATGCCAAGAACTCCCTCTTTTTTCCCTGACCTTCTAAATTTTCTACTATATTCTGTCCAATGTGGCTCAGTTGGTTGGTGCATCGTCCCATAATCTGAAAGGTCATGGGTTTGATTCCCAGTCAGGACACATACTTGGGTTATGGGTTCAGTTCAGGACACATACAAGAGGCAACTGATCAATGTTTCTCATTCACACCAATGTTTCTGTCCCTCCCTTCCCCTTGCCCTAAAATTAATGAGCATTTCCCCTACCCGTGTGGCTCAGTTGGTTGGAGCGCTGTCCTGTAACCAAAAGGTTGCAGGTTTAATTTCCAGTCACGGCACATATCCAGGTTGCATGTTCAATCCCCTGTCCAGGCTCATACAGAAGGCAACCAATCGATGTTTCCCAGTGATGTTTCTCCCTTCCTCCCTTTCTAAAAGCAATGAAAAAATGTCCTCAGGTGAGGATAAAAAAATAAATAAAATTAATAAGCATGTCCTCGGGTAAGGATTAAAATAAGTAAATTTTCTACAACAACAGCAGAGAAAACAAAATCACGATGAAACACAAAATCATGGTTACAGAGTCAGCAAAGTGACTGACACAGAAAGTTAGCTCAATTTTCTGCTTAAAGACATGGATGAAGTCTTATCGAACCTGGTCTGACTCTGGCTTTGGGAGGCAGGATGGAGAAGTGGCTATGAGCACAGACTCAGGAGCCACTATTTAGGATGGTCCTGGGCAAAGACCCGACCTTTGTGTTTTCTGTGTGCCTGCTGCAGGAAATAGGAATACCCCTGTAGCATTGTTAGAAAGATTCTTTGATAAGCTGGAGACTTATCGCCATAAGCCTATGATAGAACTCTGCCACTGCAAGTGCTAACTGCACAAAGCTCCTTTTTCTGCTGCTGTTTATGCCATCCCAGTGTGCTCATTGTCCTGTGCCCCTGTTCTGCAGCCTCCCCTGTGTTAGCTTGTAGTGCTGCGGAGTTGAGCTGTGGCTTGACGGGGGAGACACGCAAAGTCGGTGACCTGTACAGTGATTTTCATGCTGGCAGGTGTGCCCTGGGTGCTGAGCAGTGGGAGCGGAGCACATGAGGTTGAAATCAGACAGCAATAGGGAAGAATTCCCTATTCCTTTGAATTGAGATGAACTTTGAAGAACAAGTAGAAGTTAGATTCCAAATAGATGGAATGTCCAAAGGCATGCGGACTTGAAAAAGGGAGCATATTTTTTTTTAATGATTTTAGTTTAAAAAGTCACCATGTACCATATAACTCATCGGGAAAGCAGGTGAGCTCACAACTCAGATTGCTGGGCTGGTTAGCTTGTCACAGAACCTTGTGCTTGGTGAGAAGGACGTTTAGAGTTCATCTGCTGTTTTTTTCAGCCATGATGCAAGATTATGCACAAATACACTCAGGAGTTAAGGACAGTTGTCATAGAAAAGCAGTGACTCGTATGGTATACTTTCCACCACTTGGGCATGCGTTTGTTATAAAACCATGGTGGGAGAACCTAACTCACGAACTGAGTCCTTGTCTGCTCTCCCTGAGTAATGAACAGAGAAGATGTTCTCAGTAAGAATTATCAAAAGAGCAGAACTTGGGAAATGACTGCCGGTGCAGGCAGACTGAAAGCAAAACACGTCACGTGAATGCCATCAGCCTGTAGGAAATACTGACGTTTTCTAGAGGCTCGTTTTTTACAAAGGAATTCTGATTTGAGAGGGAAAAGCGTCACAAACTGTTTTATATTCTCTCTGGTGTTCTCATAGGTTTATCTGACATGGCCTGTGCCAAACTGTGCCGAGGGCTGCCCGGGCTCCTGGATTAAGGACGGCTATTGTGACAAGGCTTGTAATAATTCAGCCTGTGATTGGGATGGTGGTGATTGCTCTGGTGAGGATGTGCTCATATATAATTTGCTTCTGTTTATGGAAGTTTTTCATTGCTAATCATTATTGAACATGTCCAGTGAATTCAACGTTTTCGTGTATTAAAATAATCAGTAATCCATAGACTCTCTGGAGGTGATGCTAGTTCCCTTCCGTGGCCTAGTTTATTCATATTATCCATTGTTGAGGGCATTTTCCCACACTGGCCCTGCACTTGAAAATATGAAAATCAGGACTATCTTTAAGTATGTAAGCGCAAGAGCAAGAACAGCTGTAACTAGTTTTTATGGGAGCTCATGGCAGCAAATGCGGGTAGGTCAGTGAATGACATGCAAAAGAAGTACACGTCTTTCCTCCTCAGCATCTCATCTCTTATTCTCACATCCTTATGTTTGGACTTGTTGATAACAAGATTTTTACTTTTATTTATTGCCTTTCAGTTTATAAAGAGTTGTTTAAATTTATGAAATGTCCATTATCCATCTTAATTTCTTCGTCACCTAAGAAAGAGAGAGCATCGCCCATGTTCCATGTGAGGAAACAGATTTGGAAAAGTGTCGGAGGAAAGAAAACTTCAAGTTGCATCTCACTCAGATCTGCTAGAGGCACTTTTGAAAAGTACAAGCAGCTGCAGGGAGAGAGCACAGATGTGCGGAGTGGATCTGTGTGGTCCCGCGAACTCCGCCTCTAATAGGACATTCACATTGGCTAATGAAGTTAGCACCCATGTGAGGACTTGTTTTGGGCAGTTCTGACAGTCACAGTGTTTCAAGTAATCTCTCCCCGTTTCCCTGCTCCTCCATCCACATCTACACGCGCCCCCTTGAGAAAGTTTGAGGCTCGCACTTCTAGGTTACACAGCTGGTACGCGTCCAGCCCAGTGCCTGGTGATGTCCCATTGTCAGTTTATTTTCTTCTTAAGCTACATGAACCGTTCTACTAAGGAACAGGGTGAATGAACCCTTTCCACTGAAACTCATACATTAATCTTGAAAACAACTGTGAAGAAATAAGGAGCTGTCTTTTTTTTTCTCTAGCTTATAAGCACAGCAAGATTCTGTTGTCCTCCTCCCTCTCCAGGTAACAGCGGAGGGAGTCGCTACGGTGCAGGAGGCGGGGGAACCGGCAGTATTGGAGTTGGACAGCCCTGGCAGTTTGGAGGAGGAATAAACAGTGTCTCCTACTGTAATCAAGGGTGTGCAAACTCCTGGCTCGCTGATAAGTTCTGTGACCAAGCCTGCAATGTCTTGTCCTGTGGGTTTGATGCTGGTGACTGTGGGCAAGGTATATTTATTGTCATAAAAATACATTAAGGATAAGGGGATAAAAATCCTTGGCCAGTAGAGAGGGTTTAGGCTTACTGTTTTTATTTAAAGTAATTATTCTCTCTGTGTCCCTTTCCCAGCCTTGCATCCAAACTAGTTGTAAGTGAAAAGTAAGAGGACACAGACCTTTACAAAACAGTAAATACTAAAGCTGCATCTTTTCCTTTATTACTCCAGTCTGATTTTTTTTTTTTTACTAAGCTGATTTACCTTAGTTGAAAATATAAGAGATGATGGGTTAATTTGAAAATAATAAAAGACCAATAATTTATTAAATAAGGACAATTTGAATACTGGAGCTTGTTGATAGCTTATTAACAGAGGTCGTTTTGGCAGAAAGTTGTATTTTCTCAAATGGACAAAAGGATGGAAGTCGATTATTGGAGTTTGCAGTCAGGCATCCTGCCGTATCTCGGTGGTGAGTCAGACTCCGCAAGCGTTCCGCGTCGATGACTGTGATGGCCTCACGTAGTCCAAGCAGCCCCGGACCAGTAGTCCTTGTGTAGGATTTCTGATTACTTTGAAGTCTGTTTAAGCTCACTGTTAGGAAATGAAAACTCAAACCCTAAGAATTAAAGGAAAAGGGGGGAAATGGCTAGTTTTTTAAAAGTTGTGTTTGTGTTTTTTCCCTCTAGATCATTTTCATGAATTATATAAAGTAACTCTTCTCCCAAACCAGACTCACTATGTTATTCCAAAAGGTGAATGCCTGCCTTATTTCAGCTTTGCAGAAATAGCCAAAAGGGGAATCGAAGGCGCCTATAGTGACAACCCAATAATTCGACATGCTTCTATAGCCAATAAGTGGAAGACCATCCACCTCATAATGCACAGTGGAATGAATGCTACCACAATATATTTTAATGTCACACTTCAAAGTAAAAATGACAAAGAGTTCAAAATCCAGATAGCAGTCGAGGTTGACACAAGAGAGGAACCAAAACTGAATTCAACTACCCAGAGGCCCTACCAAGCTTTGGTTAGCCCTGTAACACTTCCTCCAGAGGTGGAAATCCCGTTTGAGGATATTCCCGAAGAAAAACGCTCCCCAAAGATTAAGAGACATGGTGTTAATACAACTGGGAGACCCCAAGAGGAGGTGAAAATTCCCCTGGTGAATATTTCACTCCTTCCAAAAGAGGCCCAGTCGCATCTCAAGAACTTGGATTTGCAACTAGAACGTGGAGACATCACTATGAAAGGATACAACCTGTTCAAGTCAGCCTTGCTGAAATCGTTTCTGATAAACTCACAGGATGCCGACGTGAAAATAAACCCAGCTATCGTAACAGATGAAAGAAATAAGAGTTTGGAAGCCCCACTGGTAAAACAGGTTCACAAAAGCACCTTGCCAAACAGCGTAGGAGCATCTGAAAGATTACAGAGGTCCACTTTTCCAGCAGGGACAGGAGACGTGAATGGCCACTACCAGCAGCAGACTCCACCGCTGGACACGGAAACCAAAGCAAGCTTTAGATCTGACACGCAGACCCAAAAAGGAGGAGGCAGAAGTGTGTCAAAAGAAAAGCTCTCTTCTCTGATTGTTCCACTGGAAAGGCATGCACTGAGAGAGAAGACAATCATAGGGAAAGAACAAGAGAAAAACGGAATGGAGGACAGTGCTAAAAATCACTTACCTGGTAATGAAGTATTACCTGGACGAAAACTGCAACATTACACAGACAGTTACCTTGGGTTTTTGCCATGGGAGAAAAAGAAGTATTTTCAAGATCTTCTTGATGTAAGTTACACTCAGCCTTATTCCTTCTCATGCTCAGGAAAAATAAATAACCTTGTAAGTGATAATAATACAGTAATGGCTACCATTTATTTAGCACTTCCCCTGTGCCAGTCAGTGAGCTAAAAGCTTTTCTTACATGGTTTCATTTAATTTTCTCAGTGGCCCTAACAATAAAAAGAGTTTATAATGGTTTCTACTATCATTTATCCCCATGTTACAGCTTAGAGAACAGCCTCAGTGTGAATGAGCGAGGGATTCAGCCAGGGACATACCCCAAGTAAGATTTCAAGAAATGCTTTTGCATACATAGTGCAAGTCAGACCTGACATTTTTCCAGCTTCACTGATGACCAAACCGAGGGGCAGAGAAGTTCATTCACTTCCCTAGTATATACAAACTGTTGTTCTTAGGCCAATGTTGGTGATAATTTCACTGAAGTCTAGTTTTGTCCTGCTCTTAGGGTCCTCATTTTATTTGCCTGTCATGGACCATCAGTGACTAGTTATTACATTATATAAAATGGGCCCTGGCTGGTATAGCTCAGTGGTTTGAGTGTGGGCCTGTGAACCAAAGTCTTGCTGTTTTGTTTCTCAGTCAGGGCATATGCCTGGGTTGCAGGCCAGACCCCCAGTAGGGGGTGCACAAGAGGCAACCATGCATTGATGTTTCTCTCCCTCTATTTCTCCCTCCCTTCCCTTCTCTCTAAAAATAAGTAAATAAAATTTAAATAAATAAATAATAAACAAAATGGCACCTTTGCCTCCTGTTAACCAAAGTACACTTGTACGCTAAACATAATGCTACTACGTGGAATTCTCTTTTCAGGAAGAAGAGTCATTGAAAACCCAATTGGCATACTTTACTGACAGCAAACATACTGGCAGGCAACTAAAAGATACGTTTGCAGATTCCCTCCGATATGTAAACAAAATTCTAAATAGCAAGTTTGGATTCACATCCAGGAAAGTCCCTGCCCACATGCCTCACATGATCGACCGAATAGTTATGCAAGAATTGCAAGATATGTAAGTCTGGGCTTGTGTTTGGGTTGCGTGCATGCGCCTGGAGCCTGGGCTGCGTAAGGTTTACCCCTTTGCTGAGCTGAATTTATGGCTCTGATATTTGATGACCAGCATGTTGAAGGTATCATCTAAGGTGGAAAGGAAAAAAAGATGTTAACTGCAAACGCCAGGTGCTGTATACATTTTAAATATCACGAGCTCATTATATGTTGTATTTGTACAGGTTCCCTGAAGAATTTGACAAGACGTCATTTCACAAAGTGCGCCACTCTGAGGATATGCAGTTTGCCTTCTCTTATTTTTATTACCTCATGAGTGCAGTTCAGCCACTGAATATCTCTCAAGTTTTTGATGAAGTTGATACCGACCAGTCCGGTGTCTTATCTGACAGAGAGATCCGAACACTAGCTACCAGAATTCATGACCTGCCTTTAAGTTTGCAGGTGTTGTATTCTTTTTCCCTAAACTTTACAGCATTTTTAAATGAAACTTTCAATTTGGATACTTTCTCTTTTTCCTCCCACATGTTTCAGTGTAGTGCAAGTGAGAGTAATTCTTAATAGTTAGTGAAGGTGTTCACAGCCAGTTTATTTTTAGTGCCAGAATTAAAGACCAAATTTGAAGTTCCTATTTCCTGAGATTACTTTTTTTAGGCTCGCAGTAGGGACTACTATTGCATTGTCTGGAGAAGAGCCAGACCATACCTGCCCGTCAGGTGCTTGTGACAAGTTCATTCAGGGGTGGCCGAGTACATATCTCAGCCAGGCTTGTGGTGCCGCACAGTCCCCTCTGCCATGGCTTCTCCTAGTTGGTCCCAGGAGCAGGAAATTCACTGCTGGAGAGGGCAGGATGGGTCTAACTGCAGGCCGTCCCATCTGGTGATCCCCTGGACCGTCTTGTGTAAGAGGGTGCCCCACAGTCCAGGATGATCTACTTTGAAACAGATGAGATATTTGTATTCATACGCATTGTCTCATTCTGCTCTTCATAGGGTGTTTTTATCTTAAGAATCGTAGAGTCAGACTCTATTTGAAGATAGCATTGAAACACATTTTGGAGACTTCTATGTAGTTTTTATTTTTAAAGCCACAATCATTACTTATAATGTACATAGAAGGTTTATCCTTTTGCTTTGTTAGGATTTAACGGGTCTGGAGCACATGTTAATAAATTGCTCAAAAATGCTTCCTGGTAATATCACTCAGCTCAGCAACATTCCACCAACTCAGGAAGCATACTATGACCCCAATCTGGTAAGTGTCATTGGTTCTTTTATGTAAAACAGAAAGTATGTCTTTATCGGGTGCTATTTACCTGATTTCTATATGGCATTTCAAAAAGTATAGCAGGCTCTATGTGTATATGTCTTTGGTGGAAAGAAGTAGCACAGATAATCCAGAATATTTTGTATTTTGCTTTAGAATATCTTTCTTCCTAACTAATGGATTTTAAGCTCATATTGGGATTAGTTGCTTATATTCTGTGAGCAGACTCCTGTTCACTAGGGATAGCAGAAGACAGCCCTGAAGTATTCTCATTAGCTTGGGAGAACTGTCCAAAGGTTAAACATTAACCGAGGAAATACTCATCAAGTCGAATACCATCTTTCGTCAAAGCGAAATTGCTTTGATGCCAGCACTTTCTAGATCTGACCAGTAGGGGGTGTGGATGATTCGCACACAATGATACTAGAGTGCCACTTAGTTGAAATGATTGTAAGACTGTTGATTGTCAGATGCATCTCAGTTTCAGAGAAGTGGAGAAAAATGTACATTTAGAATCGATGGAACAAGGGTATAATACAGCCATTAATGTGATGCTTACAATTAATATTTACTGCTATGTGGAAAAATGTTTACAAGATAAAATTAGGTGGGGGAAAGTAGGTAGTGCCATACACAGAATATGACTTGAACTATGGAAAACTCCCAAATACCACCACACATACCTGCATAAAACACACTGTAAAAAGTACTAGAAGTGACAAAAGATTAAATCATGTGGGTTTCAATTTCCTTTTTTTCATACTGGTATTTTCTATGATGAAGAGTTTTGGTTTCATAATCAATAAAATGTTATTTAAAAAAGATTTTACCATCTTTCAAATGTTCAAGCCATATATAAGTAATCTATACTTAACTACAGATAAGGCATTTGTAAATTAATACAGAGAAGAGTAATAAGACAGTCCCTGAAAGCAGGAAATCACTCATTTAGCAGTCTCTGTGCTCGCAGGGGACTGTGTTCCTCACTCCTGTTCTCGGAGAGCCCATGAAGGCTTGCTTGTGAGGAGACACCGTGTGACGAGCAGCAGCCCCTCTTGGTGAGACAGGTCAGCGCAGGGGCTGTTAGAACAGGTAGACAAACTATAGGAATTGCCAATCAGGCGTTGGTTAGTTTAGCGTATGGCATGGGTTAGTATACAGATATGCGCCACTTCTATATGGCATTTCTATATGGCATGTAAACCTTTATTTACAAAAGCAGGCAGTTAGCCCGCAGGCCGTAGTATGCCAATTTGACTTTCAGAAATACTCTTGGTTACTGAGTCTTTTGGTTCCCTCTTAAACTTTGCACCCAAGCTGAATGCTTTACCTGCCTGAGTGCAGTCTTGGCCCTGTTGTAAGGTCTGTCTTTTCTCACAGCCACCCGTCACTAAAAGTCTCGTAACCAGCTGTAAACCAGTAACTGATAAAATCCATAAAGCATATAAGGACAAAAACAAATATAGGTAAGTAGACATACCATTTTCTCTTTGTTCACTTTAAGAATAATTAATATAAACATCTGGTGTTCTCATAGCTTTACAGTAGTTTATTAAGCATTCTTTTAAAATTTATGTGACATTGTTTTCTTTCATAATATTGAAAGATTGACTCATTCGGAGGATGCTGAGTCTGTTAAAGTTTCGTAAAATGTTTTTTTACTGAAAATCTGTTTGTCATATCCACATAAAATATTTACACTCTTTAAATATGTTTGATAATCAGGTTTGAAATCATGGGAGAAGAAGAAATTGCTTTTAAAATGATTCGTACCAATGTTTCTCATGTGGTTGGCCAATTGGATGATATAAGAAAAAACCCCAGGTACTGCATTTTTTTAATTAATTAATTTTTTGTCAGTTCTATTTTTTATATATTATTGAATTTATTGGGGTTACATTGGTTAATACGATTATATAGGTTTCAAGTGTATAATTCTAGGATACATCATCTGTAAATTATGTTGCGTGTTCACCACCCAAAGTCTAGTCTTCTTCCATCACCATTTATCCCTCCTTTGCCTTCTTCTACCTTCCCTATCTTCTTTCCTTCTGGAAGTCACCATACTGTTATCTGGGTCTATGAGGGAGTTTTTTGTTTGTTTTTTGTTTTATTTTTTTTCTTAATGCCTCCACCTATTTCATTCAGCCCCCCAACTTCCCTCCCCTCTGACAGCTTTTAGTCTGTTCTTGCCTTATAACCCAGTGATTCTACTTCTGGTAATATATCGGAAGAAACCCAAAACACTAAATCAAGAGAACCTGTGCACCCCTATATTTATTGCAGCACTAGTTACAATTAGCCGACATTTGGAAACAGCCTGAGTACCCATCAGCACATGAGTATATAAAAATGCTATGGTACATTTACACAATGGAATACTACTCTGCTGTAAAAAAAAGAAGGGAATCTTCCCTGACTGGTGTGGCTCAGTGGATTGAGCACCGGCCTGCAAACCAAAGGGTTGCTAGTTTGATTCCAAGTCAGGGCACATGCCTGGGTTATGGGCCAGGTCCCCAGTTGGGGCACACAAGAGGCAACCACACATTGATGTTTCTCTGCGTCTCTTTCTCCTTCCCTCTTCCTCTCTCTAAAAATAAATAAATTAAATCTTTCTAAAAAAAATGGAAATTTTACCTTTTGCCACAGCATGGATGGAGGTAGAGGGTATTGTGCTAAGTGAAATAAGCCAATCAGAGAAAGACAAATAAACTGTTTTTTTGAGCACTTTTAGGTTCAGCACAATTGAGAAAGTACAGAGAATTCCCATAACTTTAAAAATTATCCTTGTTCATGTAAATAAACATGAAAAAATGGCGGCAGCACTAGAGAAGAGAGCAACTTAATTCTGTCTGGAGCAGGTGGAAATGCCTGATGGTGGAGGTAGCTTTTGAAGTAACAGATGGAGTTGCGAGTTGAGATAAAGTCCCCCCAATCAGAGGGACTAGCACAGACTTCTGAGAGTCCAGTGACAGGAGCTGTTCAGTGAGGCTAAGGGACGGGCCATATCATGGAGGAGGTAAGGCCAGACTGGGACTCTCATAGCATTTCTAAAAAAGTTCTTCCAGAGGTGTTGTTCAGTGGTTAGACTTACCTTTGCAATTCCGAGTTTCTGTGAACAAAAAGATGTGCTGCCGTAAATGTGAAAATCAATCCAGTAAATTGCAGTCATTCTTTGGGGATGGATAAAGTGTTCAGGTGTATATAGGCCTTGAAAATCCAGCCTGGCCCCTTAACAGTTGCCTTAGACAGATAAAATGGATTAAAATACGCATTTCTGAGTTTTGAACTTTAGTGGGAATTATGTATTTTATCAGTTTCCTGCAAAAAAAGACCATGACAGTATAAAATTAAATATTTTTATCTGAGTCTTTTCAATGCTTTTGGAAGTCTTCAGTGTCACCTCATTTAAATTATGACTTTAATTATAAATGATCAGAGATGTAAAATTTCTAGACATTTTAAAACCATAGTAGTGTTTCTAAAAATCTCATTCTTGTTTGGGAGAGCAGAAATTGAAATTTTGAGAAAAATGAAAGTATCTTTAATGCTTATTCAGTAAATAAACATTAGAGATTATTTATCCAGTAAAATAGCTTATTTTCTACAAATGACATATTTCTCATAAGCCAAGCAAACCATAAGCCACAATAATTAATCACCCAACCTGTAGCTGTCTTTGCACATGCTGTTCCCTCTGCCTGGAATGCCCTGCTCTAATTTTTAAAAATAATTTTAACTTTAAGTATCATCTTCAATATGTGCTTTTGCCTCCCCACTCTGTTGATGTGCTGTCTCAGTCATTAGTGGTCTGTATACCATGTGAGAGTTACGGTTTTTAGTTGTGCCCCATACTTTTCTGCCTTTGTGTCAGTTTGAGGCTGGTGGATGAGAGTATTCATAGCCCTCCGTGTT
Source organism: Desmodus rotundus (assembly GCF_022682495.2). NCBI lineage: Eukaryota > Metazoa > Chordata > Mammalia > Chiroptera > Phyllostomidae > Desmodus > Desmodus rotundus. Next base: position 186,631,059 of record NC_071389.1, on the reverse strand, counting down.
ACTTAAAGGGACAGGGTTTTACTAAAAATACACATGGCAAGCAGGCTTCTCTGGCAGTGTCTGCCAGGCCCAGATACTGTACTTCCTGTGACCCTGAACAGATTTTATCATTTTTAACTCTTAGGTGTTTTTGTTTTATGGGTGCTTATGTTAAGTCAAGAGTGGAAAATCAGTCTTCCGACAGACTTAAACTTGAAGGACAGGTTTACCCCATTAACAGGGAGTCTGGGATAGGCAGGGGCCAGGCTTTGCATTTTCCCCTGACCTCTTCATTTCTGCTTGTGTTGGCTTCATCCGCAGGCTGGGGGGCGGGGGGGGGGGGGTGGGTAGCCGCAGTACTTCTGGAGGTCCCTGCAGGCCTAGCCCTGTTCCGAGGCAGGAAGACATTGCCCCTTGTGTGTGTCACGTGTTGTCCTTCCATTCCTATCCCAGTCACTGTGAGGGGGAGGGATTCACTTAACTATTCAGAAGCTTCCTCTGGTTTGGGGTGGCGTCGCCTCTTTTTAAGTCAGCTTACGTAGGGGAGAAACCCTAAGTGAAATGCAAGTTCTCTTTCAAAGGAGAGGGGAGTTATTTGCTGGGTCGGCTTTAGCTACCTTGTATCTCATTCATGTACTTTCATTCATTTTTCTCAGGTTTTTGAAACCTTTTGAAGATAAAAAGAATTTAAATATTACAATAAACCCCATAAATATTTCATCCAAATTTAAAAATTATCAGCCATATGTCATATTTGCTGATCTCTGTCATCTTTTTACACACACACACATTTTGTTTTAATCTTTTTTTCTGAACCATTTGAAAACTACTTGCAGACATCCAGACTCGTTAGCCATGATTATTTTAGCCTTCTAAAACAAAATCAGTCTCCTTTATACTATAAAACCATTAACCCGTATCTAAGAATCTTAACATTGACTAAATAATACTACCTAATGGCCTATATTCAAATTTCCTCGGTTGCCTCCAAATGTTCTTTATAGCTGTTGTTTGTTTTTAATCTAGAATCCAGTCAAGTCTCGTGCATTATATTTAGTCGACATATGTCTAGTACCCTTTAATTTAAAGTAGTCCCCAAGTTTAGAGAATAGGTAGGATAATGAACTTTCACATACTCATCACCCAGTTTCAGTAAGCAATTTATGTTTCATCTAAACGCATCCCCTCCTTCACCACTTCCTAGTTATTTTTATGTCAGTCTCAGACCTTGTGTCATTTTATCTGTAAATCTTTTAATAAATTTCTGTAAATTATAAGGATTCTCTTAAAGTAACCAGAATACCATTATTTATTTCTTAATGTGATAAACTATCTGGTCAGTTTATGCATTTCCCCTATTGTCTTTTATAAGCATTTATGTGTTTTTGAAGTTTGTATGTTTGAAGTGGTATTAAGTAAATTCATTGCAATTAAGTCTATAGGTTTCCCCTCAATCTCTTTTTTAAATTTTATAATTTGTGTGTGTGTATACGAAGAAATCCATAGGTATGTATTATGTATGTTTGTGTACACACACATGTGGATTTCCTGCACTTTGGGCTTCTCTGATTGTGACCCACCCAACATGTGGCTGTATCCCTGTATTTCCTGTAAATTGGTAATTGGATCCAAGGTCTTTAGTAGATTTAAGTTTGCTGGGGTTTTTTGTTTTTCGGTGTGTGGTTTTAGCAAGATACTCCAAAAGCAGTGATATCCTTCCCTAAAGCAAGGGACATAAAGGAAAGGTCCCAATAAACAAATGGGACCTCATCAAAATAAAAAGCTTCTGCATGGCTAAAGAAAACAGCATTAAAATAAAGAGAGAACCAACAGTATGGGAAAACATATTTGCCAATGATACCTCAGACAAGGGCCTGATCTCCAAAATATATAAAGAACTCACATGACTGCACTCCAGGAAGACAAAAAACCCAATTAAAAAATGGGCAAAGGACTTGAACAGACACTTCTCCAATTAGGACATACAGAGGGCCCAGAGACATATGAAAAGATGCTCAGCATCACTAGTCATCAGAGAGATATCCTTACTTACTGTTTTAATGGACCCTCAGTTTAGTGACTTTTGCCTTGAAGGCAAAACAGTAGGGAAGCACCACTGTAATCTGTTTTTTGCCAGAGCTCTAGCATCTTACAGCTTGGTTGGAGAAATATTAAGAAATCATCAAACCCGTAGAATCTATAGCTATAAGGCTATCTGAATTATCTACATACTTTCAGTTCAGAGAACTTGGTTTTAGGTACTTACTCATTTTTCCCTGGTTGCTGACAAAATGACCCAGTCAGTAACCTACAGTTTTGAACACTTAATTGAGGACGTGCTAAACGGAAATCATTAATTTATTCCAAAGCTAGAAGGCCCCTTTCAAGATTATCTTTCCTAGTTCTGTTTTATAGGTGAGGAATATCCAAAGAAAAGTTTTATAGCACATTACTGCCCCAGAGAATCATTTTAGTAAATGTAACATGTTTGGACATAAGACCATAAAATATATTTGGAATCTACATTAATTCACATTTGCTTGTTTTGTGAGGTCAGGATCATCCTTATGATAACCAGTAACGCATGGTCTCTGCTATTTTCAGGAAGTTTGTTTGCCTAAATGACAACATTGACCACAATCATAAAGATGCCCAGACAGTGAAAGCTGTTCTCAGGGACTTCTACGAGTCCATGTTCCCTGTACCATCCCAGTTTGAGCTGCCCAGAGAGTACAGAAACCGTTTTCTGCATATGCATGAGCTGCAGGAGTGGTAAGTGCTCGTGGTTCGTATACGTGTGTGTGTGTTTTCTTTCAGAGTCATGAAATTTCTTTAATGTGTTGCTTGCTTTATAACTTCTTTGTAAAATACACTTATAGTTTTTATTGAGCTTAATCATTGAAATACACTCTTTATTGAACTCAATGGTTGAGCACATCTGCTGAGCCTTATTCATCGTCATCGCTGCCATCAGAGTGGCTACCGTGTTTCTTGGACACCTGCTGTACAGCAGACACTGCACTGGGCACTCTTTACAATGAAAGGTACCATTATTGCCATGTAACAGATGAGAACACGGTAATAGGTGTGCTTGTCTCTCCTGTGAGCCCTCTTCAGGGGCAGAGGTGGTGTCTTGTAAGTGAGCCCACACTACCTCCCTAGCACATAGTAGGTGCTCAGTGGATGGGTGGCTGAGGGAAGCTTGTTTCACCTCCAGCCCTTGTAGGTTCTCTGGTCGCTGGGGCAACATCAGCTGTGTTACAGCCTGTGGCTTCTTAGCTCTTTAAATTACACAGATTCTTAATGATACTGTAGACATTAGAACTGACTGAGCTTGTTGTGATCGACAGATGCAGGAAATGCTGGAGGAAAAAGTGTATGGGAGAGAGAACCATTATGTGACTTGAGGTAGAGTCATCTGCCACCAGACGGTTGCAAATGAGAATATGAAGCTCAGCACAGAGGCCTGAATTTGGTAGTTACTAGCATATCTTCCAAGTTTCATGTTAAGCATTTATTTAAGCTTCATAATAAATTATTCATTTATTTTCAAATTACAGATGAGGAGACCATGCTATACTGAGTCTATTCCCAATACCCTGTCTCCGAGTTCAGTTGATTCTACTCTCAGAATGTCTCTGTTGTGGCCTCTTTCACTCTCACTGTCCCTCACTCTTTATTCATGCCAGGAGTATTGCAACTGCCTGCCTTCGGTCATCAGCCTCTAACGTCATCCTTCAAATGGTCACAGTATTCACCGTGACACGCACGCAAGTGCATGCACACACACACACACACACACTTGCTGTTTCATCTGCTTTTCCACTGGAGTATTATGTCCAAATCCCGTTTTACCATTTTCCAGAACAGCTGAAGTTCATGCCCAGCTGCCTTTCTCTGGCTTAGGTGTCCCTGATGCCACCATGCCTGGCTTCTTTCAGTCCTGTAGGACTCAGTTTTCCCTCTCTGCCTTCAAGGCTTAAAAGAAATGTCCCCATCTCTGAGATGCTTCCCTTGTTTCTATAAGTTTTTCCATAAGACTTTGCTTTTGCTAATACATATTTCTCTCCATCTTGTGTAATGGTTAGTCATCTGCACGTCGGTGACTTCCCTGGCTTGTAAACACTTTGGAGTGGGAAATTCATCTTGTTCGTTTCCCTGTAAACACAGGCAGTATTTATCAAGGGACTGAGTGAATAAATGAAGATGAATGAATGAATAAAAGTTAATGAAAGTATGTTTTTGTTTAATGCTAACAATAACTTTCTTTAGAAGTCTCTCTGCCTGGGTAACTTTTACTAATTCAAATGTAATGAAAAACTGGAACTCGTATTGGAAATGTACACTGTGCTGACATTTTAGAATTGCGTCCAGACAGTGCTTTTTGGTTTCACATTGTTGTTTTTGCTATTGGGTTGGCCAAAAAGTCCATATGGTTTTTCTGCAAAATAAAAAACACATTTTTTAATTTGCACGGATATCTTTATTGATATGAATACTTTTTAAAAATATATTTATTGATTATGCTGATATGAATACTTTGAGTATGACAGCTGTCTTCCCCATGGTATAATGTTGATTGTTCTCAATGTCTTGACTTCATTGCTATCAACTTCAACTGGTGTACCCAACTATAGAGCATCGTCCAGTGAGAAATCTCCAGCACGAAACTTCACAAACCACTTTTGACACGTTTGATCAGTCATAGCTCCTTCTCCACACACTGCACAAGTCTTTTTTGTGTTTCAGTTGCATTTTTACCTTTCTTGAAATAATAAAGCATAATATGCCAAAAATGTTGCATATTTTTTTCCATCTTCAATATTAAAATGGCTGCACAAAAATTCACCAGTTTTGAACAGTTTTTGTTAAGTACACACTGATATGAGAGCTGTCACATACAGTCTAACAAAATTGTTTCAAATGAAGTTAAAGACAGCTAAGCACTACTAGAGCCATCTTACAGAAGAAAGCAAACAAACTTTTTGGCTAACCCAATAAAATGGTATATAAATAACTAAGTAATATAGTGAAACCATACATAAAGCTACAGAATTGCTCTCTTCTCTCTCTGAATAGGAGAGCATATCGAGACAAATTGAAGTTTTGGACTCATTGTGTACTAGCAACATTGATTATCTTTACTGTATTCTCATTTTTTGCTGAACAGGTAAGTTTTGTATATTTTATGTGGGGATCAAACAGTATTTCTTGGTTATGAGTATCTGATTCTTTTAGGAAATGATATAAAGTCACAAGAAAATTTGAATTTCTTCTATTGATTTATAGCTTATATGTCAATATGGGGAATATATTTCATAATATTCAGGCATCAGACATAATAGCCTTTTAGTCATTTATCTTCTAGATCCATTACTGTTTTTCTTTTTACCTGGAACTCAATAGATTAACTTGCAGACTTCAAGCTAAAACTGAAAAGCTCTAAGTATTTTTAACCAAAAACTACCTAGACCTTCTCATCTGATATTATTTCCATTTTTTTTCTTAAAGCCTTTCTAAAAGTGACTGAAGTATCTTTATTTTTCTCACTTAAATGTCCTTTGAATTGCTGAGTTCTCCATGTAGGTACACACAACCCCCTTTAGGTGAGGGTCCAGGAGAAGGAGGGAGATTTCTGAGGTGAAAAGAAAGGGACAAGAGAATCCTTGTTAGGCCACATGTATGAAATGCTCTGAAGATAAAGGATTGCAGAAAGCAGGGAACAGTGTCTGAACTGACGTGGTTGTGCAGGGCAAGCGACCCTAGTCTCAGCCTCCTTTCCAGGTGGCTGTTGAGTGGAGCTTTTTTTAGCTATTGCTAATGGGAAACTGACACTGAATTTACTTACAACCAAAAAGGAGGAAGAGGTCGAATCACTAAGAGCGCCTGGGCTTCCTGCCACAGAGGGAAGGAAATCCAGGAAGTGGAGAATTGGGCAGGCAATTTAACCTTCATCTACTTTACAGGGAATACAAATCTCGTTCTTGATATATGTTGCCATTGTTCCTGGCAGGTAAAAAATCTTTTTAAAAAGCTTTAAAAGATTGCACCCTCATTTAGAACAAGAGTCCGGTGAGTAACCTGTGAGCCTGTTGTGCTGGCCTGCAGTGGAGTAGGGGAGGGACCATGAGTGAAAGGAGCAGCTGGTGGCAGCGGAAGAGAACAGGGGGTCAGTCTTTCATCTGTGTCATTTATACCAGCACAGAACAAGGAACCAAAGAGGCAGGAGGGGAGAGAAGGGATTTTCTTCCCTTCTTTTCATTCTTTTCTGAATGAATCTCCTCCTCTCTGGCACCCTGCTCTTTATCTACTTGAATCAAATTCCTTATCCTCTACCATGCTCACAAGGAAACCAGCCAACGTTGCCTCTTCCTCTGTCCCAGAATCCCAGCTCATCATTCACACCGTGGGGGTTTGTGCTTGTGCAAAGGCTTGCTTCCACCTCGAGGGGGAGGAGTAGACAGTAGAGTCTCAGATTGAAACCATAAAAACATTTATTTTTTTCATCAAAACTTTATTTTAGTGGTGGTCAAGTTTCTATTTCAGATATATCATAAATAGATGGTTTCCATGAGAAAGAAATACTTATCCAAATGAACATTTTGTCTTGCAACCCATTCATAAATTGGGCATTACCTGTGTTTGCAAATGATTGTTGCTATGTTTAAGTGTAGAGGGAAATGGCGATAGGATTTTAATATAGATTTTTAACAGTTTTTTAAAGAATTCTGTCTTGAATATGTAGTCATTTTCAAACCTGGAGACAGTGTCTTAATGGCTAAAAAGAGCTGGTTTCCGTCAATAGACACTCTGACTTGACAGATACCTTGAAAATAAGTGTGCTTGGTAATAATCACTGTGTAAAAATCTATAGCTATAGATCTTTAAAAAGTGAAGTTTGGACCGAAATAATTGTAATCCTTGTGAGTTTAAATATTCTGTGGGCATCTCTAGGTATGGTAACCCTACAAAGACAAACAAAAGTAGTGGTTGATTTTGTTTCGGGAGGAATAACAAGACTTGTTTGCAGTCTGTTTTTTATGTGTAAGACTGGACATGGTTAAGGTCATATGACTCTCAGAAAGTTTAAAGTTTGTCAACCTGGAAATTAAAATTTATTTTCTATTTCATCATTTAGTTAATTGCACTTAAGCGGAAGATATTTCCCAGAAGAAGGATACAGAAAGAAGAAAGTCCCGATCAAATCAGGGTATAGAAGATTGTCATTTGAAAATGATCTACCTCCGCATCGACTGAGCATTTTAAAGCTTGACATCACAGAGGTGTTTTCATAATGTGATGCTTGGCCAGCTTGGCCTGAAGAAGGAAAAACATCCAGTACAATATTTGTTTTGTGGCGTGAATATAGCCTACTGACCATGGATTATTTAACCAACACACTAAAATCTTGTGTGGTGAACAGTTCTGAACTGGTTTTACCTTTGAAGTATTTGCCCATGGACTTGTCATTCTTTTAATGAGAAGGCTCACTGACAAGAGACAGCTGCCAAGTTTCCATGGCAAACCGTTGCCAACTAACTTTAATGTGAGAAAGCCATGCTGGCTTGGGGTTGCTGAGAGACCCCGGTTTTGCATTCCAAAGCCTTTTGCTATGGTTTTACATTTTTGGTCTTTTGTTTTTCTTTTTTCCATTTCTCATTTTTAAAATAGGTAGCTACTAAGTTAACTAGTTATTTTTGCTTCTGAAAATAATGAATTGGAATGTCTAAACATGTTTTTATAGATATTTAAATGCAGCAATATCACCTATTGGCAATATCTAAATTATGAATTTGATTAATGTTTAAGACTCTTAAGTGGGCTGAAAGAACTTAACAACTACTGAGAAGCTCAATGACTGTCATCTTAAGTACTTTGTCCTTGTTTACTTTAGCCCCTAAGATACTGTGATTTTATATGATGGCCTAATTACAAAGGGCTAGAGTTAAGTAGCAGAGCTACTTTTCAGATGTAATTATGTTTCGGAAATGTACATACACAAACAGAAGTGCCTCGTTTTAGAAATGAGTACTGCTGATGGTACTGGCACCTTACAGTGTTGTCTTTTTTTATACCCATCAGTATATTCCAATTGGCCTCATAAATGCAGGGATCAGCAAACTTTTTCTGTAAAAAGCTACATAGTGAATATTTGCAGGCCACGTCTGTCTGTTGCATTTACTTTATTGTTTAGTTAGTTTAGAACATTTTTTTAGCCTTTAAAAATGGCAAAACCATGTTTAGCTTATAGCCGTATGAAAACAGGCCACCAGCTGACTGATGATCGGGAGAGAGAATTTGTACCTACGTATGATGTTCAGCCATATTTTATTTATATCATTGTGCAGTGGATTTCTGGAGACCAGATTCCATGAGTCCTTTTTGAACACTGACAGGTATTTAGATCAGGATCTCCACAGTATTCTTTCAAAATGGCACACCTATTTTGTAAAAAAGAACTTGTGATATAAATATTGTGTTTGTGCTATAAGAATTATGTATTTCAAAAACTGAAGTCGTATTTCAAAAACCGAAGTCTCATAACAACCTACATTTTGTCTAATGCTTGATTTTGAAGTCTTTGAAGAGTGAGTTTATTCCGTAGTCAGTCGAGTGCTCGTACAGTGTGTCAGGGCGTGTGCCGAACACTGCCGAAAATCAGTGGAAAGTAGTGTAAGGCTGTGGTAGTATTATAATTTACTGGAGAATGTCATTTTGTGGGGGGAAATAATTTTTAAATGGGATTTATCATGTAAAAATTTAGGGGTGTCTGGGGCCATTTTAAAAGTGAATTTATTCTAGAAAGGTAGAGAAATGATTGGACGTGATGGAGATTTCTGAGGTTTGGGGAATATAATTCACATCTAATTATATCAAGAGTTTAATAGATAATGGGATGAATAATAGAATCATAGAATATTCATAGAATCATTCATCTAATGATTCTGTAGAATCATTAAGGGCAGAGGAACCTCAGAAGTTGATGAGTAGTCAGGTGGTTTCAAAATTTTAAAGCCTCAGAATCATTTTAGTTCAAATGAAATTCTGTTGAAGGCCAGTGTGTAACACAGAAGAAGGAAAGCTGCTCATTTTGCTTCACACCAAGATGGTGCCTCCACAGTCCTGGGCCTCATAGGCAGAGTTTCAAACCTGCCTGGACCATGCCCTGCATTTTATCTTTAACCAGGGTCAGGAAGATTATGTGACTTGCCCGAGGTCTGACAGCCAGTTAGACGCAAAGGTACAGTGGAGCCCAAGTTACCTTGTTTCTTTTTTCCCATCCCCAGCAGGCCGTGTCGACTCCCCATGACAGAATGTGACAAGCAGGTGAAGCACCCACTCTGCAGTCAGATTTCTGGGGTTTGAGTCCTAGATCCTGGACATTGTTTGCTACGATTCATTCCTCTAAAATGTGAGAGGCGATACTGGTGTCTGAAGGAAATGACATGTAATGCACCTTGCACAGTGCCTAGTAAATGTCAGTGGTGGTGATGGTAGTGGTGAAAATTTGTGTAAAGGGTCATATCCAGGCCAGGGGTGAGGTTTTTAGTGTAGACAGGATGAAATGATTACATTGCCCTTAGGTAAGTGACACATTTTTTAATTAAAAAAATTTTTTTTGCCTACTTTATTTTTTTCAAAAGTGTTTTTTAAAAAGATTATTCTACACATACCACAAAGTATATAAAGAATAACAGATCAAGGATCTAAAAGGAATATATAATCACAATTCACATCTTCAAAACATTTAAGAGAAAAAGAGCACCAACCCCACAAAAATTCTTCCAGAGTGTAGAAAAGAGAAAGAAAACACTCTCTTTCCTTGGGGTCAATACCAACCCACACCAAAGCCTGGCTCAGTTACCACCAGAAAGGAAAGCTATAGGTCATCTATCTCGTGGATCCCAGATGAAACAGTGGTAAGCCAAATTTAGTTATTCCCCAAAGGAACAACTTCTTATGATCAAGGTGAGTCCACCCCAGGAACACAAGGTTGGCCCAACACTTCAAATTCACATGGCCAGGACCGAAAAGGGAATGCATAATTTCAACAGACCTTCCTTTAAAAAAGATAATTATAAGACTTTTTAAAGTAGTCTAGCACAAGGACTCCCCATCTGCTCATCACTTATCAAGATCTTGCCCCATTTGTTTGCTCTGTTCTCTTATTTGTTGATATATTTTAAAGTGAGTCTCAGACTTCATGGAGACAGGAGTACAGGGCCTCAGTGGTTGGGCCATGAAGGGGTTTCTTGCCAGTGTCATTTCTCCTTCCCATTTGCATTAGTAGCTGTGTCTTCCTGAGCACCTTCTGTGTATTAAATACTTTATGTTCCTAATCTCATTTCATCCTCATCATATCCCTGTGTTACCTTTGGGGCCTTGCTTGATGTCTAACTATTAAGTGGCAGAGCACCAGCTTTTGACCTAAATCGCTCCACAATTTGCTCTTAGCCACTAAGATTCACTTAGATTTGCAAGGGACAAATCATAACTCAACCTGCTTAAGGTAAAAAACAAGGAAGCTTGAGGAGACAGATACACTGCCAGGACTATTGCTCAATACAGCCCATCCCTGCCTCTCTGCATGTTAGCTTTTCTCCCCGTTGTGCATTTGTAGCAGCTGCTGGATTGTCCCTCAAGAAACAGGATGCTTCCTCTCTGGCTCTGATGTAGAAAACCATGGTGGAAATGCATTACTCTGATTGGCTTAGTCTGGGTTCTGTGGCCAGGGAGATGGAGACTTAGCAAAAGAAGAGGTGGAGGGGTTCTGGGCTGCCCCCAAACACTAGCTTCACAGAATAAAGATTTGGTACATGTGGAAGAACAAATTTCTGGATTACTGAAGTTGAAAGTAAGCTGCCATATGGAAAGCAATTAGACAAAAATCTGTCGATTAGAATACAGTGAACCTTATAAATTTTTCATTTTTGAAAGGATTCAAAGAAATGTTTGTAAAGCAAAACTGACACACAACAAATACTGTATAAATGGTTCACAACTACGGTTATTATGGTTCACAAATGGTCCCAAGTTAGTTTTTTGATTTTCCTCTGCTTTTCCTTTCCTGTCAGTTTCTCCTGTGGCCAGCCACATTGCATTTTCCCAAACACACCATGTATTGTACTTTTATGCCTCTATAGCCATTCAAATGCTGTTATTATTGCTTGACTTGTTTCTTTCTTATCTACCTGTTAAACTCCTCATACCTCAAGGTCCATCACCAACAGTTCATCTACTGAGAAGTTTCCCAAGAAACTCACTATATATCACCTTGAATTCTTTGACACAATAAGGAAACAAGGAATGGAATGTTTAGGCTTTCAAATGGCCTTAACAAGATTCTACACAACTGGTTACTAAAAAAAAAATTGATGAGAAAACATTTTGTCAGGAATCCAGGTAGTTAGAGTAAATGGGTGATGATATATGTGGACAAGTATTAACAATGTGGTCTGCTAAGAATTAGCACTGAGACTTGAAGTAGGTGGTCCAGGAGTGTGAGCAAGCCGATAAAACCCTGAGGCCTTCGTTTGTCACATCTTAGATGAAAAAAGGAAAAATATATGATTAAAAACAAAAATGTGCAGAGCTGGTAGCAAAGGCAGGAATAAAAGTCGAAATATATTTTAAAGTATTTGCAGGAAAGTGCATGTAGTGCACAGAAAAAAAGAATGAAAGGTAATACTGCACAGTTAAAATTGTGTGTTGTGTCTTGGTAAGGAGATTGAGTGAGTTTCATTTTCTTCATAAAATAGTTATTTTCTAAAAATTGATTTACAATGAATACTACTTTTATAACCAGAACAACAATTTCACAGTAAATGTTAGGTGAAATTTTATGACCCATATTAAGTTTTTAGAAGAAAATAGCCAACCTGTTAGCCAACCACAGGAAAGCTAACTTTGGTTTCATTTTAAGAGAGTGTGATGAAACAGTCATTCTAATCCTTGTGTTTTTATTTTGTTGGGCGAGAATTAAAATTTGAAACTTGAACATAGATGAGTTTTCTATCGGAACTATAAACATCAAAAAATGACATAACCCAACCTTGATTATTCATGGGACAGAAAAGTCATTTCCTTTCTGGTTTTCACATTTCTAAGTGTCCTAACGTTCAAGAAAATAAGGCAATGGCATTAGTAAGTCACCAGATAGAGATGTTGAGCTGTCTTTGTTATATGTGACACATCAAGTTAGTGGTTCCAAACTTTAGGTGGTATGAGAATATGGTAATATGCTGGAGAATTTCTTTAAAATGCAGGTTCCCAGTCCCCACTTACAGAGTTAATTTGGTAGGTCTTGAATGGGGCCCTGGAATCTGAATTTTAACACCATTTTCCCCACATCACCCTCTGCAAGTGATCTTTATACAAGCTGGTCCATGAACCACGCTTTTAGAAACTCTGATATTTGAAGCCATGTGTAATATGAAAACATTTAGAAAAAGGATACAAATTGAGGGGAAACAAACCCAAGTCCTGGGGAACTCCAGCACCTGAGTCCATTGATGGAAAAAGAGCTAGCAAAGGTTCTGAGAAGTTGCAAGAATGGTAAGAGGATAATGACAATGTGTAGCTATGTAAGTCAAAGGAAGATACAATGAGGGAGGAAAAAAGAGTGGTCAACAAGTTTTGACTCTTGCTGAGAGTAAATGAGGTGAGGACCAGAGAATACCTACTGATTTAGGCACCAGTCACTTTAGAGTGAGCACAGGTTTGAATAAGTGGGAGGGGCCCAAGTTGGTTTAGAGTGGTTTAAAGAGTACATAGAAGAGGAAATTGAGGCAACAAGCTTCGATAATTCTTCCCAGAAACTGCTAAGATGAAGACATAGAGGAAGAGTAGCTTTTGGAAATAAAACTCAGGAAGCTTTAAATTGTGAGAGATTTAAGTATGTGTAAATGTTAATGGGAGGGAAAGAAAGAAAAAATAGTGGCTAATGTAAGATTCTTGCAAGATAAGCCATGGAGGGACATCTCTCCTAGCTTAAGAAGAGGGAAGAATGGACACAGAAATGGGTGGGTTGTATAGGTTTGATGGTAGATGATTTGACAGTTTCACTCAGAACTCCTTCCACAGAAAAAAATAGTAAGAGTCAAATATTAAGCATGTAAGAAGGTGGCAGAGTTGAAGTTTGAGTAGAAGGGGGGAAAGGGCTTAAAATGGTAACAGGAGAATTAGTTGGCCAGAAGGAAATGGGAGAATCTGGGGCAATGTTGAGGGCCCAAATGAGGCTGGAATTCTTAAGTTGAAAGTGCTACAAATTTGCTCCACTTGGGTAATTTTCTCCAGAGGCAACAGAGCTGAGGTGGGCACAGAGAAAGTTGGATTTTGCAGAAATAACATTTTGCCAAATGCATTGAAAGCACAGGTTGTTATTTGCAAGAAACTGACTGAAATGCTGGGATTTGAATCTAGGACAAGGTGCGGTGGTTGGGGGATATTGCTCATGGAGTGAGGGAAAGTAAACGGGTAATGGATTGGAAGTCTTAAAGAGACTGGCAAATTGTCATAGTAGGAACAGATGAGACTAAGTGAGCTGGAAAGGTAGGAGGTGTTGGTTTGAGGATAGGATGTGTGAAACAGGAATTTTGAAGGTGGGGCAGCTTCTGGTGTGGCCATAGAAGTTGGTGGACTTGGAATGGAGTGCAGGGACAGGTCGTTTTAGATGGGGACATTAAGGAACTGAGAGCAGGAATCAAGGTGAGAAGATTGTGCCAGATGCCACAGCGTTCAGTGAATGCACAGGGGGAGCCAAGAGGTAGATATCAAAACTGATTGGGACTTTTCTCCACAGTGGCTGCACTAATCTGCATTCCCTCAAAAAACTAAAAATGGAACTGCCTTTTGACCCAGTGATTCCACTGCGGGGATTATACCCTAAGAATCCTGAAACACCAATTCAAAAGAACCGATGCACCTCTGTTCATAGCAGCATTATTTACAATAGCCAAGTGTTGGAAACAGCCTAAGTGTCCATCAGTAAGTGAGTGGATCAAAAAACTGTGGTACATTTACACATTGGAATAGTATACAGCAGAAAGAAAGGAACTCCTATCCTTCCCGGCAGCATGGATTGAACTAGATAGTATTATACTAAGTGAAATAAGCCAGGCGGTGAAAGACAAATACATCATGATCTCACCTTTAAAAGGAACCTAATGAATAAAACAAACAGATGAGTAAAATAGAACCAGAGGCATGGAAACAAGGAACAGGCTGACAATGACGGGAGTGGAGGGGGAAAGGTTAAAAGGGTGGAAAGCAGGGAATTGTGTAGTCCAGGAACATGTGTGAATGACCCACAGACAGGAACAACATGGTGGAGATTGACTGTGGAGGGGGGTGGGCTGAGCGGAGGAGAGCAAAGGGAGAAAGATTGAGACAACTGTAATAGAACTATAAAATATTTAATTAAAAATACAAAAAAAAAAAAAGACTGCTTGGGCCATCTGCCTAGATTAACTTTCCAAATTATGCTTTGATTCTTTCAAAATTTCTAAGGTGAGTGAAATTACAGGGGGTATGCAACCGAATCATGAGAAAATTATGTTGTCTACAGAAAAAAAGTGATAGAGTGATTGATCCCAAGGGGAAGATCTAGGGCAATAGGATGAAGGGAAAAATAAAGAATGTGTAGTGAGGAGGCAAGCAAGTAAGAGACAGTGTGGGAGGGCAGCTGCTATTAAGCTCTCCTGTGAGGACTTGGAGGGAAAGAGCACTCTTAGTTAAAGGAGTGTTTGGAAGTTGAGAACAAACAAAAGTTTGATGTGCAAAGGGTCACCTCACTATATTTTTAATATAATCAATATCATTTCCCAATCATAGGCAAAATTAGATGGGACAACATGTGAGAGATTAGCCTCAAGACTTTGACAGCACTGACTTCCACAGGGTCCTAAATCAGTCTACGCACGCGGTTTTCCTTTTGATTAAAGGGTTGTTGATTTCTTAGATCCTTTTTGAGAAATGCTTCCTTAAAGACTCAGAATGCCTGTGACATTTGGTATAGTCTAAGTAAGTCTTATATATTAAAGAACTGTTATATTTTCCATTCAAAATTCACATTTGTTAACATTAATTATAATGTTTATGATTAAAGTCTGTACTTTCTTTGTTATTAAGTGTGTATTGCACTGGTTGGCATGCATATGATTGATACTGAGGAAATAGTATACCAGTGACCAACAGAAAAATTATTAAAAGTAATTAATAATTTACTTTTAATAAAAAGTAGTGTTTAGCAAGTTGCCGGATATAAGAATAAGATCCATATTAGAAATCAACTGGATT
Source organism: Desmodus rotundus (assembly GCF_022682495.2). NCBI lineage: Eukaryota > Metazoa > Chordata > Mammalia > Chiroptera > Phyllostomidae > Desmodus > Desmodus rotundus. Next base: position 186,615,783 of record NC_071389.1, on the reverse strand, counting down.
TTTATATACCAGCAGCAATTAGAACAAAATAGCGATAAAATGTATTTATAAATAAATTTAACAAAAATCCAAGCCCTTCACAGAGGAAAACATTAATTTTATTGAATGATATTAATGTTTAAATAAATGGAAGATGTACTATGTTCAAGAGTAGGAAAACTCATTTCTCTCCAAATTGATTTATAGATTCAGGGTAATTCTGATAAAAATCTAGCAGACTTTTTTTTCATTGAACTTGGAAAACTGATTCTGAAGTTTACTTGAAAAGCAAAAGTTAAAGAATGCACAGGCTACTCCTGAATAAAAAAATAAGGTGTGAGACTTCCTTAATAGTAGGTGAAAACTGGTTTTGGGACAGGGATAGGCTAACTGATCAGTGGAACAGGCTAGAGAAGCAGACTGAAAAACACACAGAAACTTGACATATGACATACGTTATAAGGAAAGCATGCACTATTCAATAAATTGGTTTCCACATAGGAAAACAATAATTAAATCCTTCCTCACACCATGCACAAAATTAATTCTAGATGAACAAATACTTAATAGTGAAAAAACCTTTATATTTTTATGACTTCAGGATAAGGATACAGAAGTCATAAAGGTTAATATCCAGCATGTATAAAGACCTATAAATCAATGAGATACATGGTACTCAATTGAAAAATGAGCAAAAACCAAAAATAGATATTTTAGTGAAAAGAAAATAAAAATGTCTAATAAGCATAACAAGATCTTAAACTTATGATTAGAGAAATATAAAAAGAATATCCCAAAGACATTTTGCACCTACTAGAATGACAAAACTAAGAAATCTAATTATATCAAGTGATGATGAGTATATTGAACGATTGGGACACCCCATGTTGATGGGAATATAAATTGGAAACCATGTTGGTAGCAGTATAAATTGGAAACCAACTTGGCATTACTTAGTATCATCTAACCTATGACCTAGCAACTTCACACCTAGTTACTCTGTAAAAACTTTAGCATATATGCAGGAGATTAGAACATTTATAATAGCATTGTTTATGCAGGCTGCAATCTTAAAATAACCCACCTGTCCTCGGACAAGAAAATCAATTAGTAAATTTTGGAATTGAGTCACAGTGGAATGTTATATAAACAGTGGTGAAAATGAAAGAACTATAGCTACATGTAATAATATAGATTTTCAGTAACATAATGTTAGGCAAAAATGCGAGTGGCAGAATACTACATAGAACATGCTAGAATCTTCTGCACTGCCTAAACACAAACAAAACTAGGCAGTGTTGTTTAAGGACACGTATATGTGGTAACAAAATTTAGAAAATGGGAAGAGTGAATATTTACACAAAACTCAGGATAATTTTTTCAAATATCTCTGAATGGAAAATGGGGGGAACGTGATGGAAAGGACTTCCCGAGATTCATTGGGTTCTGGTAAAACTTTACTTCACAAATTAGGTAGTGTATTTATCGTATTTTTTAACTTACATATGCGTTTGCAACTTTCAAATATTACAACATTTTAAAATTTAAATTACAAAAAGAGACACTGGAAAGCAACAGGCCTCAACTATATCAGCCATAGGCCGCAGCTGGCAACGTGTGAGTCAGCAGTCTCGCGATTCCCTCGCTCTTGGGGGGCGGAGCCCCGCGACCGACTGCACGCATGCGCACCGCGCCCAGCCAATCAGCGACGCTTCTGGGGGAGGCGAGACTGGCTTTCCTCGCGCGCGAATTCGAAGTTATTTCAGAGGAGCGTCGAGGCCGCGAAGCGGTTGATCTTTGGTGGGCGGCTAGGGTTGTGGAGGGCCCGCTTCTGAGAACACGGGGCGAAGACCTGTAATTGTGGGCCTCAGCCATTGGGGTTTTTTCAGGTGTGAGAGGAGTGGGAGTTTGTCCAGGGTGGGAGTTGAGTCAGAGGTTACCCTTGACCTGTGAGGTAAATCTTTCTAGTTGGCTCTACCTGGGGCCTCTGACAGGAAAATTAGGGTAGTCAGAAAATTAGGGTAGGGCCTTGAGCTCGCAAGGGATCGGAGAACCGAAGAGGCGGCGGAGGTGGCGATGGAGGCTGGGGGGTCGACTGGTGCCAGGAGCCACCGGGACCGAGGGGGCTACCGGGGATGAGGGGTCACGGAGGCGACCGGGGCCACGGGACCTTGAGCGGGAAGAGGGGGCGACTAGGGCCGAAGGACCTTGAGCGGGCGAGAGGCTGAAGAGAGGACCGGGGCCGGAGGGGCGAGCGGGGCTGAGGGACTTTGAGCGGGAAGAGGGGCCGACGAGGCGACCGGGGGCGAGGGGGCGACTGGGGCTGAGGGAATTTGGGTGGGAAGAGGGGCCCCGGGGCTGACGGGGCGACCGCGAGCACGGAGGCTGCGGGGGCCGAGGGACCGTGAACGGGCGGTGGGTCCGCCGGGGGCGAGGAGACGACCGAGGATGAGGGGCTTTGAGCGGGTAGAGGGCTCCCGGGGCAGACGGGGCGACCGAAGCTGAGGGACCTTGAACGGGCGACGGGCCCCGAGACTGAGGGGTCGACCGGGGGTGCGGTGCTAAGGAGGCGACCGGGTCTAGGGGCGACGAGGGACTTTGAGCGGGAAGAGGGGCCAACGGGGCGACCGGGGCCGAGGGACCTTGAACGGGTGACGGGACCCAGGGGGCGACCAGGGCGAGGCAGTGACGGGGAGCCTGGGGCTGGGGGGCCACGTGGGCGACCAGAGCTGTTCGAGTGAAGGGACGACTTGGGCTGGGGGGCGGGGACCGGTGCAGTGAGGGGGCACCCAGGCTGAGCGGGCGCGCAGGGCCGAGGCAGTGTGGGGGCACCCAGGGCCGACAGGGAGCGGGGACCACGGGCTGAGGCAGGGCGAGGGCGACCCCGGATGATGGGCCTAGGGTTAGGGTTGGATCGGGTCCGAGGGAGAGAGGGAGCAGCCGGGCACGGGGAGGGGGCTGGGGGGCGCCCCGGGGCGGGGCGGCGGGTGGAAAGCGGCGGGCTGAGCTGGGTCTCACAGGCACTCTCATCGTGGTCGTTCCCGTCCACCGTGATTTCACTTGGTGACTGGTCGCAAAGACTGTATTTGCCCAACTGAGCCAGACCGCAGGGGCTGGGATCCCATTCCGTTCTCGCAGCCTCCTCCGAACGCGCCATAGCAGCACACCCGCGAGCAGGGGCGACGCTCTCCTTATCGTAACTTTCGGACCATCAGAATAAATGAGACTCCTAAATGTGGTTCAACCAAGATAATCTGTGTCGGATATTTCTAATTTTGAAGTTTATCAGTTTATGTAAATGATATCTTTGGAGTCAGAAGGTTTGAGAGATTTATTTTTTAAAAGTCAGGAAACATCTAAATATGTTGCCCTCTGGAAGAAAACACACCGGGAAGTCTGGGAAGACGTCAGTGGAGGACCAGATCATGAGAGTCTTTGACTTGGAGAAGTCAAAGAGAGAAGACAGAAAAGGTCTGAGTGGTTCGGAGGAGAATGTGACTGACGGTACAGTATATCTAATGTTGTTGTGCAGGGACCACGTCCCACAGTTCATTTGTTTCGGACCTCCTGCATTTTAAACAATACTAAAACTTTGTCAAGCATTTTAATATAATTCATGCTTCTCATTTGGAGTTAGAGGAGCTTATATAACATCTCTTGCCTTTTCAGTCATTATTCCCAAAATGTCTAATAAATAGTTCATGGCTTACTATGAATTAACATGGGAAAATTTGCAAAATTGTTCCTATAAAATGGTCCTGGATTTTGATTTAATTCCACCTGATTTGCAGAGAAAGCACTGCATTTATGTATCTGTTTTAAAAACTCATGTGGCAAAAAGCCTAAATGACCTCAAAATTAAGATACGCATTAAAATTAACAAAATAGCATACTTAATTTCAAAAATATTTTTATTTTTTTATTGTTGATGCAGCAAAGACTCCAGCAGTTGATAAACTTGGGAAGAAAAGAACTTATGCAGGAATACTTGAAGATGTGGGGTAATGTACTCGAAATAATTTTTGCCTGTTAGATAAAGTACTTTTGTTGTCCAATGAGTATTACATGTAAAATACTGGATGTGGGAGATTTCTTCCAAAACAAGCATGATATTCCATGGATCTCTAATTAAAAGTTTTTATGTACTTTGTTCACAGAGGTGAAGTACACACTATGCTGGAAAAAATTGGAGGTATGTTTTAGGGGATATTTGTATTTAAAGAAAATTGTTTTAAACCAAATCACTTGTATAATTATCAGTGTACTCAAGATTGTCATTTAATGCCTTGTTCTTATATATACAATTTTGCATAAGTATGCTATGTGATTTAGCTTCATAAATTTCCTTACTTACCCTTTTCCAGTTGTTGATGTGAAGAGTGCAAATGGTACTAACAATGGTGAGTAGTACTAGAATGGTGCTTTTATTTTATACACGTGTGAATTTAATGGATTGGAATTTTAGGACAAGATGGATGGGAAAAGTCTCTATTCTTTGAATGGACTTTTGCAGACTTTTCCACAGACTACAAACACACACATATCTGTATATATGTCAGTTTTCCTTTTTCTCAATTTAGTTATTTTGTATGACATTCCTTTGTTCTTTTTTGTAGAAGTTCTTTTCAGTGTAAATTGAAGCTTTAAAATAACTCTGTTGTTATTTTTACATTCAACTATGTAGCTGAGAATTAAAAACAGCCTTGCTAGATAGTAAGAAATGCATAATCAGATAAGAAGTTCATAAACTTTAAATAGTATGTCAAATGTCAATTATATGAACTGTGGTAGGGGATATAATATTCAAAAAGTAAATACTTGTCTTTCTATATGGCGCATTCATCACACAGTCAAGTCTTTTATGAAAGCTCTGCTCTATTTGGTAGTGGCAAAATGATTGTTTTGTAATTTTATATATATATATTTTTTTTATTGATGGATATTGGATATATAAAATATTTATGTAATAATGTAGCTCCATAATGATTACTGAAGAATAACTATTGACGGTAGATCCATATGCACATGTTTAGCAAAGCATTACTTAAAGTATTAAAATTTCATTAAATACAGTATTTATGGATAAAAATCTGCTATAAAAATCTCCATGGAAGTATTCAAAAAGGGTTCTAGAATGAATTTATGTAGATATTTACTTAAGATTTTTCTATGCTTGGCCTTTGTCTCATTTAGAAAATTATATGCTTAAAGTTATCACCGACTATATTTTTAAAAAAATAATTTTCTTATAACTATTATCGTTTTTGAATTAAAAAAATACTTTTGTGTGTTTCATATACTAAATTCTAATAGTAATTCATCTGAATATGTTGTTTCAGTTGGGGACTATTTTATAAATTTAGAAAAACTTAGCCTTTGTGTTTTCTCATGAGGAAATTCAAGCCTGTCCTTGAGACCCTTTTTTCCTTTTATTGGCTCTTTTTAATCATCTATAAATTTAAAAAAATCTCTAGCTAGGAAAATCAGAACTGAGATACTAATAACTAAAAGTTTTCTTAGAAAAAACAACTTTGCTTTTGATATGCCTATTTTAAATTTAGTTTTAAGTGTCTTTCTGAAATTGTTGAACCAACTTTACCCATATTTATTTTAATATGTGGGAACAAAATATGTAATTTTCTTCAATATTACATTTTAATGAATATTTATTTTCCATATAGTTGACATTAGCAATTCTCTTCTTGCAAAGAAAAAAAGACTAGCAATGTATACCAAGGCTTCCCTCAAAACCAGTAACCAGAAAATTGAACATATTTGGAAAATCCAACAAGATCTAAGGTATGATTGTTGGTTCTTTCACAGCCACAACATTTTTATCATTTAATTTATTCATTAGTGCGAATTATGAAAAATACTGTTATCTGTTTATTGGAGTCTCCAGTAAAAAATATATTTAGCTTGATTTTTCTCTAAGTCTTTTAGTCCTATACACTCACTCCTTCATAGACTTGAAATATATTTCCTAGAAATTAATAAAGATTATTTTTATCCCCTTTTAAATAAAAATTAAGATGTTTTTCTCTAAAGATAATTTGTCTTTGTTACAGAAATACACTAGCTGAATAAAAAGTAAATGCCAGCTGTTTAACAGTGTAGAAAAAGATCAGTCTTAATATTGTAAATGATTTGTATATTTAAGCTGAATTAACTATTCTTTTGCATAAAATCATTTTTGAACCAAAATGGGCAAAAACTAAGTAGAATGTCTGTTTGGAAATATCTTATATAATAAGTATAATAGCTTCATTGAATTTATCATATCACACCCATGTGCAGTAGGAGAAAATGAAAAACTGCTTGGCAGTAAAATGGAATTTTCTGGAAAATTTATATATACAACAAAATTTCCTTACTTTTCAAGAGCTAAAGTATATTAGAGGGCTTTTCTGTTAGGTTTAGGAGAATAAATACGTCTGGAATCATAATTTTACTTCTAGTTTCATATTTGAAATTTTAGGGTGCTTTTATTTCCTTCTGTTATTACAGCATAATTATGTAAAGTCAATTTTGTTTTGAATGTTTTTTCTATATTGATATGAAATATAACAATATTTGTTATGTTTTACAGGCAGAAGGTTAATCAAGAATTTTCTCAGCAGTTTCTGACTTTGTTTCAGCATTGGGAGATAGATGTGCAGAAAGCTGAGGAACAAGAAGAAAAACTAACTGTACGTATCATGCTTAGCTTTATAATTAATCTATTTAACCAAGTGTTAAGTAGGAATGGAGAGCCTAGCCTTGTAGGGGACCCACAGAACTCACCAGGTTCCACTATCCATTGCTGGCTATATGTTTTGGTCCTGCTGAATGGTAAACCAGAAACGTATAGGTAAAAACCATACTCGTAAAAGCTGATGGTGTTTGCTTCCTGTATTCATTGGGATTCTTTTAGTTTCAAGTGACAGAAATTTATCAAAGTACAAAAGGATTATTTGCTTACATAAAAGAAGGCCAGGGTTAGTTCAGCTTCAGGCATAGCTGGATAGGTTGGGGAACAATTGCTCATGTGGTATCATCTTGGCTCTGTCTCCAGTTCTTAGGCTGTCTCAGTATGGTAAGCAAGATAGCTTCTTGCAATCCCAGACAAGTTTAGTAACCCCAGTGGACTCTAGTAGATTAGTAACTAGCAGTAACTCTAGCAGAAAAGTCCTCTGAAGGAATATCACTGATTGATTTGGATTGTTTGCCCATTATTTATTGCAAATAATTTTAAGTGTTGGTTGACCAGCTCAGTTATGGAAATGTTAAATTTAAATATAACAAGGGGAGACATTGGTATGAGTCTAGATTTCAGGGAAGAAATAATGAACATACAAAGTCGAATGAAACCACCAAGGGAGTGATTGTAAATGTAAAAGAGAAGTCTAAAAACTGGGCCCTTAGATCTCAATGTTTAGGGTTAAAGATGAGAATGAGTGGCCTAATAGTGAGAAAACCAGTCTAAGCAAAATGAAGCAAGCCTTTTAAGCAGAGAGGATTAACTTTTTCATATGCTGCTTATAAGCCAAATAATTGGCAAGGTGAAGGTCATTGGTGTTGATCAGAAAGGTTCTGATCAGTCTTGAAGAGAGTGATTTTGGTGGAATAGTAGGTGCAAAAACCCAACTTATATGAGTATAAGAATAAGAAAGAAATGGGGTAGTAGCCTGAGTAGAAAAGCAATAGTGCTTTTTTTTTTTCTTTGGTCTTTTTGAAGAATCGACAAAGAGCAGCATGTTTGTATGCTGGTAGGAATACTCTTCAGGGAAAAATAAAAAAGAATGGAAAGAGGGGAGATAGTTGCTGAATTCTTGAGAATGGATGGAACATGTAAGAAGTTGGCCTTAGCAGGGACCAAAGATAAAAGTTCATTCTTAAAAACAGGAAAGAAGGTAGAGTATTTGAGCACAGAGAGATGTAGGTGAGTGGGTAGATACGGGGGTGGAAGACTGAAAGTTCTCTTTGGATTGCTGCTATATCTTTAAGGAATCATTAAGGTCATCAGAGGGTGGAAAATATTTTGCCTTCTGAGGTCCAATGAGAGGTATAAAATATTTTCCTGAGAGTGGGCCAGTCAACAGACTAAGGAAATCTAATTGCCAAGCAGCATTAAGAGTTCAATTTAGGCTAGTGATCATGATTTAAAGAGAGGCGTGTTAGCATAGTTGTGGGGTTTTCTCCATTTGTGACCATCTGCAGGCATGCAGGCAGGGTAGCTAAAGAGTTGTGTTTTCTAGGGTTGGGGTTTAGGCAAACAACTATGACAGGGTAAGAAGGGAACAAGGTATATATGCAAAGGAGTAATTAAAATGATTGACCATAGAATTTACACTGGGAAAGAGGAATGGGAGAACATGGGAATAGAGGACAGTGAAAAGTAGGTAGGATAAGTACATTTTAGGTCTTGATAGAGATTATTGAGCTGTATAACTAAAGAGAGTGAGCTAGAACAGTAAAGAGGAAGTGGTTGAATAGTGGGATATGTGGAGAAACAGTATGAGTAATGGTTATAAAGACTGGATTCTAGAAACATGCTGTTTGGAATCACATTCTGATTTGACCAAATGCTAGCTGTGAACTGTGGAAAAATTATTCTCTATGTCTGTTTCCTCATTTATGAAAGGGAGATAAGGTTACCTATCTCATCGAGTTCCTTGGAAAATTAAATGAGTCCATATATAGTAAGTTTATTTAAAAGCATTCAGAGTAGTATGCTATTATTCATACTAGATAGAGGTTATAGTTACTGGTAATGACAAAATCTAGGGTATGAGTATGTAAAGGAATGGCTGAATTAGCATGGTGGCTAAAAATCATTGGTGAAAGACCAGCATTACCAGAAGGATCATCTGTGTTGAAATTGAAAGCACTAAGAATTAGAACATGTTTTGAGTATTGTTAAGATTTCCTAGTTAATGACTGGTAGGATTATTATATTGCTGTATATTTATGGTGAACACAGATTATTTAAATTTTATTATATAGTTAAAACAAAATTTTAAAAGTATTGATTTTAAAATTACCTTTAAGCCTTTTTGTGCTAAATTTAAAATTATAGTCAAATTGTTATCACATAATTTTTTTCTTTTACATTTGTAGAATTTGTTTCGACAGCAACAAAAGGTTTTTCAACAATCTAGAGTTGTTCAGAGCCAGAGACTGAACGCAATTAAACAGTTATATGAGCAGTTCATAAAGGTCAGTTGTATTTGGTAACAACATATTCTCATAAAACAATTTATGTTGGAAGTAGAAAATAATTTTTTTCTAAGTTTAAGGAAAAACATTTTGCTTATGCATTTAAAATTTTCAACTACTTTCCGTTTTGAATTCACTGTTTTTTATTTAAGTACTATATTCTACTTTAACATTATAACGTTTTTGTGGGAATTATTCAAAAAAGGAGATGGTGAATTGGGAATTTTACCTAAAAATGTACATATTATGCATAAAATTTGTATTTAATATTAGCACTAGTATTAGTTCTTTATTCAACTGAAAGCAGAAGGTTCATAATCATTTCTAGATAGACTTTTACTTGTCTTTGTATCCACAGTGTTTGTTCAGTAGAAAGTACCCAATTGAAATTGGTATTTCTTTTAATTTCAGATGTGTTATATATGTACTTTATGGTATATTTGCTTTTAGATTACTAATAATATATGTGAACACAAGTTATGTTAAAAAGTGTTTCCAATCACCTTGTTATAATATTCCCTGAAAACCATTTGTTGATTGGTGTGGAGGTTTGATAAAGTACTAGAAAAGATTTCCTCTAAATATTAGCACTAAAAGTAACAGGATAGGAATTTTAGTATATTTGACTCTTCCATCTCCCTTATTCGTTACACATCCAGTTATTAGAAGGTCCTGTAATTTTTACCTCTGCAGTGGTTCTCTTTTAAAATTTTTTCATTCTTTGGTTATACTATTAAAACACTTAACTGATTTCTCTCTTCTATGATCCATTCTTCATAGTTCTGCCATATTATTTTCCTAAAACATTATCTCTTCCCTCCTGAAAAACTGTCAGTAGTTTCTCATTCTAAATTCTTAGGTAGTCAAGATTTCCCCCCCACCTAATAATGTAATCCTATTTTTATGCTTCATTTACTACATTTGACCATTATACCCATACCTCCACATAATTGCTTTCTCTGACTTACTGTACACTTCCATGATTTTGTTTATGTTCTTGCCCTAGAAAACTTTTTGCTTTATCTATTGATCTTACTCTTTTTCCAACTAACTTGGAATTAATCCTCATTTTCTAGTACTTAGCCATAGCAAGTTGTGTTTCCATGTCTATTACAAAATTTTATGTCTTATTCATGTTTGTCATCACTGGAAAAAGGGAAGGATCACATATTATTTTTAAATTTATCTACAGCACTTAACATAGTACTTTTTACACAGTAGGCATTAGGATCATTATTTATTGGATGATTAGTAAATTATTATAACATAATTTTTTTCATAAATTGAAGAAAGGTTTACTACAGGTCACTTAATACCTCTGATAAATTCTCATCACATTTGATTATTAGTCATAATAAGTGGGTTACAACTTGATATTTAGAAGGATTTTAGAAATTTTTAAAATTACGGTATTTATTAATTTGGGATATGGTATTTATTATTTCCAGTCTTTTTCTTTTACTATGTTAGATACTGAAATCTTAACAGTTTATTAACCCATTGTTTCAAGCAAGGTGCACTACTGTTGTACCTCCTGTAGTAATATTTAATTCATGTCTAACATTTTTTAATTCTTTAGTGGGTATTTTGATGTATTATTTAGAATATTTTTCTTTGGAATAAATGAGGTATACTATTTGAATTTTAAAGTATTCCTGCTTTTGAAAATTAATTGTACAAGTTTAGAACCTGAGATGAAAACTGATGATTTGTAACTGTAACTGAATGAGTCTTTTGTGTTTTAGAGTATGGAGGACTTGGAGAAGAATCAGGAGACTCTACTTACTGGTGCACAGAATGAACTTAAAAAAGAAATGGCTTTGTTGCAAAAACAAATTATGATGGACACTGTAAGTTATGATAGTAAACACTGAAAAAGTAAGGATTAGTGTAAGCATTGAAACATTTTATTTGTTGAAATATGTATAACACTTATCTAAAAATTAAACATGTTTAATATCTCCTTTCATGAACAGCAGCAGCAGGAGATGGCAAATGTTCGAAAGTCTCTTCAATCCATGTTATTCTGATGACTCTTTGAAGGAAGAATTTGAACCTAAGTAATATGATACAATTATCACATTAGCAAAGAGGCATATAAGTCTTAGAGTGGTTTAAAAGTTCTAGTTTAAAATATTACATTGTGTTAATCATTAGCTTAAGTGTAAGCCTCCTCTTTCTCTTAACCTCCCAATAAAATCTAAACAGTTTTGTTAGTATCAGCAATATCTAAACTGTATGTACCAAGCTTTCTGCCTTTTAATGGTAATAGTGAATTTTTCTCTGTAACACTTGTCAATTAACTTAGCAATAAAGATAATTTAATTTCAAGTTTTGGCTTTAGTGTATCTGTATCAGTCCCAAAAGGTAGAAAGCACAAATATAAAAGGTTACATGGTTGTCCCTTAAGAAAAAAAGTATAAAACCTATTTTTATACATACATCTTTTTGTATGTCATTAAGTTACACAGCCAATTCTAATGATTAGATTTCAAAAGAAAATCTACTGATGTAGGAGATTTATTAAAAAGCAACTTAACTTTGTGTTGTGGAATAAAACTGCTAAACACCATTAAGATAACTGAAAAAGATATAATAAATAGCCATCCTAAAATATGGATTTGCACCCTGGCTGGGTAGCTTGGTTGGTTAGAGCATCGTCCAGATACACCAAGATTGATCTCCGGTCAGGGCATAACTAAGAAGCAATCAATGAATACATAAATAAGTGGAACAACAAATCAACATCTCTCTCTTCTGTCTCCCTCCCTAACTAGAGGGGAGAGGGGAGAGAGATAACAGGGTAAAAAGGGGAAGGGTTGTCAAGGAACATGTACAAAAGACACATGGACAAAGCCAAAGGGGGGGGTAGGATAGAGAGTGGGGATGAGTTGGGGGGGGACGTTGGAGAGGAGGGAATGGAGACAACTATACTTGAACCACATTAAAAGTAAAATAAAAATTTCTTTAAAATAAAATAATGGATTTTTAAATGTCATTTCCACAAAGACATCAAAAGGCCATTCATTTAATTGGGCTGGTCTGAAATTAAATGGCACATGCTTGTAGTAATGATTTAAAAGCATATCATTAAGATGCCTAATTACTTATGAACTAAGTACTTCACATCTGTCTTCAAAGATAAATTACCTAGAATGTTCTTTTTCAGTTTCAATTTAGAGTAAATAACAGAACTATCTATTATTTGATTTTAGATTCTTTTTGATTTTACATTCATTTCCAGACTTGAATAGTTAATTCTTATACCTTGTCTTTTAAAATGTGTATTTTAAAAATATAACATATGAAACACTTGATTTAATAAAGAATTATTTCAGCATTTTAAATAAGTCAGTTAAACTTACGATTTTTTTTCTCGAATTGCTTTCATCGAAACATTCAAAACAAAAAATGCCCCCCACCCCAAAAATGCCTATTAGAAGAAGAGGAATGATTCTTCTCCTGTTTTTCCATGTTTTCAATTCTCGTTTTTCCCCCATAACCCACTCTTATCTTAGTTTTGAGGTTTTCAAAGCTTTTAAAAACAAATCCATACTGATTCTCCTTTTCTAACTGGTAACTCACACAAGGAGAAATTAGTCCTTCACCATTAACAAATACTTGACATTACGGGAACAGTTTACTTCCTAAATTTTTGCATTTTGAAAGGAGTTTCCTTTTAAGCCAAAGTATATGTCGGAATATATTTCTAAGAAGGTCCTTATTTGAGTTTACCAATTGTAAAATAGTAAAAATAAGTACCCTGGAGTGTTCTGTGTCCTTAATTCACATAAATATTTTTTCCTTTTAAGGTATATCATCTTCCACTTTTTTCATTATGTCTTTTTCTTGCTTAAGATACAGTTACATAATCACTACTCCTTTTTAAAAAAATTATTTCATCATATGGCCATGGTCTACAGAACTGCTGGATAAAATTAAAAATAGGATAAAAGGGGAGTCTGAAGATTTGTATCACCAAAGAGCTTTGTGATAGTTCTATTATTCATAATGAACGCTATACATACTTTTAAGTAAGAGTGGAAAGGTAAGAATACATAATGTACTTAGTGGTTAAATAACTGATAGACATTTTATCCCCTTTTTACCTCAAATGAAATGTATAGTTGTAACTTTGGCTGATATTCTAAAGGGAAGATATTTTTGCCATGTTGTTATAAATCACTAATTTTCTTATGTCAATTGTGTTTTAAGGCTGCTTTATTTTTCATAAAAGGAGATGTTTAATGTCCACCTTTTTGTGGCAATGATATTTTAATTCAGAATATCAAGAAACAAGTTACTCTCACTGTAAAGATTCATTTGTTTTTCTGAACTAGTAGACAAATTGCTTTTATTAACAAAATTATAGAAGATTATAGTAGCCCTTTTCAATTCCAGTTGGTATATTAGGCAAGTTTTCCTTTAGTACAACAGCAGTTAACTTTACCTCTTTTGAAAATGGCTAATAAAAATCATACATCATCATTTGACTTAGTAATTAGAGTATTACAATCTATGCACTTAAATATTATGAACTTGTCGATTTTTTGCAATAAAAGCATCATCCTCAACATGGCTAAAATTCTTTAAGTCTTGAATTTTTATGTAATTTGGCAATGAAAATCCTGAGTGTCTGTAAAGATTTCTGAGACAAAAAGATTGGTATTTATAACTACTGTGGTGTACTTTTTTATCCCCAGAAAATTGAAATTTCTTTCTTTGGTTTTGTTTCTAACTTATAGATTGTATTACTCTGATAATATCTGTAGTTACAAATATTGATACACAATGAGGACTTCATAGCTGAGAGAGACATAATGGAATCTATAGGACTTAATGTTTTATATTCAAATATAACCTTATTTGATAGTATACTAGCCACCTGCAAAAGGGGATTTCCTTCACTCCTAGGTTCCCCTAACTGCTTCTCCTCTTTTCCTTGGGCTATTAGTCAATATGCTTGTGAACCTGTTCAGGTGCTTGATGACATGAAGTCTTGAAGATATTTAGATGAAGGTGTCTTGAAATTTGCAGGCACAAAGCACTAAAGTACATCATCATGTCAAATGAAGAAATGACCTTTAGAAGCAAAAAGAAAATGTAAAATGGATTATGGTCTATCTTTTCTGAAGCAACAGCTATCCCTCTCACCTCCCACCACTGCCCGCATCTCAAACTTTAACTGAAAATTCTTCACTGAAAATTTTACACTTTAGAGTATTTTTATATACCATATTTTACCATGTATAATGTACACTTTTTTGCCCAAACTTTTGAGGGAAAAATAAGGATGCTCATTATACATGAATATAATGATTACATACCCCAGAGTATAATAATCCCATGTATAATGCACACAAAAAACGTGGATGTGCATTACACATGGCAAAATACAGTATTTCTCATTTGGACCTCATAGTCCTCTGGAACACACAGGGTATTTCATACTTATAGAATCTGAGGCACAGCAGTAAAACCTAGACTAAAATACAAAAGCTAGAAAGTAACAGAAAAGTCTTGACTCCATATTCTTTCAATTCTCTGCTATGCAACAAAGCCACAAATTTCTACTAGAAGGGACTACCAATTATAAGAAAATCATTCCATCATATACATTTCTTACTCCTTTGAGATTAGTTATAAGAAAGCAAAGACCTATGGAAGTGAGGTAGGTGTCCCTTGTGTGGATCCCTCAAAATTCTGCAGGACCAAAAGAAAAAAAAAAACTGGAAAAGATAACAGTTGAGGGGAGGCGTATACAAAATTTTGTTGTATAAAAAACTGAAGAAAGCACACTATTTAAAAACTTTCCCAGAGACCAGGGACAATTGCTTCCTTTTACAAAAAGAAGCCTCTCAGCTCTGCTGCTGGAGAGGGAATTCTTCCCCTTGAGGAGAAAATCTCCCTATCATTTACTGGAAAGCTCACAGTTGTATTTTTAAGGATTTAGGTGGGTGGAAGCAAGATATGTAGACCATTTCTGTACTCAATTAAAAAGAAAATTCACAGCTTAAAAGTAATTTTACAGAAACATTTACTGTGTAGACTAGTAGTGAGACTACCTGATATTTCACTGAAATGACTCATAAGCATAGTGTTATCTGGTATCTGTTAAAAATAAAATATTAGCAGAAAAGAACTTACCATTGCTATCCACAGAACAACATATTCGTCTACAAAATTATTAAAGTACTGGTCTAAAAATAAAAGACCTGGGCCAAAAAAGACAGTGTCTTGAAGATACAGTTCACTTTTAGTCATGTGGGCTATCTATAAAAAAAAAATAAAATAATTTCACTATTAAATTTTCAACATTTTAGCTTTTAATTTCAGAACAGAACTGACTATAACTATTAAGACAAATAAGGGTAAAGAGACCATTTAATCTCATATTTGATATGGAAATATTGAATCTAAAACTTCCAAAATTCATGATTGGATGATGGGATAGCTTATTAAAGTTTCCAATATTTAAATTCATTAGAAAATATCAGAAAGTTATATTTGTTAATTATAGTTAAATAAATAATTAAAAGAACTTACTATATAGTAAAGAGTCTCCCTGAATATAACATTAACTCATCATAAATTTTACTTGGAGAACAAATAGGTAACTATATATTGTGATGGTAACACCACAAAAAACTACCCATTACATGAAATAGTTTCCAGTTCTGTGTCTGAGGACCACGTAGGTTATTTATACTGTGAATCATTAAATAATTTCTTACCACCAATTTTTGTGCTACTTTAGCAAAGACACATCCAAACATTAGGGTATAAAGACAAGGATGCTTTTCAAACACATTAGTTGCTGACTTTTTATAGATCATTACTGCCAGTATAATAATTATTCCAATGTGAAGTCCAGGTGACAAGACACTGGTGCCCTAATGGATAAAGCAGAAAATCAACATCACATTTTAAAACTGTATTTATTACATTCCATTTTCTGAGCATCTATTTTGTTTTAGGAACTAGAGAGCTGAAAAACAGTATGATGTAGTGTATGGCCTAAAGGAGTATATAGGCCTTAGCAGTGCTTTTCAAACTTTCACAGAACTCCAGAGTTACAGAGATGTTTGATTCCACTTTTATATACATCACATTTTAAGCTAATAAACACTAAAAAAATATCATTTATTCTATACCAAGTTTTACTATGCTGAAGGCCATTAACACTTGGACTACAAAATTAACATGTTTTTGTCCAGATATATCTGCCTTGGTCTCTCTCAATATCAATTACATCTCCATTTTTTGGTATTTAGACTGCAAATGCACTTTATATAACACTATAAAATCCAACCCATTACATTTTTATCTATGTGAATCAGGATTCTCTCAGCACTGCTTACCCTGAACAAAATATTGAAATAAATTTGATAGTAAGACTTACTAAATCAATAATCATCAATTTAAATGTGTTCATTAAAATGGACTTAAGTTTACATGTTATAAATGATAACTTATAAAATTACAGTAATAATACTATAAAATATAAAATAAAACATATAGTGATAAAAATTTCAACTGAAAAGATAGTGCTTTTATCTCTATTATGGTTTTATAGATTTTATGCAAGAAAATCTGCTTAAAAAGTTAGAAAAGCACCAGTTTAAAAGTTTGAAGTCAACCACCTCGTAGCTGTAGGATCAGATTTCTTGTCTTCCTTCAAAATTCATCAATTATTTCTTAGTAAAATATTCTCTAAAGTGGACACTGATCCTTACTAAATAACATTTTCTTTAGTGGAATTTGTGTTCCAGCTACAGCTCTATTTTATCATCCATGGTCAAGCATCTAGTATTCCTAATTGCCTTATGCACAGCAATGTACTAAGGTTAACAGACAAAACACCTCAAAAAACAACAAATTCATTTTTCCAAATATGTCAGAACTCATTTACCTAAATGAGTTTTATACTTTCCTTTTGGATTATGTGTATAAAATGTATTCATAAATATTGATAATTTATGAATTATGTGGATTCTTTTGAAGTCATCTTGAGTCAATTTGTAAGTCATTTAAGAGGATGACAATTTTTAACTGAAAATTCTGTATTTCATATTTATTACTCCTCTTATTTATTAGACCTAGCTCCAAATGACTGACTCTTTTTCAAAATCAAATCCACCTTTAAAAGACAGAAAATTTGAACTATATATAGCACCAAAGAATGAAAGAGAATGAGCCATAGCTTAAAGCAATTCTAAAAAGACATTCCATAAACATTTTGATAGAAGATAGCATCACTGGAATAAGTATTTATATTCTTAAGTTCAACTATGTTGAAGATGGCAGTGTTTTTTAAAAAACATAGGTCTGTGTTATATTGTTTAAAAACTTGGCAGGAATTCTAACTCCCACATAAAATATTAAAGAAGTTTTAATGTAGAAAACTACATTACTAACGATGAAGTAGAAACAAATATGAATAAATACAAAAATATTAGAGCATGAGCAAAGTGTAATGAACACAAAGCACACAGTCTATCCATTCAATTTAAGAATTAAAAAGTTTATGACAGCAAACTCACAGTTATTAATGACCACACCTAAAACAAAAATAAGAGCAAACTAGGCAAACAACTAGAACAGGAACAGAACCATAGAGATGGAGATCACATGGAGGGTTATCAACAGGGGAGTGGGAGGGGGAGAGGGGGGGAAATGTACAGAGAATAAGTAGCATAGATGATAGGTGGAAAATAGACAGGGGGAGGGTAAGAATAGTGTAGGAAATGTAGAAGCCAAAGAACTTATAAGTATGACCCAAGGACATGAACTATAGGGGGGGAATTTGGGAGGGAGGGGGTGGGCAGGATGGAGTGGAGTGAGGGGGGGGAAATGGGATAACTGTAATAGCATAATCAATAAATATATTAAAAAAAACCAGATAGAATAGCAATGGAGTTGTGACAAGAACAACTAAAATATTGTCACCTAAAAAAAAAAAGAATTAAAAAGTTTTACCTTTTAGAATAGAATAGTTTTTAAAAATATATTTCAATAAAATTTACTTTGCTAGTAATAAATATCCAATATGAGAAACCATGACCTTGGCAGCTTTCCAGCCATTCAATCAGGAACTCATTCTCTATCTTTTCTCCTTATTAGTGTAAGGCACAAAACATAAGAAAACAAATGGCAACTCTTAATTACAGACGGTAATGAAACAGTGGATGTGTAAATGAAATGCCAGAAAAGTCTATTCAGAAAGGCTGTAGAAAGAGGAAAGATGCTTTATTATCGGTCTAAGCTGTTTTTAAAATGCTTTTGTATTAGGTGCCTACAAAGAATCCTTTAAAATATTTAGTTCTCTTCCCCACTCTTGAACTTCTGCATAGTTTTAGTATCTCTGTAGCTGGTGATAAGTAAATTTAGCATAAAATTAACACTAAATGATGATGAAATTAATCTCTTACTGCGATAGTGGATCCATTCTTGCCAACTCCACCATGAAGGATAACATGGAAATAATTTGAACAGGAAAATATCGCTCCACCTACAACTCCAAGAACTGGGAAGATCTTCAATTTTATTTCTAGAATGGGTATCTTCAGGGGTAGAGGAAAGAAATAAGTCATTAAGAAACTAGAATTTCTTTTCCTATTAAATATTAAAGAAACATTATGATATGGCCCTGTAAAATAAGTTATCATTTTTCTTATAATCAAACCTTAAATTCTGGAATGTACACTGAAGTAGTAACTTTTCTTTTAATGGTTTTACTCATCAAGTGAAAAATGAATCCACCAAATTCAGCTAAGTCTACTTACATAATTATGATGAGACATTTAACCTCATAAACTTCCCTCGACTTAAAGGAATGAAAAAGGATGGTTCACTAGGATTTAGTATTTCTGAAATGCAGCATCGCAGGAAAGTCAGACACCATGATCTGCATCATGAATGTGACAAATAATCATGAGGTATATGCTTGCAAAAATTCTGTGCACCTAACATCCAGATGAAATCTCTAGCAGTATTATTTATTTACCTTTTGGTCAGTTGCTGTTCAAGAAAACCTCCAGAGGCAGCAAAGGATTTAAAAAAACAGTAACAATGAATTGTCAAAAGCTGTAGGCTATTGTGTTTTGAAAACAGACTTTAAAATATTCTACTAAAATTTGTGGAAACTACATATTAACAATTAAGTTTAGAAAATCTACACCTAAAATAAGTATTCTTTTGGTGAGCATAGGCAAATGTGCTTTCTTCCGATGGTATTGCCAAGACACTGAGTGAAGTTATTTTAAGATGAAGTTAAATTCTTCCCCATTAAAATCAATATGAATTCTAAATTTAAGACAAACACATCTGACTTAATGACCAGAGATGCGTAACTGCTTCTAGGTTCACATTCACCTTCTTATGATTACTAGCAGAGGAGCTACCATTCAAGACACATCACATCCCTCTAGTATATTCTACAGGCCTATTATAGCACATACTTGCTTCTATTTATTCTTACATGGTGCAAAGGAATATGAATTTCTCAGGGAATATACCACCTGCTTGAAAATATCCTCAAAGTCTATTTCTGAACCTAGTGATATGAACTATAATTGGCAATTCTGAAACTAAATGCCACAGAGTAATCTCCAATTACTATTTTTAATAGAATTACTTTTTAAAGCAATTTTAAGTTCACAGCAAAACTGTGTAGAAAGTACATAGAGTCCGCATAGGGCCCACTGCCCCCTTTCACAGCCTCCCCCACTATCAACAACCCCCACTAGTGTGGTGCATTTGTTACAATCCATGAGCCCACACTGACACATCGTTATCATCCACAGTCCACAGTTTATATTGGGGCTCACTCTTGGTGGTGTACATTCCATGGGTTTGGGCAGATCCATAATGACAGGTATCCAGCATTACAGTATCATACAGAACAGTTTCACTGCCCTAAAAATCCTCTGTGCTTTGTCTTCTTATCCCTCCTTCCCCCTAACTTCTGGCAATCACTAACATTTTCACTATCTACATTTTTCTGCCTTTTCCTGAAGGTCATATAGTTGGAATCACACAATATATACCTTTTTTCAGATTGGCTTCTTCCACTAAGTAATATACATTTGAAGTTCCTCCATGTCTTTTCATAGATTTATAGCTTTTTTTTTTAACATTGACTAATATTCCATTGTCTGAATATACCATAGTTTATCCATTCACCTACTGAAGGACATCTTAGTTGCTTCCAAGAACTGGCAATTATGAATAACTGTGTTCAACTTTTTGTATGGATACAAGTTTTCCACTTATTTGCATAAATACCAAGGGATCTTATGGTAAGAGTATGTTTAGTTTTATATCTTGTACTATTTTCAACGGAGGTATAATATAGCTTAGTGATTAAAAACATAGAGTCTGAAATAGTCTACTTAATTCCTAGCTCTAGTACTCACTAGCTGGTGTTCTTGGACAAATTAATTAATCATTCTAAAGTTTATTCATAAAACAGAATAGTAATAGTATCTATTTTACAGGAGTGTTCTGAGGATTAGACGAAACGATGACAGTAAAATGTTTAGGATCATAATAAGTGTTGAATAAATAAATAAGTTGTTGGCTGGCAATATTATTCTTATTCTTCTTAACTCTACGGGCACAAGATTGTGAGTCAGCCCATGCTGTGGACTTAGGTTGTAGAGACAAAATAATTTGTTTCTTTATAGTTTCTTCCCATGCAAAGCATGAATTTATGACGGTGGCTTCCTGAGAGTCATCTTTTATCAAAACACTGAGTCATAAATGAAGCAGAAAATAAAAACACTCCTTAGAATGGGAAACCTCACTTCATAATATATTATATAAATGCAAATTAGCAACATTCCTTCCCAATATTGAGGGACAAGTTTCAAATGTAAAATATTTTATTGAATTTACTTTTCTAAATATCTATTTTATGAGATAAATTTTGATCTGGAAAAAGGTATTTCAACTAGTGTGTTTAATTTTGTATTAGGGAAACGGGGTTGTTTTCTATTTGGTAATATATTCATGCACAGGGGAAAATGCCATAAGAAGGTATATAGGATAATAAAGCTATAAAACAAAGGGAAAAGGTTAAAAAACAGAATGAATATTAAATATAATACTAAGGATTTCTGAAGAAAATTAATGCAATTTTTCCTTATTATGAAATGTTAAAGGGACTTATCTAAGAAAAAGATGATCAAAACTATTAATAGTAAAATGACAACAAACTCACAACTATCAACAACTGAACCTAAAAAGAAAACAAAAACAAAAACAAACTAAGCAAACAACTACAACAGGAACAGAATCACAGAAATAGAGATCACATGGAGGGTTATCAGCAGGGAGGGGGAGGAGGGAGAATGGGAGAAAAGGTACAGGGAATAAGAAGCATAAATGGTAGGTACAAAATAGACAGGGGGAGGGTAAGAACAGTAGAGGTAATGGAGAAGCCAAAGAACATATATGTATGACCCATGGACATGAACTAAGCTGGGGGGTGGGGAGGGGGATGCTGGTAGGACAGGGGGGTGCAGGGAGGAGGGGAATAAAAGGGAGAAAAAAAAAGGGACAACACTAATAGCATAATCAATAAAGTATATTTTAAAAAGAATAAAAAGTACTTAAACATGAATTTAAAAGTTTTACCGTATAGTCCCACATTGTTGCTCCTCCAAATGTAGACAACACAAAGACGATCATTAACGCTACCTGAATTTCAGTTACATCAACTCTAAAGAGGAAGGACAAAGAATTGAAAAGATGTTTACAAATAAAATTTCTGAATGTGAAGGTTAGTTAACCATATATCGAATATCAAGGATGTAAAAAATCTCTATAGGCTTAATTTATTTTTACCTTTAGTCCCATCACTAAATTATCAGCTGACTACGCTGTTAAGTAAGGAAAACCTGTATGTGCTCACATATAGGTAAACGTTAGTGTGTGTATAAATCATTGAGTGTTTAGCTCTAACATTTACAAGATGCTTTTACATTATCTCACCAATTGTCTACCACAGCTGAGAGTTTCACAATTACCTGTTGTTGGTGATTGTTGTAAGCAGGTTCCCCTTTTTGGACCATGAAGGTTTGACCAAAAGGACCTTTAGATTCCATATCTCATTATTTTGTTATAAAAGTCAAATGTTTATTAAGTACTGCATATCCTGTCTCTGTATTATTCAGGTCCCTTATTTTTCTCTAGCTTCTGTCTAATATAAGTTTGGGTTAGTAACTTGGAGAAGGGGAGAAAAAATAAAATTATTTATAACATGCAAATTACCTAAAAGACTTAAATTAAGGCATAACATTTATGGATGCTCCAATTAATTAAAAGGTAATTTCAATTCTTGATTGAAGCTTTGTTACCATTATTATATACAAATGAACTATAATAGATCGTGAAAATAAATTCAGTTATATTTTTAAATGTTCAACTAAAATACATACTTACTTTCCAAACCTCAACACACCCGAAACATAAGTCTGCCAATGAGCACAATAAAATAAAAACATTCCAATAAAAGAGCAGAAAAACAACCAGTCAGGATGAGTTCCTAAGCGCACAGCAATTGAAGCTCCAACTGCCATAAATACTGAAAGAAACAAGGTTTAAAAACCATTAAGAATTAGAAATAATTAATGAAAAAATTGCCATGTACTCTGTAGCAATACAGAGTTTTAAGACACATAATCTTGGCATTATAAGCCAAAGTATATAAATTCTTGAATATACTTTAAAAATACATGTGTAAATTGCTCCCAGGATATGTACACCTATTAAAAAAAAAACTGATCACTCTAACAGCTCAGTTCATTTAATGTTAAAGCCATTATTTAAAAAAACAGGGTGCTTCCAGTCAAGATGGCAGCATAGACAGATATGGCTTGCCTCTTCAAACAACCACATCAAAATTACCACTAAAATGTAGACCAACTATCACTTAGAACCATCAGAAATCAAGTTGAATGGAAGTCTGACAGCTATGGAATTAAAAAAAAAACCCACATCCATCCAGACTGGTAGGAGGGGTGCAGACATGGAAAGTGCTGATTCCACACCCACATGTGGTAGATAAAAATTCAGGAGGGGTATCTTGGGAGCCAGGAGTCCCAGCCCAACACCAGGACCCAAGCCCAGGGTTCCAGTGCCAGGATGATAGGTCCCCACAATTTCTGCCTTCAAAAAACTAGTGGGGCTTGAGTTGGTGGAGGAAACAGCTGGAGCCCCAAGGAGTTTCTCTTAAAGAACCCACAAACGGGCTTACTCAGACTCACTCCCTCTGAGCTCAAGCACTGGGGTAGCAGCTTGAAAGGCACCAGTGGGAGAAACTGAAGTGTCTAGCACAAGGTAAGCAGAGGCCACTGTCCCTTTTCTTAACCCTCCCCCCACAGAGTCACAAAGCCATAGAGCCAGCAAGCTGGTGTCATATCTGAGACTCCCTCAACCTAACACCGCCTTGAAGATCACCAGAGACTCCACCCCACCCAACTTATAGGCCCACCCAAGCTGCTTTTCCGTGTAAATGGTTGGTCTTGGCTCATACTGAACAATTTCCTCTCAAATGGTTGGTCTTGGCTCATACTGAACAATTTCCTCTCAAACAAGCAACAGCTGGTCTCAGTGAGCCCAAGGCCCAGCACTAGCAGCAGCCAGATTAGAGTCACAGTTTGGCTTCACCTGGGAATCTCCAAGCCCAGCACAAGTGGCAGCCATCTCAGATTGCTTTATAGCTTAGGCAGGGTGGCCCCAGGAAAAAAGAAGGTGGGGGCTGACCTTGGCCTGCACCACCCGGGAAAGCCCCAGGCCAGTTCACCCAGTGGGCAGATACAGACCATGCTGGAGCACCACCACCCTGTTCCTGCTT
The DNA here is from genome assembly GCF_022682495.2 of Desmodus rotundus. NCBI lineage: Eukaryota > Metazoa > Chordata > Mammalia > Chiroptera > Phyllostomidae > Desmodus > Desmodus rotundus. Next base: position 186,591,746 of record NC_071389.1, on the reverse strand, counting down.
AGCTGATCCTCCACGGAGGGTGAGGGTTGGTGGTAAGTCATCACAGCTAATCCTTGCAGCTGACTGGCCTGGGTAAATCCCTCCCATTGATCTACCCACAGCAACCAAGGCTCAACTACAAGAGGAAGGTGTACTCAGCCTACACAAAGGGCGTACCTTGAGTACCCAGCTTGGGTGATAGGGGAGGCTCTGCCATTGGACCCTATAGGACACATACATTAGGCCACACTACCAAGACACAGAGTCAAAGCAGCTCTACCTAATACACAGAAACAAACACAGGGAGGTTGTCAAAATGAGGAGACAAAGAACACGGCCCAAACTAAAGAACAGATCAAAACTCCAGAAAAAGAGCTAAATGAAATAGAGATAAGCAATTTATCAGATGCAGAGTTCAAAACACTAGTTATAAGGATGCCCAAGGAACTTAGTGGGGACCTCAGCAACATAAAAAAGACCCAGTCAGAAACAAAGGATACACTACTTGAAATAAAGAACAACTTACAGGGAAACAACAGAAGAGTGAATGAAGCCAAGAATCAAATCAATGATTCAGAACATAAGGAAGAAATAAAACAACCAATCAGACCAACAAGAAGAAAAAAGAATGCAAAAAAATGAGGATACTATAAGCAGCCCCGGGACAACTTCAAGAGGTCCAACATTTACATCATACGGTTGCCAGAGGGGCGGGGTGTGGGGAGAGTGGGTGAAGAGGTGAAGGGATTAAGAAGTACAAACATGTAGTTACTGAACAGCCATGGGGATACAAAGTGCAGTATAGGAAATGGAGCAGCCAAAGAACTGAGCGCATGACCCATGGCCATGAACAATGGTGTGGGGATTGCCTGAGGGTGTAGGGAGTACTGGCTGGAGGGGGGCAAAGAGGAAAAAGCCAGGACAACTGTAATAGCATAATCAATAAAATTTAATTACCCCCCCCACAACTATAAACAATTTACCTGTAGAAAGAGAGTCACAACCATGGTCAAAAAGTTCTCCCAAAGGGGAACAAGAATTTGTTCTTCTGGCTTGTTTCCCATCGATAGCATCCAGTGACTGGTAGATAAAGAGTCCGAGCGCACACAATAGGTATGTCCAGTACGGCGCCTGAAAGTACATGGAAATAACGAACACTGTTATAGCAAGTAATAGTAAGTGAAATGAGCTACCTACGCCAACTGACACATTGTCTCGTGTTCGCACTTCCTATCACCTCTGTGTGTTATAAGGAAGATTCGTAATTTTCCTTCTACAAATTAAAATTCAACTGAGAGATCAAATGAATTGCTCTAAGTTATCTGGATAAAGGGTCTCAGAAGTTCATATTGTGCGAAGCACAAAGTTAAATGACCGAGCCAGGATTAGGACCTAATTTTGATTCTTAGTCCACAGCTCTTTTAATATAACACTATTCACGTATGGCACTAGATTTGAAATTATTCGCAGGTCTTTGCTCTAAAAAACAAAGACAAATTACATACCCCTGCTTCCATTCATGATGGAGTATCAGGGGACGAGAATTACCCTCCCATCTTATAAAACCTGGAAAGCAACAACATAAAATGAAACAAGAGTTTTCAGACATTGCAGGCAAGGCAGGACTGTGATTCCTGCAGAAGGGAAACAAATGAGGCGAGCCTTGTAACTCCAGCCTACTGCCTAAAGGCAGTTTCTAGGCTATAGTACAGGAACGGGAACATAACCCCAACATAACACAGTGGTGTTGCTGTGTCGAGGAGAAAGTAAGCATAGTTCAGGAAGGTCAAGACAGAATTTGCAGAGCAGAACATGGGAAAGAGGAAGGAGCTCAGAGAGAGGGTCCCAAGATGTGGAGATCTACCAGGGTACCTTTGGCTGAAAACTAACCTGTGCCTGAATGAGACAAAACCACTAACCAGCACCAAGGACAGAACCACTGGAAAGCACCGGGCCACACAATTCTTGAAGCCCACACAAGGTGGGAATCATTCGTGTTCCCACTGTGCACAGTAGAAAGACCCCGTAACACCTAGGGCACTGGATAGAGTTCTCAGATGTGTACTGCCTTAGTAGTGGGGATAAATTAGCACTAGACTAAAGCTTTTCTGAACAGTCCAAACAGACTTAAAATCTAGCCTCAAAAGGATCCGACAGATTCCAGGCACTTTACCTGTAGCCAACACAAAGTACTACAACTTAAAGGAACAATAATAATTTAAAATCTATAAAGTACTCCCCAAAATAAAACTTGCAATGTTTGCCATCCAATAAAAAATTACTAGTCATTAAAACAATCAGGAGAATATGATCTATAACTAGGAGTAAAATCAATCAATGCAAGCAGACCCAGAAATGACAGAAATAATGGCATTAGCAGATGAGGACATTAAATATTATTATAAATATGCTTCATATGTTCAAAAGGTTAGGAGAAGACATCAAAGACTTAAGTGAAACCTCTAGAAATGAAAAATATAGTATTTGAAATGTAAAATACACTGGAAAAATTCATAGCATTTTAGAGCTCAGTGAACTTCCAAACTACGGATGGAAACTATCCAAAATTAGACACAGAAATAAAAAAGACTAAGAACAACTGAACTGGGCCTAGACAGTCTAACATACACATAACTGGGGTCTCAGAAGGAGAGCAGAGAGAGGACTGAACATGAAAAACAGAAGAAAAAATAATGGCTGAGAAATTTCCAAATTTGCTGAAATCTATAAACTCGCATATCCAAGCAGCTCAATAAATCCCAAGCAGAATACTTTTAAAAAACCCACCAAGGTACATCACAAATTACTGCAAACCAGTAGTTTACAACTACTTCCCTAGGCTACCAGAGGAGTTACATTTAGAGTTTAAACAGGTAAAGAGAGGAAGGGGAAATTTAAACAGGGAAAAGAGAAGAGATTTATGCATAAACCAAGGCAGAGGCCTTAAAGAAAAGGTTTACTCCTGAGTCAGTGACAGAAGACCCATAGGTAATTAGGAGACATACGATTGGAATGGTAATAACATTTCTTACACAACAAAGGGCATTTTAAAAAAGTGTGTTATTTTACAAAATATCAAGGCAATCCATAGAGACAGGGCAGTTATCGTGCTCTTTTTATTAAAGATAAAAGTGAAACTTAGGGAATGGCGATAAAGTCACATTAAACCAAGCAGCCAGATGGGTCCAGGAATCAACCCAGGTCTTTTCGCCTGCCCTACAATATGGTATGAGATCTACTCTGCCACCAGCTCTACACCCTGGATCTTCTGACCTGGACTAGTCGCTGACTACCTACCTATTCCCTCACATCTGCTGGGAAGCACTTTCCTGCTTGCACAAGATGATTCCAAGTGCAGTGAGCCGTAAGAAATGGATGCAACCTAGAAAGGCCACCAACAACCAACAACCAACAACCAGCAACCAACAGAAAAGACGAGGAATGGATTCTTCTCTGAGCCTCCAGACGGAGTGAAGCCTTGCTGACACCATGATTTTGGGCATCTGGCCTCCAGAACTGGGAAAGAATAAACTGCTGTTGTTTTAGGAAAAAAATAAAACAGAAAGGACCACTTGATCCGCCTGTACCCAGTTCATTCCTGTTCTGGCCCTGTCAAGGCCTTAGAGCCTAACCTAGCCTCTCTTTTCTCTGAAGTCATCACCTCCATTCTCACCTGGAAGCTATTATATACTTTGCAAATTTTCAACTTCTTTTCTACCCTGCTATTTTTGCAAAAATGGCCTCAGGTTGGAGATCCACTTGGTCAGGACCAGCAGGATCCTTCCTTGAGGAGTGTCCTCCAAAGGATGTAACTACCAGTGTGGCTCAGTTGGCTGGGTGTTGGTCACAAAGCGAAAGGTCACCTGTTCCATTAGGGCACATGCCTCTCGAGGTTGGAGGTTCCAGCCCCCGTTGGGGCGATGCCTGTGAGGGGCAAGCAATTGATGTTTCTCTCCCTCTTTTTCTCCCTCCTTTCCCCTCTCTCTAAAATAAATGCATTTTCTAAAAATTAAGAAAAAAATTTTAAAAAGGGTATAATTACAGAAGACACTCCCAGGAGGTAGCAGTGTGGACACAGCCACCCCAACTCAATTCCAGTTTTTGTGTGAACTTATTTTCAAAACTTTCACATGTAAAGTATTGTAATATTAGGCTTGGATTATGAATTATAAAGTCATGAGCAATATATCAGAATACATCTATAGAAGGAAATATTACAGTAGAACTTCAGGTAATATTAGATTCCTAATATTTAAAGTTTTAGATTATATAATTTTCATATCTAATGTATTCTTTAAGATTAGAATGTAAGATTTCTAATATATTAGAAATCTTTCCAAAGCAAACATACAAATCTACATCATTCTTTTCAATGACTGCATGGTATTTAATCATGTCACAATTTAAGAAATAACTTCACTAATGATGAATCTTACCTGATTTCATGAAAGATTAAGTTTACTCTAAAAAACAAGATAATTTTAGGGCTCAATCATAACACTTAGTCTTTAAAAAAACATAAATTTAAATGACTTTTCAGCTACACTGCTGAAAAACAGCTGTATGAAAGTATTTGGGAAATTTTACTTTTTTCTACTTACTTGAATTATAGGCATTATTCATTATAGAATTAGAGAAATCAGAGGTCTGAATCAGACCATATGACAATTGTTCTTGTTAAAAATAACTCTGAATCAGAAAGAATACTCATATATCAATCAATTAATGATGCTGGGTCTTATGCCTCTTTTTATACAGGGTCCAGCAGAAGTAAGGCTTGCTTGAGTGTGGGTGGTAGGGTAATAATATGGGTATAATAATTTGAACATTTCACCTAAAATGTCGTATGGTGTGCATGAGTGTGAATATTGTTGTGTTACAGAGTTACATGCTTACGATTTGGGAAGAAAAGGTTCTGTAATAAAAAAGGGGTGTTACTTGTGCCAGACCCTGTATATGTGTTTGAACGAGCACATGCATCAGGAAAAGGAAGAAAAAGAGTTGGAAAGAAATTCGTGAGCACATCTCTGCTCACCGGACAAACTTCACTTAAAGTTTTTGGACCTTAAAAAACCTGAATTTCCTGGAACACATTTTTAGGTCTTCTGTAAATAAAAATGTTAGTCTCCAAGGCCCCTATTAATTTTAGAATATAATCTGCTGTACATACCATTAGAGCTAAACAACTAGATAATTAAAATCGGCCAGTGATCTAAATATTTCCCCTTGGTAGTTACTTGGTAACCTGCTAGGTAAGATGGTGTCCAAAGGGAAGAAACGCATGGCCCAGGTTCTTGCAGAATGGTTAGGAATGTGGACTCTGGACTCATTCCTGCGCCCAGGTCCCTGCCTTGCCATTGCAAGCTGAGCGAATTGGTTGAGTTACTTAACCTCTCTGGGCCTCAATTTTCCTTTGTGAAAAATGGGAATAATCACTGTTCGTGTATCATTGTGAGAATTATATAAATTATTACATGTAAAGGGCTTAGAAAAAAGTATGTGGCATATGGAAGGAGCTCAGTAAATTTTAACTACTGCAACTGTTATTACTGATACTACATATGATCATTTTAGGTGCTTCATAGGTAAACTTTTCATTTTAATATTTATTCTAATATAGGGTTGGCCAAAAACTGCATTTGCTTTTTCTATAAGATGGCTCAAGTAGTGCTTAGTTGTGTTTCACTTCATTGGAAACAATTTTGTTAGATTGTGTTGTGTCAGCTGTCACATAAGTGTGCATGTTAAAAAATCAAAATTGGTGAATTTTTCCGTAGCCATGTCAATATTGATGATGAAAGAAAGTAAGCAATATTTTTGGCATATGATGCATTATTATTTCAAGAAAGGTAGAAATGAAACTAAATGCAAAAAAAAAAATTTGTGCACTGTATGGAGAAGGTGCTGGGACCGATCGAACGTGTCAAAAGTGGTTTGTAAAGTTTCGTGCTGGAGATTTCTTGCTGGACGATGCTCCACAGTTGGGTAGACCAGTTGAAGTTGAGAGCGATCAAATTGAGACATTAATTGAGAACAATCAATATTGGGTAATTTGGAGACAGCCACGTGGGAGACAGCCAACATACTCAAAATATCTAAATCAATGAAGTTATTGGTGACAATGAAAAATGTGTCTTTTATTTTATGGAAAAAAACATACGGACTTTTTGGCCAACCAATATATTTTGGAAAAATTTAATATGGCTATTAGAAGGTTTAGAATAAGTCTGAGTCTTTAAAAAAAGACTAGGCTTAAAGTTGATGAAAGAAAAATAGTAAAAAAAAATAATATAGGTAATACACAAAAGCAAAAATCTTCCCAAATTAAAACTTAGGAAATACTGAAACTATACAACGCCCATTTATATAAATTTTTATATTTAAAAAAGACCTCTTGTCTATACATAATCTTGGGTATGATTTGACACATAAGCAAAAGATATTACATAACCAGTAACTATCGGGTCAGCTGGTAAGGGGATATTTCAATGATCCAAACATCAACTGAGTATTCTCTCCATAAAAATAGAAACCGCATTTACAACAGGTAGGAAGGAAGAAAATTGTTAAGACAGACCTTGCATATGTTTAAAAAAATGTAATGTTGCCGTGGTGTTCAAAGGAGGACTTTGTACCTAGTGGAGTCACTCTAGTGATTTTTTTAAGGGAAAATCCATAGGGTTTCTAAAGACTGTGAATGTGACACTGGCGTAACCCCTACTGCGCGCTGGTGACACAGTGCAGACGGTCATTCACCTGTGCAGGACAGAGAACTTCCTTGTTTACGAGGGAGGCTCCCACGGGAAGCCTGCGAGGCTCCAGCAGCCTTGGTGTCAGGAAGGGTAAGGCTGTTCTCACGCCATTCAGGAAGGGCCCTGGGGACTGAATGGTTCCAACAGGGACCTTTGGCCTTAGCTCTGGTTAGGGGCCAGCACTTGAGAAGAGCACACCCGTTTTCAGGAAATGAGGCAGGTTACAAGGCTGGGGAAGGAAACCTGCCCACAGACACAGTTCAACCAGCACTGCAGGGCCATGGGGCTTTCCCATGACATTAGAAATCTGAACTTTGACAGGTAGACTTCCTTCTTGTTATATTTTGCGTGAATAGTCCTTTTTTAAAAAAAAACAAAACAAAACAAAACAAAACCCTTTTCTAGCACTCACTGGAGCTCTTGTTGAAAATGCCAGGCTCCGTTGTGCTAGGAGGAACAGGAAGGGAGAGGAGCAGGGAGAGGACTCCCGGGGCCAGATGCATCACCAGTGCCGGCTGTACTGGGTCCTCTAACATCTGTCTTTTACCCTCACAAACCCCACGTGGCCAGAGCCTTCTGCCCAGGTCAAATATACCAGGAATGGGATTTAAAGCTCTTTCTATACACTACAATGCCACGTTTTATCCAAACTTGAACCAGAATTCTAAAGGAAAAACAGTTCAGTCCTTGGGAATCAAGTATAGAGAGCCACAGGGATCAAAGGGCAAAAGCCCACAGCGAAGCTACTTCCACATGGCCTGCAGAAGCTCCTTCTACAGAGGGCTGGGACTAGGGTCCAGCGGCTTGGCTGCAGAATTTGAGGAGGCATTTATCCTCAGGGTCATGCACCCACCTGCTTCAATTCTGAGCACTGAGTGCCTGCTTGCCTCACTCAAGTCCCCGCCCTGCTGGCAGAACCCGCACCTCATAAAAGTTCGGAGCTCGTATTTTGTTTTGGAGAGGCCGATCCCTTATAAGAGTCCTGCCTTAATAACTGATGTTTGTTAAGGTATTGAGCTGGTTAAGAAAAAATAGAGGAAAGTAGGTGATAAAAACCAAAATATACTAGATTTCAAAGAAATTAAACCTGTAAAAAAAATTGAGGAATCTATAGATTATTGCTTCTTCTTATTATTCCCCCAAGAAATAACTATAGTGCAAAGGCAACTATAACCTGAATTACGAAGACAGGGAATAAAGTATTTCTTAAGGTCTTTCTGAGTTGCTCACATATACTTGGCTTTTTGTTTCAACTTTTTGTCAAAACAAAAGAAATTTTTCAATGCCCTTTGACCTAGCTCTATAGTAGGCCCAGGTATGCTATAAACATGCTCTTAATGGAGATATGACATGGATTTATATACACAGACCAAAAAGATAGAGTAAAAACAGTTACTCAAATAAACTTAAAAAAACGAAGCCACAGTTTATACCAGTCAAAAACAGACGCAGGAGAATTTTGTGGTAGATAAATGCTACTAGGCTGGAGCTTAAAGAACTAGATTCCGGATTGAAATCACTGAGTTTTGTCATATGCAGATGTAGGAATGACAGTAAATAAACCATAAGGTCTTTCACACCACAGGAGTCTGTGATTCTGCTTGAGGATCAGGCAGCTAAGGAATGGAGGCCAAGGGCAGAACAGCATTCAAACAGGAAGGTCTCACGGAGCAAAGGAGGAAGCAATCCAGTTCTTGTTTTCTCTATTTGCCCCAGCTCCTGCTTACTCTTGTTGGAATTACCCAGGCCAAAGAACTGATAAGTACTTACTCTAAAACCCACTAAAACTGGGTCAGGGTGGACTGACATGATCTCCCGATTACATTTGGTCATTTCATTCATGAGTCAATAATTCAGCAAATATTTACTAGGCCTCTGCTGTAGATAAGGCATTGCACTGTGGCGAATGTCCAAATGAGCAAGAGCGGTCTGAAGTTACAACCGGGCAGGTTGCCTTGATCAGCAGAGACACACATACCCGAAATGGAGAGGTTCTACAGGTGGACTACAAAGTCCCAAGGTAAAAGCATGGCTTTCTGGCTTGAAATCCTGGTCCTGGTCTCCATTGAAAGCTGTATGCCATGGAAGAGGTTAATTTTCCTTCAGTTCCCTCATCTATAAAATAGGGGTAATAATAGTACCTTTTCATAGAGTCCTTGAGAGGATTAAATGAGATAATAGACAAAAAAACGCAGCTTAAGATAATGCCAGGTTCAGAGTCAATACTTGGTAAGCCTTAGTTATTATTGTTATTGTTGGAGTTTAGAGGATTAAGTAGTTGATTTGACTATGGAAAAGGAAGAAATGTTTCATCAGGCGGTAGTGTTAGAACTGCACGTTGATAGATGGAAATGAGACCTGGCTGGTGTAGCTCAGTGGGTTGAGTGCAGGCCTGCAAACCAAAGGGTCGCTGGTTTGATCCCCCCCAGTCAGGGCACATGCCTGGGTTGCTGGCCAGGTCCCCAGCAGGTGGCACGTGAGAGGCAACCACACATGGATGTTTCTCTCCCTCTCTTTTTCCCTCCCTTCCCCTCTCTCTAAAAATAAATAAATAATATCTTTAAAAAGAAAAGACGGAAATGGGACAGGAAAAAGGGAGAGGAAGGAGAAAAGAGAGGGGCAAGGAAAGAGATCTTAAGCAGGTCTATTTGGCTGGAGTAGAAAGTTCTGTAACAAAAATGCAGTGTGAAATGCAATTCAGAGCACTGTTGTAGAAGCTCAGTATAAATCGCTTAACTTTTTTCTGTTAATTTCCCTTCATCCCCAGTCACGTCCTAGAAATTCACACAGTAGTTAAAAAAATGGATCAAATATTATTATTATAGATATGTAGTCTGCATTATGTATATGTAGTCCTCTGTGGGTAGGATTATATCCTATATAGGTAGACAAGCCCAACCTTAACACCTTATGAATTTTTTCTGACCCTTTATGGATGCAATCTGTCAGGTCTGAAAAAGCACAAAGAATTCTTAAGTCTAAGAATCAAAAAACAAGTTCCAAGCCAGGTTAAAGTCACTCAACCCTCTGGGATTCAATTTCCTCTTAATAAAGATATATAGTAGTACTGTTACCTCAAGATGAATGGATAGAAAAAAATACTAAAATGGTGGAAAGGCTATTCTAGGAAGAAAAATACTTACCAGCCTCCTTGAGTTGATATAGGACACAAATGCAACAGTGGATATGAAAGCACTGTACATCCCTGATAAATACTAAGACACAAGGTAGGTTCCTGCATATCACATAGAAAAAGGCAGGAACTCCAGACAAGAAGGTGGTAGTATATGTAAAAAAATATAAACTTTGTTGTCGGACCAACTTACATCCGAATCTTGCCTGGTCCCGTCATTTACCAGCCCTGTGACCTGAAAGCAAAACAGCATGTTCCTTTCATGCTGTTGCTGGAATTACCAAGCAAACAATGTGAATCTTGTCATGGTGTATCTCCCCACTGCTTCAGCCACTTAGAGGCATGTGCAGGATCTAATGACATATATTTTAGAAACACTTCTCGGTTTCATCTTGTTATTTTAACCCTTATTCCCCCCCCTTTTGGATCATTGTGATATATTTTTTTGAAACGTGTCTCCCCCTTGTTAAAATGAGGCTGAGCCTAAAAATTAATCATAATTTGACCTCTTCCTTTGCAACCCACCCCCATTACATCCCCAAACAGAATCTCTTGGGCTTGTTTGTATGCCCTGCTCTTAGTAAGTGCTCGACAAATGGTTCTGAAATTAATAATACTGAAAAGTGCACAATCTAACTGGCAAATATCAAAAACATCCAAATACTGTTAGCCAGATCTAGACCCAAGAAAAACTAAATTTTGTTATTTATTTTCAGGACATTTTAAATAAGAGTAACATTTTTAATTTATTGAGCAAATTATAACTTTTTACATTTATCTGCATGTGATAAATCATTTGGTCCTCACTGCAGCCCTGTAAAATTGGTTTGACAGGTTAGGTTTTCTATCATACACCTGGGAAAACAGACCAGCCATTCTCCCTCTGGTGCAGCTACATTAGAACCCAAGTCTTCCAATTCCAGTCCAGCGCTCTTTCTAGCCAAAACTAAAGCAACTGACTCTTTTGAAACAATACGGAAATGAGTAACAATAACAACGTCTGCCAATAAATCATCTATAATAAACATAACCATCAGCTGGCAAGATTTGTTTAGAATTAGGCTCCATTATTTAAAAAAGGGATGCATATATAGAGGACATGAGATATTTCCACTGGATTCTTGTTATCCAACCTCAAATCGCATTAGTTCCCCAAAGGATCTACACTTAAATATGAGTATAAAGGGAGTTCACTATTTGGAGGGCAAAGATCAGAAAGCAATGTCACAGAGTGTGCAATGCAACATTTATCCTTGCACTCTAAAAAGCTATGGACACAAGGAGCCCCCTCTGCCTCCAAAATCCTCCACATTCAGCTCAAGGGGTGCTTCTGGTAAACAGCTGTCCAAAGCCCACATTATTTACTCTTCTTATTTGGGACACAGGTCAAAGACTCATTGCTAATAAAATCTGTTGGCTTTTATGATCCTGGGTCGTGATGATAACGATTATCACCTTGCTAATACCTTAGTTTCTGTTTCATGGAGAGAGAGACAAAAAAAAAAAAGGAAGTTGTTACCTCTAAAAGAATAAATTCTTTTTGATCAGTGGTAAGTGTCAGGATCACTAGCACAACCTTGGGAAGCAGACGATCCTGAGTGTCCAAAGGGCATCTCGGGCTTGCCCAACCTGACCACAAGCCCTGCTGTAAGGCAGGACCAAGACGGGTGTTCAGTCCCCAATGTGTGTAAAGTAACCTTCTGCTCATCCATCCCACAGCTTGGCGTCGGATGAGGTGGGGGCCAGGCAGCAGGCCCCCAGTTTGCAATGACCTTGACAGCCCCTCCGCCGCTGTGGGGGGCGGGGGAGGATGGCTCAGGGTGGACACGGGACTGGGGTGGCTGCGTGACAGCCTAGCCTCCCGGCGGCCCGGGGCTGGCTCGGGTGGACGCGGCGCGGGGGTAGAGGCGGTGTCCGCCCCTCCGCCGCCCCAGGAGGTCAGCCACGCGGGGGCCTCCCGGATCCCCTGGAGCCTGCAGCTGCGGGGCCGCGCAGCAGCTGGGGTGGTGCCCAGCGGGGAACGCGGGACTCCTGCGGACAGCAGTTGGGAGTCCTTCCGCCGCCGAGGAGGGGGCGGGGGGCGCGCCCTACCTCCTCGGTGGCCGTGGGGCAGTAGGAGATGAGCACGAGCATGGTGAGCAGGTTGACGGCGAGGCCCAGGAGGGTGATGGAGTTGGGGGCGACCCAGAGCGGGATCCACTGGAGCAGCCAGGTCCAGTAGAGCTGCAGCGGCGGCTCGAGCAGCGAGACGCCCGCGGCGCTGTAGCGATGTTCTTCCAGGCGCCGCAGCTGTGCCGCGCTCAGCGGCTCCGCCAGCGCCTTCAGCCAGCGCGGCGCCGGCCTGGCTCCGGCGCCCGCCGCCATGGCCGCCTGCGGGCCCTCGGCTGCGAGCGAGCGCAGCCCGCGCCGGGCGCCTGGCGGGGAGAGGCGGAGGGAGGGGCTCGCGGGCCCGGGCAGCGCCGAGGCGTCCGCTGGGTGGAACCAGTTCGGCCCTCCGAGGTGGAGGTCAGGCCCTGCCGCCCCGGGCCCCAGCCCCCGGGGCAGCGGGGCCGCAGGCGGGGGCGGGATCTCGGGGGCTGGGGGCAGGGAGCCAGAGGGCTGGGAGAGGGCCGAGCGAGGTGTCGGGGAGGGTTGTCTGGGCTCCCACGGGCCGCCAGGTCACCATCAGCGCCCGCCAACAGTAACTTTATAATTGGCGCTTCAAGGACGCGGACCTCCCCTCGGGCTTGATGCACAAGTCTCTAAGGTCCAGTTCTTCTTCCGGGACCGCTGGTAACGTTCCCCCGAGGGAAGTTGCTGGCTGGACAGTTGGGAAGCTGGCTGGTTCCTAACTTGTGGTCAGTGCACAAGTCTGTTTTCCCAGTGTGAGTTTGCTCTGGCCTTCGGCCAGCTACAGTGCAGGACCGCGAAGCTTCCTGCAGAGAAGGGGTCTCGGGCCACCAGTATGATGGCCCCATTTATCTGTCTGAAGAGGGGTCCTGTTTGATAAACACACAATGACAATTCTTCGTGCAAACCCCCAAGATAAGGGCCCTTGCTGTGTATTCATTCTGGAAAACCCTTTCTGGGGGTTCAGGGCTCAGAGACCAAGGTGTTGGAACTAAAAATCAGGACTTGGAAACACTGTCTAACAAAGGGACCGAATGCTTGAAATCCAAACTTCCGTTTTTCAGAGCGTGTGATACTGTTGGCAGTGGCGGAAATGGCACCAGGTGTTAGACCAGTGAAGGCAAAGGGGACCTTGGCTCAGCAACCTCCTACTTGAGTTCTGGCTAAGAGAGAATTCAGAGTCAAGACTCGAACTGTAAGAGAACATTTGTTTAGAAAGTCAGAGAGGTAGAAGTGAGTGGTAGAAGAAATGGGCCGAGGAAACAAGTTAGAGAGGGAAAAGAAGGGGCCTTGGAGCTTAGGAGAGAGAAGGGTAAAGGTAACCACCTGGAGGCGGGGGGTGGGGGGTGGGGGGGTGGAGGGAAAGCCTCAGATATTGCCCAGGAGGAGGGGAAATAATGCATCCTTCCCTCTGGTGGGAATTTTAGGAGAGTTCCAGGGGAGGACCTTAAAATATTCATCAGCTCTCCAGGTGTGTCCTTACAGGGCTGTGGGCTCCACTGATGGGTTGGCACCAGGGCAGGGGGACATTAGTTAATGCAGCTGGTCCTGATGTCAGCCACCTTGTTGCTCGTCTCCTTTTGCTGCTTTTCTGGGCCTGGAGCTGAAACACAACTGAGGCCTAGAAGTGTTTGACGCGGGTCAGAACCTCATTGTCCTGGGGGATTAATGATTAAGGGCTATTCTCTGGTCCCTTTGATTGTTTCCCTCCTAAGGGGGTCCAGCCCACATGACTAGCAGCTTGGCAGGCGAGGAAAGGTTGGGGGCAGAGGGAACCACACGACCAGAGATATGGAAGTTCAGAGGGTTTAGACTGCATGACCAGTGATGTGCTAGGTAGGAAAGGTTACCCTGGGGGCAAGGTCCTTGTTTTCCCAGTTTTGTCCGTTGCTAGGCCCCTGAGGCTTTCTTCCCTGGTGACATTCCATACTTGGCCTATTGTCCTTTTCTGCTCATGCTCCTCTGACTGCCCACCTGACGGCCTACCACACTGCGGCTAACAATGGATAATTTTACACACACCCTTCCGTGGGACTAGAGGACAGGGATCTAGGCAGTGTCCCCACTGCGCGGGGGGAGCGTCACACTTGCCACACACGTGATAGTTCATCAGCCCTCACCTCACAACGCACCCGATTAGATGGGGGACACCCTGTCACAAACATGTTATATTGAGATAAGCCTGCCACTTGACGTCTGCTTTCATTTCATGTGCACTTTTCTAAGGCACAGCTCAGGCTCAAGCTCAAGGCTCTTGTACTGGGGCGTGTCTATCAACAGATAAAGCTTGTCCTGTAGGGTTCATCACAACACCTCGGAGCTGGGTCAGCCCACCACCTGTCTTCACACAGCCCACGAGCTGAGTCTGATGTTTACATTTTTTAGCGATTGAGAAAAAAATCAAAGGAAGGATTTTTTGTGATGCGAAACTGTACAAAATTCACATTTCAGTACCGTGAATGTAGCCGTGATTGTGCCTTGCGTGTTGTGTTTGGCTGCCCTTGTGCTCCAAGAGTGAAGTTTGGTGGTTGTGGCAGAGACCATATGGTCTGCAAAGCCTGGAGAACTTACTGTCTGGCCCTTTACAGAAAACTGTTTGTCAGCTCCTGCCTTAGAGCTGTACGAGGGCGTCTACAGGCCAAACTGTTCACTGAGTATACGTGCCCTAATCTTTAATGTGAAAAACAATGATGGAAAAACTCAAGAAAGGAATCAGTGACAGAGGCCCACCTTTAACTATGCTGGTTTTATGGACAGTAAACTTGGAGACACCTGCTTTTTAATTTAGCAGTACCATTAATAATCCAAGAAAAAATCCTTTTCCAGGTTAGTAAATTGAACTATATTACACTTTTTGTTTTGTTAGTTTCTTTTTGCTTTTATTGCACATATGATTGAAAGCATATGGTTTTTGTCCTTTTCCATCTTAGCGTAACACCTTCAAGGTCTGTCCATGTTCTTGCAAAAGACTATTTCATCTTTTTTATGGCCGAGTAGTATTTCATTGTATATATACACCACGTTTTCTTTATCTATTATCTGTGGATGAACTCTTAGGTTGTTTCAATATCTTGGCTACTATAAATAATGCTGCAATGAACATAGGGGTGCAGATCCCTTTTCGAATTAGTGTTTTCATATTCTTTGGATAAATACCCAGAAAAGGAATTGCTGGGTCAATTCTCAATTTTTTTGAGTATCCTCCATCCTGTTTTCCATAGTGGCTGTACCAATTTACAATCCCTTTTCTTCACATCCTCTCCAAAATCTAACTAAAAAACTTCTCCACAGCGAAGAAAACCAGCAACAAAAGAAAAAGGCAACCAACCAAAAGGGAGAAGACATTTGCAAATGATATGTCTGATGAGGGATTAACATCCAAAATTTATAAAGAGTTCACGCAACTCAACAATGAAAAAACAAACAGCTTGGTTTTAAAAATGGGCAGAGAATCTAAACAAACACTTTTCCAAGGAAGATGTACAGATGACTAACAGGCACACGAAAATGCATTCAGCATCACTAATCATCAGGGAAATGCAAATCAAAACCACACTGAGGTATCACCTCACGCCTGTCAGAATGGCCGTGATCAAAAAGACAAAGATGACAAGTGCTGGCAAGGATGTAAGAGGGATATTTTTATCAGAATGCCTTTCCTTTGGGCCAGCTGAGAGACAATGACTCCATATAATTATCCATATGAGAAACTATTATGCTAAGTGAAACAAGCCCGTCAGTGAAAGACAAATACCATGTGATCTCACCTATGAGTGAAATCTAATGAACAAATAAACTGACGAGCAAAATAGAATCAGAGGCGTGGAAACATGGAACAGATTGACAGTGAGCAGAGGGGAGGGGGGAGGAGGATAATAGGGGAAAGAAGGGGAAGGGACCAGTCAAAGAACAAGTAAGAATGACCCACAGACTTAGACACCGGTGTGGGGATTGACTGTGGGAACGGGTGGTGGGCTAGGCACGGGAGGGTAAAGAGGGAAAAGTTGGGACAACTGTAATAGAATAACTATTAAAAAAATTAAAGAAGAAACTAGAGAGAAAGAAGGCTGGAGCTGCAACTCTCCAACACGAATGAGCACACAAACCACTGGAGATCCTGTTACGATGCAGGGTCTGAGTTAGCGGATCTGAGTATCATGGAACTGAATGAAGCACACAGTGTTAAAAGGCTAGGGTGCAGGTACCACTCTGAGCAAGTCCCTTGAGCTCCAGGTGGAGAAGGATGGGACAGAAAGAAGAGAGAAAGGACGCAGGGAAATTGAGGGATGAGAGACCAGCATGACTCAATATTGCTTGCCTTGTTCTTTCCAGGACAAAGAAGGATGGAAGGATGGATAGATAGATAGATAGATAATGTTTAAGATCTATTTTCATATTCTATTATATATTATATTTTTATTTTATATCCTATATGTATTTTAATATACCTTTTAATCAATCCCATAATAAATCCAGTGGAATTAAAATCTACTTGTTGGCCTTTGGTGAAGGTGTTGGTCGTGTGCTTCCCAGGCTAGAATTCCTTTAGCTCTTGACAATATGCTTGGGACAACATCAGTTTGAAGATCTGGGAAGGAAAAACAAGGTTTTCTATTCAATAAACTTGTACATTATGGAGGAGAAAACAAGATGAGGATAAACTTAATGAATATAAGGGGTTGTGGCTGTGGCCTCAGGCTACGCTCTCTCTCCTGTCCCAGGTTGTCCTTTCTTCTGCAAATAGGAATGCAGTGGTGGAGAACAGGATGAAGATAATACGGTGACTTCATCCTGTGACTGAGATAATACCAGTAAAGCACATGAGTAAGTGCTCTTTTCTTTTTCCTGTTGATTTTCTCATTGCTGTTTCCTCTTTCTTTAGTTCCTTGTCTGGTGAGGTTATTTTTGTCTTCCCTTCTGTCTCACTGCTCTTGATTGCCCTTCCCTCTATACAAACAATTGTGTTAGTCCTCCTTTTCTCTCTCCTGCTTGATCTTGGCCTTCATGGAGCCCCTTCCTGCCACGTCCTCCCTATTTTTCCATCACTGTTGGTTCACTTCTTCAGGGAGTAGAGCTACGAAAGGCCAACTCTGGGTCAGAGACCCTGCTTGCCATTATGAAGACTAGATAATCATGGAAGGACCCAGAGAACAACTTATCTCGCCAATGAACTCCTACTTCTACTGCTCGCTAATGTTTATTGAACCCTAATATGAACTATTAAGAAGTGCATGAAAATAACCCTGCACAGGGAGGCTCTGCCACTTCTTAGCAACCTCTGCGATTACCCAACCTGCCTCCAGCTCAGCGGAACCTCCCAGTGCAGGAATTGGAACTGAATTTACAACAACCCTCCCGTGGACACTCAGGAGGGGGCCTGGGATGAACAGCCCAATGGCACTTTATCCTATAGCGTGCCGGGGGCACATTATTTGTCTCTCTCGTGTCTGGAATTTTCCAGATGGACACATGACTTTAAACCAGCTTTGATTTATTTTGCAACATGGCTCCTTTCCAATTACCCTTTGTCCCAATCGTCCAAGAGCGATGCCTTACAAAATCTGAATGAAGCTTCTTTTCCTTGCCACAGTGTAGCTGGTAACCCCTAGTTATTTCTTCTTTTTTTTATTAACTTAAAAAAATTTAAGCCAGATTGGTGTATAGTGTCTTTAAGATGTGTTTTGGGGCTCCAAGACTAGTTAGTGTAAAGGTGAGAGTAGAATAGTGAGTAGAGGGAACCTCTTCCTGTGGATAGCTGTGTAAGTGCGTATCTGCAAAGAACAGAAAACTTTTTTCTAAAGCTGTTGTTGGGAGGAAAAGAGGTTATAGTCGACTGTGCACTAGAGTGCAAGGGTTGTTTTTTTTTTTTTTACCTGTAGTGACTTGAGTCAGCCAGAGCCCCAGGCCACACTCTGAGTAACCCCTTTGAGAGTGTTAAACTGTCTTGCTGACTTCCTGGTATTTTGTTCCCAGTAATCTACTCCAGATAGAAAAATATTCAGTGAGGCCAGAGATTGCGCAGGTCAGTGCATTTGGGGTCAGAGAGAGCACAGCATGTGTCTTTAAGGAGTGATGACAGCCCTTGGAAGCTGGGGAACTGGTCATTCCATCGATGGGCCTGTTTCTCTAGGCCATTCCAAGTTATCCAAGTTTAAACAAAGGACTTCATAGATATCTACGTGTAGTAATCACCTGAATCTTTGGTGCACAGATGATATAATGGCCTGGCTAAAATAAGAAAATTTAAAAAATGTATAGAGTTCAATTTAGAATCAATGACTATTATAGGGACAATTGGCAATACTGTCTTGTATTATTATTCCTTATTCTACTCCAAAGGCCAAAGTTGTATTTCTGGAATTCTATTCACGGGCACTTAAGTGAGGCAGGAGTTAAAGGGTTAGATCTGAGTTTGGTGAGTGGGGAGGAGGAAGAGAAGGGAGTGGAGAAGTGAGAGAGATGGGTGGTGAAGAGGGAAGGATACAAGAAAGGGAACAGAGATGGTTGGGGGCTGGCTGACCTCGAACTTTTATAACTCATATACGTAAATATTTAGAAGTTATAAATCAAGCTAACAGATGTTTAAGAAAATAATTGTATCCTGTAATCTTCATGAGGATACCCTCATAATGACCTGGGAGGCCTATTTTGAATGTAGAATTATCAGATTCTTCAGAAATACTTGCCAGAATATGAGGTCTGTCTGGAAAAAGTCCAACTATTGTTAATATAACAAGAACGGTTTGCATGACATTGATGTAACCTGGTAGCCAAGGAAAGTAGACTGGAATGCATGAACGATGATCACTTCACTAGTGGTCAGTGGGGGCAGTAGACACCGTTGAGTGAGCAAGTGTACTGTGTGGCCGTCACATTCAAAATGACTGAGCCTGTAGAGCAGCAGATCTACATCACATTTTGCGTTAAGCTTGAACATTCCTCTGCAGAAACTATTTGGATGATTCAGAAGGCCACAGTTATGGGCAACTGGTGATTGGCAGCTTCATCACGACAACGTACCCGCCCGTGCATTACGTCTCGTGCAGAGTTTTTTGGCAACACATCAAATCATCCAGGTGATTCAGCCTCCTATAGCCCAGATTTAGCACCCTGCAACTTCTGGCTTTTCCCAAAATTGAAATCACCTTTGAAAGGGAAGAGACTTCAGATGGTCAATGAGATTCAGGAAAATGTGATGGGGCAGCTGATGGCAATTGGAAGAACTGTGTGAGGTCCCAAGGTGCCTGTGTTGAGGGGGACTGAGGCTTCATTGTCCTAAGTACCATGTTTCTTGTATCTTGTATCTTCTTCCATAAATTCTCTATTTTTCATATTACATGGCTGGATACATTCTAGACAGACCTCATATGGTGGCCTACCGCTGGCCTCTGGTCTCCCTGTTCTTTGCATCCCAGCTCCTTCCCCCACCACACCAAGAGTGGTCTCAGGTGCACACATGCAGATGCCCCAAGCACAAGTCTTATGCACAAGCTCTAGTCACATCTGCACACCCCAGCCTCCTGGCAAACAGGTGCCTTTAGACTACCCCTTGGGCCTCAGGGTATATATACTGGCCACATGATTCTTTCATAGGGGTTTAAACCCAGGGAAAAGGCCCACTAAAGCACTAACAGTGAGCATAGGTGTAATCTATAAGAAAGAGCAGTATTGTAAGTGTTCCAAGTAGGCACACCCCCTTGGTTCTACAGCCTCCCTGTCTCATGCAGTGAAATGTGGCTGGAGAAGGGCTCTAATGAGGCAGTTGAAATTGCAGAAGTCCCTCTTGTCCAGGGCCAGGGCTGGTACTGAGTGGTAGAACTGTCCAGTGCCCACACTCGTCTAGCAAGTTGAGTGCACAACGTTGGGTTGGACCAGAGGCGTCTCTGCAGCCACCAGTGGAGACTGAAATGCATCAACTCTTCTCTCCATTTTCTAGGCACCAGGAAAGATTCTGATTGGCCTAGGACTTGAGATAGGACCTTCCAAGCAGGACAGAGAGAATTTCTCAATTACCCTGGGTAATGGGGGGCTCAGAGTCATATTCAGTTTGATTTACAACAATAAAGTCATGTGGCATGTCCTATACTACATTCTAGTGTGGTGCATACATGTCATAAACCACATTATTCAGCTTCTGAAATCTTATAGTGCTCTCTTACACCTGCATGCTCTATTACTCTTAGGCACCATAAATTCCTTAAAGGCATGAAGTGGCTTATTCATCATTGGGTGCCTAGCTGAATCCACCACAGTGCCATACACACATTCTGCATACACTAACTGCATGTCTGCCATGCAGACATTCGGTAAGTCACTTGTTGCTCTTAATAGAATGTTTCAGAATTCAACTTAAGAGTGAGTGGTTAAGGACACACCCCCTTGTTTCAGTGTTTCTTGGAACTAGTGGCTTTCCTCCATTTCTGTATTGATTTACATGAAAACATTCATTAAGCTTTTCTTAAAAATAAAGATTTTATTTATTTTTAGAGAGAAGGGAAGGGAGGGAGAAAGAGAGAGAGAAACCTCGATGTGCAAGAGGTCGGTTCTCACATGCCCCTAAGTGGGAGACCTGGCTTGCAACCCAGGCAATAACTTAAACAAAACTAGAACAAAGTTGTAGAGAGCTAATAGCAATGGCAGCTTCTGATGTTTTTTGTTCTTTGTAGTTGTAAAAAATATATTTATTTTTTACAGAGAGGGGAAGGGAAGGAGAGAGGGAGAGAAACATTAATGTGTGGTTGCCTCTCCTGTGCCCCCTACTGGTGACCCAGCCCACAACCCAGGCATGTGCCCTGAATGGGAATCAAACCGGTGACCCCTTGGTTCACAGGCAGCACTCAATCCACTGAGTCACACCAGCCAGGGCTCTCTTTGTAATTTTAAAATAGACTTTTTCTTCCTTGTTGGAACTTTGCGGTATGGGAGTGCCCTTAATATGAGGAGAGCGATCATATGTAGAAAAATAACATCTGGTACAAAATATAGTTAAAGAACATAAGTAATGACCAGGGAACCAATATTTTGTAATTATGCTTTATAGTCACTCTTAGGCAATGTTTATAAATGGCATAAGCACTGTGACCATGACTTGGTGAGACTGGTCAATGAATGTTTAAATGATGGAACCAGCTCAGCTGTGCTGGGCCTCTGACCCAGGAACGAGGCTGCAGGGGCCACACTGATTGGTTGTGGCAGATAGAGGTCTTATTCAGTTTGCAATAGAGATATGGTCTTCAAGTCTCTCTAGATAACCCAGTCTTCTTTTATGTAAATTATCTTAGTCAATACTGTGGAAATGGATTTTCTGATTAACATGGGGGAGCCCCACATCAACCCAGGGGCATGACCACCATCACAACTTCCCAGCTCTCAAATGGAAAGGAAGCAGAGCAGGTATTATAAATATTGTCCCAGGACCCTATGGGCCCGCCTACAGGTCACAATGGATTTAGCTCCCAGAACAAAAGGCCAAAAGAACAAAGGAGAGAAGGTGAGAGGAGGTGTGGTGTGGAACCTTGCTCACACTTCTGCTCCACTCCCTTAGCTGGAACTTTCTCTACAGCACCAAGACGAGGGAAGAAGCTGCTGGAGAGATTATGGGCTTGCACAAATGGTTCTCCGCTTCTAGATTTTGAACGGATGCCATCAGCAGTCTTTAAATCTGTGGCTGCTCTGTAGTCAGCACCAGCTCTCTGTCACTGTGACTGTTTTGGCAGGACCTCTGGTGAGTTGGGCCAGGATGCAAAGCCAGAGTGACACTGGAGGTCAGGCCTGAGTTGGGTAGTGTGCTGGCGGCCCGCCTTTTGTCCTCAGTTCTGTCTGACCACACAACCCCCAAAACAAAAACAAATACTGTGTCATCTTATCACAAACACTGCAGATTTATTGTAACACTTATCGAATATATTTCCCCTTCCGTTGAGAAAAGTTGTTTGACTTTAAGAAGTCTTCTAGTGAATTCAAATGACAAAAGGCACAGATCCACTGGTGTTAAGGAGGGTTGTGTGAAAAACACAGCTCTGCTTAGGAAATCTCTCAAATCAAGAAAGGTGGGTTTTCAAAATTCTGTTATAGTATATTGTACTGCATTTTTTTTACTGTGGATTAAAAAAAGCATTTACAGCCTATTAAATTAAACTAAAATACCCCACTTTTCCTTACTGTTTTTTTTGCAAAGTACAGTGACAAAGCATAGACAAGAATGATCAAAACACTGACTTGAAATGGGATTTTGTTTGCCATTTTAATTAAGCAATCCGTGCAAATATTTTTTTCTTCAACATGAGGAGGGAAAAAAAGGCCACACTTGGGTGCCTGGTGTTAAAACAGAAAATGCTTTCTCATTGCGACCAGATTTCAAAGCAGTCGAGAGCAGAGGCAGTGCCCAGGCCCTCAGTATTCCTCAGGATTGCTTGATTGCAAGTCTCGCAAATAGGAATCAATTATGTTAGGAGGTACACCTTGCAAGAGGAGCCTGCAGAAGGAAAGTCCACCTGAGGAGGACAAAAAGGAAAAGGCAAAGTCAAAACCATCCATGTGAAAATCACTGAAATAATACTTCTGGACTAGCTGCCTGGAAATGTGACTAATTAATTATGTTCCAGTTGGTTACAAAGATTCATTCAGTCCCCCTTGGAAATCTCCTGAGTTTCATACATTCAGAATTTAAAGCATCTAGATAAAGCATTCAATATCTAGAAGAAAAAGGAAGTGCCAGCCAGACCCATAGAAGTCCTTTGTTCCCGACTGTTACTTAATCTTAGTTTAAATTCCTAACTGGTTAGAAAGTACTTACTGGAGAAGGTTTGGGATTCTCTATAGATTATTTAAGTGCTTGAATTGAGTGGCGGGATAAATGCATACATGTTATAAATCCATGGGAAGAACTGTTTCCGGTTGGTTAATGTTCTTTTTAATCAAGCACAGAGTTCTGACTCAAGCACATTGTAGAAGAATAAAGGGACTACTCCTTTAACTTTTGCTACTTATTCATTGTCAAAAGTGAAAAAAAGGAAATATTTTGTTAAAAATAGTAAAACCTATCCAATACCTTCTGAAGGTCAGAGAAATACCTACTCTGAAGTCAGAAGTAATATTTCATACTTACCTTTCATGTTTCTGAATTACATTAAAAAAAATAAAAGTACCTTTCATGAGAGCACCCATGAAACTGTAACAATTCACGGGCCTTTAGAGAAGTACTTAACTACTTGCTAATAAATTCACGTCCAGACAAAAGCAGCATGCCATTGGAGCATTCTTAAAACTTCTTTAATGCAAATTTGGAAAAGTCATTCTCCTTTTTAAAAAAGATTTCAAGTCACATATTGGTAGAAATGATGCCACTTATGTACATGTCCATTCCTTGATGCACAGAGGTCAGGATGCTTGGGAATCACGCATTTTCACCTACATTAAATGCTTTAATTCATGCTCTACTGCATTCAACAACTGGCTTCATGGCAATAGGAGATTGTTGTGCTGAATAAGTACTAGCTGTTAATGTCAAGGTACTGAAATACAAGTAAAAACTACAAAGTTAGATATTTTTAAAGTCTATTTTCATTGGATTACGTAATGAAAATCATGCCATACTCCACAAGCTTTGTATGGCTTATGACAGTCATAAGCTTCATATGCCAAAACCATATGAAAGCTTACCTTAGATGATAATACACATTCAAAAATCCTTACTGTGCTACGACTAAGGGAAAGAGAGAGAGAGAGAGAGAGAGAAGTTGTGAGCATTAATGAAGTGCTAAAACCAAAGTCGAGTACTCGTTGGATGAAATTATGGTCGCGATTATGATGAGATGATTTCATTAATCCTTAGTCATGTCAAAGATGTAGGAACATAGAAGCGCATGGAATGAAGGGCAGGGATCCAGTCACTTCAAAAGGATCATTAATATGTAAAACATTTATTAATACGCACAACCACTTTGCCTAAATCGGTGGCAAAGCCCATTTGATTGTACAGTGAATATTTATGGTAAGAGCTTCCAAACCATTAGCTTACAAAAAAACCAACCCTACAACATATATATATTGTGTTTTTCAACAAAAGAAAAACATTGATGATAGACAAAGCATTAGTGTACATATATATATGTTGAAATTCTAAAAGGCAAAATTATCAAGTAGATATATTAGACTAGTGTATTCTATAATATGTATCCTGAAATAACTATATATGACTAATCTAAATAAACCAAAGGCTTAAACAAACAGGCTAGAAAGTGACTATACAGAATCTACAAAACTTTTAAGGAACAGCCCTAATTCTTTCATCTTTTGAAAGCTGGTATTACCTCTGGGAATTCGGAGAGGAAATATTGTAAACTCAGGCATTGATCCAGCCCCCAAGAACTTCTTAATCCACGCTACCAAACGGGGGAGAATCATGCACGTACTATGGGACTCACTTAATACTTACTGCATTTAGTAACGGGACCTAGGATTTCCCCTCCTTTTAAGTTGGTGCATATATGAAATAACTTTGGTCCCATGAAAATATCCAAAATGTCCAACAGATAGATGGGTGACATATATTCTACTGGTGAATCTTTCATTGGAAAATCTTACATATAAAAGTTTCTAAATATTGGATCTATTTTAACTTATGCCCTCTCCCTATCAAAAACACTCGGAACACTTCCTCTATAACTTAGCGATTTAAAAACGTTCAGTGTTCTGAATTTCAACATGAATCTAAGGCAGGGGTGTCAAACTCATTTTCACCGAGGGCCACATCAGCATCACAGTTGCCTTCAAAGGGCCAAGTGTAATGTTAGGACTGTATAAATATAACTACTCCTTAACAGTTAAGCGACATCTCGGCACTGTCACCGGGTAGAAACAAGGTGGAGGGCCGGATTTGGCCCGCGGGCCTTGTATTTGCCCCCTGTGCTCTCAGGAAGCTACACTGGAAACCATCTTAAAGAAAGATCATCTCTCTATACATATCAAAAGTGAAAATATTAAAGAAATGTCACTGGTTCCCAGGTTTTGATAATCTTACCCTAAAATGAGGTATCTTCAAATGTAGCTTTCTGGCTTTATTTGTGGGGACCATTTCTATGGTACTTAGTTTTCTGACAAAACTTAGCTCCTACATTACTTAATAGCCTTGAATAATTTGGCCTTCCTTGTTCATGGCATAAACACTGTATGCCATGAGCTGCTAAAAAATATAATTAAAAGCAAATGAAGAAAGTCAAGCTTTACATGCAAAGTGCGATTTCATGTAAGAGGAATGGAACAGAAAGTAGAGATATCCAGTGGGATATGAATTTTTAAAACCTGTTGCTGCCCCGCCAGGAACAGTGGTTGTCCAGGGGTAATTACTCCTTGATATATCACTGTAGAATTAGAATATTTGTACCAGTATTTATTTGTTCTCCATTGACATTCTTACCTTTATTTTTCACAGCTTAACTTGGTTCAAGTCACCTATTATCAGATAACAATCTGATGATAAATAATCTTGACTTTACTTTTAGGACCAAAAGCTTTATCAATAATACATTACAACTGATATCTTACTATAAACTTATGTACTAGAATACATTATTCATATTATTTAATTCAATTACCATATAATTCACTATGCAATTACTATAAAGAATATATCATCTATATGCACGACATTATCTTTTTTGGAGGACCCCAAATGTTGAACCATTTATGAAGTCATCATTTTATATCATTAGCAACATTCAGTTATTTTCAAAACACACAGAAGTTGTACTAGGTTTTTGATTTTTTGGATGCTGAAACATAAGTACCAATGATACCTTGGGGTCAATAAGGCTAGGACTTTAGAAACCAGATGTATTTGCAACTGTGACCATAATCTGCATTTAAAGCTAATTAAAACTAAAAAGTAACATTTAAATTTGTAAGCACTATTTCAAGAGTAAGGCTTGAAATTTCCTAAGAATATTATATTTTACATTTGAGAGAAAAAAACAAAAAAATTTTGCTCTCAATTACGAATCTACTATACCATATTACCTCAGAACTGATAGAGATCATAAGAAAAAGAATACTATTTTTTAAATGTTACAAAGGAAATATTTTTCAATAAGTTTCTTTATACTAAATTTAGGACTAAAAAACTTTTTTTATACAAATACCTCAAGCATTTACTTTTTAAATAAAAATATTTACAAGATTATCTTTTTGACTTTTAGATCATAATTTCATTTTTTAATTTTTTTAAATATGTATTGTATTTTTTCCTATTACCATTTAGTCCCCTTATACCCTCCTCCCCCCAGCAGTCACCGCACTGTTGTCCATGTCCATGAGCCCTTTTTCATTTTTGCTCAATCCCTCCACCCCCTCACCTCCTCCCCCACTAGCTGTCATCCTGCTCTCCATCTTTGAGTCTGTCTCTGTTTTACTTGTTAGTTCAGTTTGTTTATTAGATTCCACATATGAGTGAGATCATATCGTATCTGTCTTTCTGTCATAACGTCTTCATTACAAAGAGGTAGCAAAAAGACTTTGGTTATCACAGAAAGGCAATGTAATACAGTAAGAGAGACAAGACATTAGAATCATGTCACCTATTATCTCATGGTGTCCCAAAGTAGGTTTTGATTGTCAAGAATAAAACTTTAGTATAAAAATTCTATTTAATATGCAAATCAATTAAAACAGGTTATGCTGAAACTTTTCGGCCACATCAATCCTTATGTGTTTTCTTGATTTACATTGTTTGAAAACTAGTAAAAATGAAATGCAGACCTGTAAATGGAAATTCTCAAGTGAGATTTAAAAGCAACTGGTTAAAATATGTGGATGCTATATTCTACATGTGTAACATTGTACACTAAACTAGCAAACTTACCCATAAGTATTGAAAGTTTCACAAAATAGTAAACTAATTAAAAATAGTATAAATTCCTATCATTAGATAAGTTTTTGCATCTATTTATGTAGTTGAACTACATCACCAAAATCATACACTCTCGACTTAATTTATTCTCACCATGCTGAGCACACACAGCATTCCACTGTAATCAATATTTCTTTAGTTGCAAGAGACAGAAATAAGTCTACTTAAAAACTCAGATAACCTTCAAAAATAAATCAAGACTGAATGCAAGATATAAAAATATTTTCTTTCCCCAAATTCTCTTCCCCTTCCTTATCCATCCCAAAACATTTTGGCAAACAATTTGGATTTTGTAGGAAGGTCAATAATGAAATGATTTTCTTTTATTTATCCTATACCCAAGATCTTGGATGTCATACCTTTCACCTCCAGTTTGCATTCGACCTCAGCTGTCCCAAGGTCATTGACTGCTTTGCAACAGTACGTGCCTCCATCGTAAGGGCTGGGCTTGCGGATCTCCAGCGTGCACACCCCTTGGTTGCTGAACATCCTGTATCTTGGGTCATCCACAATAGCCACTTTGTTTTTCATCCAGGTTATTTTAGGCTGGAATTAATATTGAAGTAAATTCGGTCAAAATGTATCCGTAGTTAGCACATTAGTAGGCCATCAAAGCCAGTGACAGAGTTTTAAAGCATGGTTTAGAAAGGAACACATCTAAAAAGAATCCACGTCTACTTTAGCACTGTTCCTCTCAAGTTCAACTCTACTTAGTGGCTGGCAAGACAGCACTGAGCAGTTCTGACGAAGCAACCCAGATTTGTCCCCAGGACAGCTCTGGGCGGTCTTCCAAAAGGATTCAGTTGCATTTCAGTTTGATCTACGGGTCCCTGAGGTTCATTTTTCCAAGAGACTATGTATTGCAGGGCTTTTTTCACAGAACCCCCATGAGGTGTCATAACCGTCTAATTTTCTTCACTTCCTTTTCCTGACACCCTTTTCTAATTGTTTATGGGATGCTTATGCCCCCTCACCATTTAATCTGTCCTCTGGCATCTGTTTTCATCATCCCCTGCTAATGGATCTTCTCCCACCAGATAATTCAAGATCAGTCATAATGCAATTAATTGCCCAGGGAGTTGACTCCATTCTCCTTGGCTCCTGAACTATATCTGACATCACTGACCTTCCACTCCTCTTTCATACTGTCTTTTCCTTCCTTATGTAAATGCACGCTCCCCACTCCCTCTTCTACCTCTTAGATGATTTTGCCTTTCTCATACCCTGGAGATGGCCCTTCTCTTTGTTCTTCACATTGTTCTCTTCCTTCAGCCTTTCCAGTGGAAGCATTCACTGAGGCTCAGGCATCAGTCCTCGGCTTTGCACTCACTACCCTCTTTCCTCACTGGTATTCCTTTCCGGAGCTTTGGCTCCCAGGGGTGGAATATAGCACTCGCATGCCTGGGGACTCCTAAACTGAGAGTCACTGCCCTAGCCTTGGTCCCAAGCTCCAGTGAACAGTGAACCTCTTCTCCGTCTGCTTCCTGGTCATTCCTACTTGGATGTACCAACATCACTTCCAATTAAACATGAATTCATCCTCCTCCATCCTCAGGTTGGCTTCTCTCTGGCTTTCCTATTTCTGTTCATGGAATATGTGGGAAAAATACCACTGTTTGCAGTTTTTCAAATTCTAGGCCTCCTTCCCTCAGTGCCCCCTGAGGACAGATAAATATCTCTATGATATCAGAGATATTCTTTTCAAAGAACAACACGAAACCTTAAAACCTTTCTAACTCTCTTCTGTCAGATGTGATTTCTCCCTTCCCTCAATATAGCACATTTTAAATTCTGCCTTGCATTATAGTATCATCATTTGCTTTAGTCTATTGTAGAAAACTTGATGAATCAATATTTCTACCTAATTTTTCAGATGAAACAATATTACCTCCATCTCCTCACCTCTCGGTTCTTTTTAAAATAGGTGTTTTTTCCTTAGAAGGTATCCCGATTTATTAAAGAAATATAGACCTTTTTTACTACTACATTTAAATAGTGTGCTTAGTGGTCCACCAACACCACCCCCCAATCCTAGAGTAAGACACAAATAGCAGCTGGAGGCTCCGTTTATATTACTACTTACATGTATCATGTGGCAAATACAAAGGAGAGGGTTTGGGGTTAACTCTTAAATTTGACTAATGTGGCTTTAAAAAATACAACATGGTACCTTAGGGTTCCCTCTCACGCTGCAGTTCAGAGTGGCATTGTAACCAGCGATAGCGTAGGTGTTGACCAGAGGCTGAGTATACATGGGCGCCTCTGTGAAGTCGAAGTCTTCATACACTGGATTTTTGTAGACTTTACCTTAAAAACAAGCATTAGAAGTATACAGATTGGCTTGAGACCATGTCATTCTTGGCATACTTTGCTCACCATTAAAACTCCCCAGAACTTAGAGAAGCATGTAAAAACATGAGTGAATACCACACGGCATTCATTCTGGAGGGTACAAATAGACAGCCAGCCCCACGTGGGACAGAGAGGTCATCTGAAACTGAAACAAAGATTGAGAAGAATTTGGTGTTGGAGTATTTTGGTCAACGGTGCATTTTAATGGGACAGCAATGAGGAAGAGCTTTAAGGGGAGGGGTTCATGAGGAAATGCAATGATAGGCATGAAATTCAGCTCCACCCATTCCATGGGTCTCGTGTGCAGCTACATTGAAGGAGTCCAAGAACAGAAGTAACCCAAGCTCAAGAAGTCAATGTCTACTTTTTCCTATCCCTGCAATTTTAGCCACTTAATACACTTACAGCCCAGAAGTAGGAATGAATTACAGCTTGTACATTTAAAAACATGCAATAATAATATAATTTTCCTCTAAAATTTGACTTTTAAAATTACTATTTACTTGGGAATTTTTACCATAGTTAAAAAATATGTTTATCATTTTCCTATTCCCCTTCACCACATTTTTTTTTTCAGTCTCCTCTAGTCACTGAAAACCAAGGTTTCCAGATGTCCAGTACTATACTGTGATTTATAATAACAAATATACACTTGGCCTTCATCCCCATTTCTGGTGCAGAGCTCCTAAAACCCTTGACATTTCTTAAGCAAGGAGAGCTATAAACGTGTCTTTTGTTATATTAATGAAGTGGCTTTTGACCCCACCCAAGGACTGTTTACCAAGAAAACCAACCTTGTGATTAGTGGGTTGGAGCTTTTAGTCCCTCCCCCAGGCCTCCAAGGAGGAGAGAGGGGCTGGAGATTTAATCAATCCTGGGTATGTAATGAAGCCCCCATAAAACCCCAAAAAAACCCACAAATCGCAGAGCTTCTGGACTGGTGAACACCTGGAGATTTTAGGACAGTGGCGGAACTCTGAGAGCAGGGGAACTCAGTGCTCCTTCCCCGTGCTTGGCCTATGCCCCTCTTCCATCTGGGAGGTTCTGACTTATACTCTTTTATAGTAAACCAGTGATACGGTAGATAAAATGTTTCTCCGAGTTTTGTGAGCTATTCTAGGAAACTGATCAAACCCGAGGAGGAGGTCACTGGAACCTCAAGTATATGGCCTGTTGGTCAGAAGCACAGGTGACAAACCTGGACTTACAGCTGGCATCTGAAGTGGGAGGTGGACACATTCTTATGAGACTGAGCCCACAGCCCAAGGGCTCTCATGCTATCCGTGGGTAAACCATGTCAGAATTGATTTGAATTGTAGAACACCCAGCTGGTGTCTAAGAATTACCTGGTGGTGTGGGAGAAACTCCCCAAACCCCCACGCACTGGAATTGGGTCCAAAACCCCCTTTTACCAGCCCGCTGCTAACTCACCATCCTTGGCAATCACAGCGCTCTCTTTGGTCATTGTTGCATTCTCACTGAGGCCACACATGTTTTCAGCAAAGACCCGGAAGTAATATTCATTTCCTATGACCAGTTCAGTAATGGTGGCATTGGTTCGGTGATAATGCTCAATGACAGTAAACCATTCCTGAAAGAAAAAAATTTGAGGAAAATCATCTAAAAATACACAACTATTCCAACTGATGATTAGAATAAATAACAGGAATGTTTCACTCACCAAAAGAAAAATAGCAATAATTTTTATATTGAGAGTAATAACAACATACTCAAGTGTAAATTAATTACTGCCCTTACCAACCTTCCTCCCTCGTTTTAGTAACCCAATGAAACTTCATAATCTGCATTCTTACTGCTATTCACTGGTGTAAATGTCTAAAGACTTCTTATCAGTATCGTTCAGTAAGATGTCTTACTCTTTTTACGAGAGTGAAAAATGGCTCTATGTCATTGTGTGTCCAAACATTCATTTATGTCTTCATTCACTTATAGGCAGGGCAGTAGTAGAGTGTAGTGGCTGGATTCTGATTCAGGAAGATCAATACTTTAACATTTAAAATCTGGTGACCTTGAGCAAGTCATTTATACTTTCTGAGCCTCAGTTTCCTCATCTATAAAATATGGGTAATAATAATTCCTACTCTAACTGGGTTGCTTCTTCAACATCCTGAGCTCCTTCCCTCCTCAGGACCTTTGCACATGCTGTTCCCCTTAGAATCTCTCTTTCTTAACTAGTGTCCTTTTGTTCATGCAGTTGAACATTTATTTTACAAGGAGAAATGGGTGTAAATCTGAATAAGAATACAGAGTGAGTAAATATTTGTTGAACAAATGAATTTATTAAATTCCATTGATCATTGTGTAAGGTGCTTTATATATTTTTCAGCTTTGTGATAACCAAGCAAAGTAAGTATTTGTGAACCTATACTATAGATGAGGAAGGGAGGGGTCAAAGAGGTTAAGTGACTGTTCATGTATATGTGGCCTTAAATGGCAAAGCTGGGGTTCAGATCAGACTCGCTGTGGCTCCAAAGGCCTTACCCTTTCCACTAGGTCACCTCACTTCTCCACAGCCCCCCTGGGTTCCTCACGAGAGACGACCTCACACTTCCTCCTTTGCTTCTATGCAGTGTGATTGTGCTCCTGCTGCACCAGAGAAAGCCAGGCCTTACCATGCTCTTCTTGTCAGCCTTCTGGATCGTGTACCCTGTAATGGCCGCATTGCCATCATCCTTTGGTGGTGTCCACGAGAGGGCAACATTCTCTCCCCAGACATCCTCAATCTTCACAAGTTGGGGCGGACCCGGACGGTCTACAGGACAAATTCTTGGCATAACTGGGGGGTCACTTTCCCCCCAAGCCTTCACATTGCTGTAGGAGG
The DNA here is from genome assembly GCF_022682495.2 of Desmodus rotundus. Taxonomy (NCBI): domain Eukaryota; kingdom Metazoa; phylum Chordata; class Mammalia; order Chiroptera; family Phyllostomidae; genus Desmodus; species Desmodus rotundus. The sequence continues at coordinate 186,559,674 of NC_071389.1, read as the reverse complement.
GTATTTTAAAATGTCCCTTCCCTCCGGCATTTGCACCCACATTTCTTTCACCATTCTTAAACGTCAGAGAAATGGAATGCACTCCAGCTAAGTATATCTGGAAACCCTTGACTTTCACCTTTATGGGGAAAAAATATTTTGAAAAGAAAATTGAAATCTCAACCTTATTAACCACGCCTCCATGGGCAGCCTACTGGCATTGATCGCATGGCTACGCTGCCTACTTGGAAATGCAAGCTGATGCTGGACTTGAAATTTAGAGCCCACCTGGGCTGAGCAGCTCTAACCTTTGGTGAAAGGCATTGAGTCCCCAGCCTGTGAGTGGGTTTCTCTGTTGCACCCAAAAGGCACCTTTAAGGGGCATGAGGAAAACATGTTTTTATCACTCTTTCAACTCTCCCTCCAAGGTTTATTTGTATGTATCGAGTGTTTCCATTTTATGTAAGTGAAGTGCACTAATGAGGAAATAAAATCTTTCCTCAGTTTACTTTCTGTGACCTCTCACCTTCCAGTAAATTTCAGTAACATTCAGGAAGGCCAAAGAGTCAAGAAAACTAAGTGTTGATTGGGAAGTCCCGCCCCCCTCAAAAATCAAATCATGCACAGAAGTGTAAAAAAGTACAATAATTACACAGGGTGGGACAAAAGTATGTTTACAGTTATTTGTATGGAAAATAATAGAATAAACTATTTATATACTAGCTTATTATATAAATAGTTTATATAAAAACTATTATATAGTTTATTCTATTTTTATTATTTATTATATAAATAGAATAATAAACTTTCACACAGTCACAACTGTAAACCTACTTTTGCCCTACCTTATGCTATATATTTCCATAGTGTTTCTTAATTTTTCTAGATAATTTCACATCTATTAACTTTCTCAGTGCAAGCATCAGCCTTTCTGGCCCCAACATATTTTTCAGGTATTATATTAAAATGCAATTGTAATTATTTTTATAGGAGATACAAAATGTGAGACTGAAAAGGACAAACTGTGGTGTGCTTTCGGGTAAGACTTCCCTCTCTTTTAAATATAATTTAACAAGCAGTCTTCATGGACTCGGTTGGTGGAACCACAGGGATATTCCTCCCTTCTTGTCCACTATTACCAACAAGAAGTTTCTATAACCAAGGTTTTCTCTCCCCTGTTTTCACCAACCTGTCCTACAGTCCGACCTCCCAGCTGCACCCCAGGTCAACTTGGTCTTCAAAGTTCACATTGACTTCAGATACTTGCTCCCTAACAGTAAATGGCTTTGGTCGATTCTCATAATCATGGCAGACACATACATTTGGAACTCATAAAATAATTAGAATAATAATATTATTATTTATTGAACACTCTCAGTGTACAAGGGATATACCAGGCACTTACAACTAGCAGGTAAAATAACTACAGGGTAAAGTAGAAAAATGGAATGTCCTTCTTTGTGTTTCGGAAGGCAGCGCTCTTCTAGAGGCTTCCATGGGCTCCTATTAGCACAGAGCCAGGTCAAATCAAGGTTTAGCCAGTAGGAAAATAGAGCTTAGTTTGAAGGGTGTGAACTTTCCCCCAAAGGAAGGATGGTCACAGGAAGTTGCTCTTTGGGTGAGAAAACCTCTAGTTTCAGCAAATTTGCTGAAATATAATAGGAAAAAAATGGCTGGAAACAAGGCTTCTCTTAGCTCTGCTCTTAAATTTATTCTTGATAGTGCAAAAATTATAGAACAGTTCAAGTGAGAGAGGTCCATCCATAAGAGGTTGCCCCTCTATGCCCCTAACTGGACAGAAGTAAGAACTAACCTTACTTACTACCTAGACAGGTAAGTATCCAACTAGCCCTGCAGGATCGGCCAATTCAGTGTTTGACTGTTAAACTTTGTTTGGCACACCTTCCTTCCATTTATAAAAATTTCTTCATTCGCCATTAAAATTTTATTAATAGCAAATTTTAAGTGTAGCAGACATATGTTAAACTATGTCTAGAATCTACAATGTTTTCTATGCAGGAATTCAACACAGGAATAGATTTATCCTTGAGAAGTTGAGAAACAGAGTAAGAGAGGACTGGGTTGTAAAGCAACACAGATGGTTTTCACTAAAAAGTCCGTTAATTTTCTCTAACGAAGATGTGCCAAGTCTCCCATCACTACTCCTTTTACTCAGTGAAAAACTATTCTGAAATGCAAACAAATCTTACTAATTTATCTGTTGTTTAAAAATCCTTAAAAAAGAATTTTATGTCGAGCCAGCCAAACACAAATTTTTACTTTAAGCCTTAATGACAAGGACAATTAGCCCCCAAACTGCTTTGACAGAACGTTCTAATTCCTTCCCCCAAACCTACCGACGATCTGGATGTCGATCGACGCACTTTCCACGAATTTCTCCACTTTGACTTGCAGGTCGTATTTCCCCGAGTGGCTCCTCTCTGCTTTTCGGATGAATATGATTGTGTCAGTCTCCGAGTTGCGTATGTTGATTTGATTCTTATCAATTTCTGCACCATCCTTCTTCCAAGTTAATTCTGGTCTTGGTTTTCCCTAAAAAGAAAGAGAGAAAAAGTAGAGGAGGAGGGAAATCAGACCGTCTCAAGATTTTTTTCTCACTATTAATAAAATAAATGACAGCGGCTTACCCTAGTCAAGGCAAGGCGGGCAAACAGCCTGGTGGCGGGCAGCTAGAGCAGCAACAGTACTAATACTCGCTGCCTTGACTGCGTTCTGTGTACAAGGCACTTTGTTAGGCACACGAAGTTCATTATTTCCCGTAATCCTCACATCCAAATAGTATTGTCATCCTCATTTTCTGGATAAGGAGTTAAATGACTTGTCCAAGGCCTTGCAGCTAACCAAGGGCTAGAATCAGGTTTTACAGCTGGGTGTCCTTAGCTCCAAAGCCTGCACAATGCAGCAGAATGGTTAAGAGCATGGGCTCTGGGGAGCTGGAATCTATATTTGGATCCTGACTCCACCACTGAAGAGTTGTGTGACTTTGGGCAAGTCGTTATACTTTAAGTCTCTGTACTTCAGTTTCCCCATTTGTAAAATGGGAACAGGGATAGTGCCTGCCTCACAGGGTAGCTATAAAGACCGACATCCTTAGAAAGCTTCTGCATACTACATAAGTGTTTTATTAATATCATTTAAATGTTAATGACTATTATTCCACTTTGATGCTCATTTCAGACTTGTCTATAACTCTCTCTGTTTTTTTTTTTTTCTAGCTGCTGAAACTATTCTTTAAGAGTAGGCTTTGAGAAGTTCTAATGTCACTCTTGGACCCGAGTTTCCGTTTGTATTACAAAGGAACTCCTGGGATTCCTGAGCACCCAGACTCACTCCGCAGATGGGAACCACACACTAATGCAGTCAGGTACGGCACAGCCTTTCTCCAGGCTCCTAATATGGCTTGTCGATGGGTTATGATAAAGAATGTGAGCCACAACATCAAACCCCTGCCCACAGAGCTTAGAGAATGGCTGGGGGTGCTCAGACTTGCCCATGGGAAATAGAGAACAATATTGTTAACATCCAAAAAAGCAGTTCTAGGTCTTATTTCCTTGAATGTACAAGTTGCTATTAGCTACTGGGGGAAAAATGAGTTCTCTGATAACATATGGAGTAAAAAAAGCACTGGATTCAGTGTTAGGGGATATGGAGTCTGCTCTTGGCACTACCATTTACTTGCTGTGTGACCTTGGGCAAGTCACTTAACTTCTCTGACCATCAGCTTCTTCCCTTCTCAAGTGGGGATAAGGAAATCTGCCCTTCCTGCCTCACAAAGTGTTCTTTTCGGAATTGAATGAGAAAATATTTCTGAGAACTCTAGAGGTTACACAGATACACAAATATGGCACAGTCTTGTCACCCCCTTCTTGGCAGGTAAGCAGTCCCTGGGATGCCTACCTATGAGGTCCCTGTTCTCATGCTCTTCCCTCTCTCAGACCCAGAGACAGAAATGAAATGCACAGACCCCCACGATCTGGGAACCAGGATGAGTCCTAGTGATAGAAATGACTCACCGGCCCCCCCCCCCCCCCCCCCCCCCCCCCCCCGTCCAGGGCTGGGGTCGGTCCCGAGTGCCTGCCTTGTCTCAACTCCTGGTTTTATTTGAGGCTGTGGGAGGAGTCATCTCCTTCTCCCTCTCCTGTTTACATTCGCATCCTCCCTGGCTTTCATTCAGATTTCATGCACTGTGTTTATAGAAGATAACTGCCTCTTCTACGGCGTGGGCCTTGAGTTCAACGAGGATGGCCTGAATTGACTGGCCCGATAGTTTGGTTTCCATGGGGGCTCTGAGTCTGAACGAATTCATGTGCATGCGTGCCTGTGAGTATGTGTGTTTGTGTATGTGTTCGAATGTGTACAGGGACCTAAACTCTACCTCTAAGGCTATGCTGTCTGATATTATAGCTACATGTCATTATTTAAACTAAAGTTAGTCATAACTAAGGGAAATTTTAAATTCACACTAGTTCCTAGTTGCACATTTCAAGTGTTCAACAGCTATGCTTGGCTGGTGGTTACCTCAGTGGACAGCACATATGTAGGGCATTTCTACCATTGCAGAAGTGCCATTAAACAGTGTTGTTTCGAGGCAAAAAAGGAGTCAAATGAGTAAGGGTGTGGTGGTGCAGTGTGTGTGTGTGTCTGTTTGTCTGTCCCTATGTGTATGTGTGTGTATGAGACCAAAACTGATTACTGCAGGCAAAGCCTGGTTAATCTTATAAACAACAAATTCTTTACTGGACCAATGGTTTATCAATGGTCACGCATTTCAGTCAGTGACAAGGAGACATCAAATTTTAGCTCTCCCTTTTTTGGAATTTACTTCGGTTTGGGGTAACTGTGGGAAGTAAGCACATGTTGTTTTCCTGACTGTTACACTGAGAACTCCCCTTCAAAGGAAGGTTAGTCTTGCAGATGTATAGGAGCAGAAAGAAACTTCAAGAATTTCCTGTTTTGGTATGTCCTCAATGTTCCCCCTGCCCCACCGTAGTCCCAGAGCTTCAGCTCTCATTCATGAAGAAAGGAGATCTATGACAGTTTTAGAGATTTCTCTTTTACAGCAGGAGAGGATCACTCCCCAAATCTCTTCCCATGTTTTCCTCTCTCCCTGGGAGGAAACCCTGACTCATGATGAACATCAATACTACAGCCTCTCCCTCTTCTTAAATGCCCCAGCATGGACACAGAAAATGAGCGACCCCTGAATTATTACCTGGAAAGGTATAACCAGGTTGACAGCTTCTCCAACTCTGCGGATATAGGTTTGCTTCAGGTGCCTTGGGATGCGAATCTTCGGAGGCTCTGAGTGAGAGTAGAATAGCACGGTTTTGTGATCAGTACGGTACACTGGACATAGCCTCACACCCGCATCCAGACGTGACGCTCACTGGATCTCCCTGTGTGGGCGTCTCTGCAGTTCAGCTTAGATGCGCCACTAACAGATTACATACAGTAACTTCGGTTCCAAATGTTTTCTTCAAAGTGTTGCTTAACAGTTTAACACAAAAAAATTTATCCTTCATCTCTTTGATTTTACTGCTGCTTCCTATTTTTATTGTTATTATAAGCTTAAAGCAACATTATAGAAAAATACCAAATTTTCTCTTGGGACCTTGGATATATTTTTCAGTTTCCAACACTGAGTATATTCTCCAACAAACAACCCATTAAAGGTCTACAGACACCACATTAGCTGGTGTGACAGCCCGTTCTTTCTTCCATTCTTTTTAACCAGAAAACAAAAAATTTTAACACTGAGCCCTTGCTATTGAGATGATTCTGTTGAATTTTATAGTAACTTTCTCCCTGTGACTATGGTGAAGTACCTAATAGCCTCTTGGGTATTAATGTCCATTAATTCAACACCATGAAGACACTAGAACATGTTGCTGCAAACCCATCAGGAGCAGGGAGTCAAAGTCTCATAAGCTCACAGGAATGATTCAGGTCTCATCACTTAAGTGCTCATAAGTGACAGACACTGGGCTAACTGCTTTTCATGAAGGGACCAATTTAACCCTCTTAGCCACCTTAGGAGCTAGGTACTACTTCTCCTTTATGATGAGGGAACTTGCTCTTGGTGACACAGCCAGGGTTCGAACCTGGAGTCAGCCTTGAGTGCCTATGCTCTGCTTGGAAGCATGGACTGCAGAGTCAGGTCCTTGGCCAGACACACAGGAGAGCTATCTGGTCTCAGGCTCCTGCTCTGTAAAACCGGTATGACAACAGCATCTAATCTATAGGATTGTCGTGAGGATTAAATGTTACTCACGTAAAGCATCTAGCATAATGGTTGAGAATAGTAAGTGCTCAATAAACTTTCAGAGATGAAGATGATGACAATGATGATGAGGACCAAATGTTGGGGTAGGAAGAGAACCTGGAGATCCTCTAACTCCCTAACTTTAGGTGTGAGGAAAACGAGACTCAGTAAGGTTCCGCAGCAAACTGAACTATCATCATAATCGCAGTTAACACAGATTGAGGCCTTGTGACATGGCAAGCCCTCTGTGAAGCAAGCAGCATGGATTAACTTATTTAATTCTCACACCTCTTGATGTGGTGAGTACTGTTTTTATCTCCATCTTGCAGATGAAGAAATTAAGGCTGAGAAAGATCAAGTCTCTTGCCTGAGATCACACCGCTACTAAATCGTGGGAACAGGGTTCAACTTACATGGACTGTCTCCGGAATCTAAAAATGTGCACTTTTCGTGTTTTCTTTCATCCGTCCATCCATCCATTCCCTCACTCACTCCCCAATGGTTTCACACCATCACACCATAATCCTGCAGCAGACCATGCCCCAGACCCAGATATCCAGCCCCCCAGTCCAGTGCTCTTTCTCCTAGAGCAGCAATTCTCAAATCTTTTGGTGCCAGCACCCCATCATACCCCTAAAAATTATCAAGGACCCCCCAAAACTTGCTTATGTGGGCTATATCTATCAATATTTATCATATTAGACATTAAAACTGAGAAATTGGGGGTGGCTTTCTCTAAGGAGCATGCCTGTGCCTTTCCCCACCCCCTTCCCCGAGACACATTTTCTTCGCCTCTCTCTCGCAAGCTCCAAGGCCCCCCTTGCCCTCTGTAGCTTGTTTCCCAAGCCCATTTCTTGTATGACTCACTTCTTCTACCCCTCTGACTTTCTAAATAAACTTTTTCTTACAGTTGGAAAAAAATTTAAAAAACAAATAGAAATTTGGAATATTTAATTAGATATTCATTTAAAAATAATAATATAAATATTTTAATGGAAACATCACATTTTACATTAATAAAAAATTAGTGATGTAAGTGGCATTATTTTATGTTTGTCAAATCTCTTTAATGACTGACTTAATCGAGTTAGCTGGATTCTCATACTTGTTTCTGCCTTAAATCTGTTGCAATCTATTGTATGGGTTGAAGAGTGTGAAGAAAATCTGCCTTCATAAAGACAGGAAGAATACATATTTTAATAAACTTTTCAGACAGTTGTGAATATTCCTCTCTGCTTCAATATTGAAACATGACAAATTATATTTTTTCAAAAGTTAGCTGCAATATGGAAATCATTTCAATGAACTTTTCATGTTCTGTTACCTTAAAATCCATTAGTCTATCTTGCATTTTGAATGTACCTTGTAACCATGCATGATTTTAACATGCATTGGTCATTTGAAAAATACTGTTTCACTGAATTATGGCAGACCTTCCAAATGTGAACACATTTCATTATTCGATAAATATCAAAAATTACATGAGTTAATATCAATGCATACTTCATCAGAAAAGTTTTTAAGCATGGGAGAGCTGTCAAGTCCATGGAGGTGGATACAATTTTTCCAAAATTCTAGTTTTTCTTAAAAGTTCATTTTTTTATTGACAAGTTGACAACAAATACTGTAAATTATTTTCTTCGAAGTGACAGGCTCCCGCCGTTCATTTTCTAGGACATGCCTGCCAGATAACCAAATCTGAGTAGACATTGTTTGTTGCACAGTCATTCTTTCAAGTAAAAATGGATTTCATGAGAAAAATCATTAGTTCAGCCCCTAACTCAGTGGCACCAGGGCTTGTCCTAGGGACAACCGTTGTACTTCGGTACTTTGCATTTCATCATCACAGAGTATAGAAGAAAGCATGTCCTCAAGCACCAAGATTTAATAATATTAATAATGTTTAGGTCACATCCAGAACGCTCCAAGGCAAAACTGGCCCTTCTATTTTAACTGTGAGTGCATAGTGGTGAGGAAGGCAAGAACGGCTGACGGTTTGGCAGCACTGACTTGGTCCAGGCTGAGACACCAGCAGTTTTGCACCATCGGAGCAGATGTCAGACACGGTGTTCATAGTATTATGAAAATGACCTCGACCTTGCAGACCCACCTGAGACATGGTGCTACTGTAAGATTGTTTGCTCTGCTGCCTCTCTTCCTCTCTCTCTCCCCTGCCCCCTACCTTCTCCCCCTACTCTCTCCCCAAAGTCAATGGTGCGGATCCCAGTAAGGATAACTAACTGGTCCTCATTCCGAGTTCTAAAACCTGGGCTGACCTCCATATGGCCTAAAAAGAGCTGTTTTGTTCTTTTTAACTCTCAGGAAGCATTAATACAATATTCAAGGAGTGACAAGGAAATAGGAAGGTTTGAAGAAGAAAGGGGTTTAAAAAATAAAAGTAAATAATGTGAAAGGGACAAAATTTTGAAAGGGCCAACACCTACCTATGATTTCCTTCACAAGAATGGGCTGGGAGTAGTACTTGGGCTCGCTGGCACCAGCTGCATTCACAGCCTTCACACGCACAAAGATCTTTGCATCCGTGGGCAGACCCGTGATGGTGAACTTGGTCTTATCAATCAGATCCGTGTTTGCGACTACCCATTCCTCAGCTAAAGTCCACAAAAGAAAAAGAAGGCAAAATATTAGTGAAAAAAATCATCTCAACTGGTACAGTTGAATCCAAATTAGTATTTTCCTCATAATTAAATCATCTGCCTAGATTCAGACTATGTGCATGGGTGGGCATTTTTCATACTTAAGTGAAAAATGGCCTAGTAACTGGCTAGACATAAATAACAGGGAGGATAATCAGATTCTGCCACTTCTGAAAAACTCTATTCAGGATACTAGGGTCTCCCGCATAATAGTTACTGTCCTTAAGGATTTGGCAGTCGTTTTATTCTAATTCAGTTTCATAATGAAGGATGTGACCATGATATTTAGCCATCCATATGTATTAAAGTTCAGAAAAACAGGAAAATGTCATTCTTATGAGTGAGAGACATCGACCTTTATAGTCATATAATCTCTCTGTTTTATCTTGGCTAGTTTATTACTGTGAGATGCTAATATGAGCATAAGGAATCTGACCACAGTCCCATTTATGAAGAAGCTAAGCATATATCCATAAAAAGTGGAAACAGCTCAGGAGCCGAGACCTCATTAGGAGTTGGCACAATCCTTTCGCCTCAATCAAATATTCTGATTTTTTAAAAATGTTTTTTGTAGTTTTGTCTACAACATCAAGAGAATTTAAACTCAGCATCCAGGGCTAAAAACTGTTTCAGCTTCAGAAAGTTTGTGTGCATTATGCCCACAGAAAAGAAAGAAGGCTCAGATCCCACAATAGGAACTCACTGCCCGCCCCCGCCCGCTCCTTCTCCACGGACTGCTTTTGTGTGCGTGGATGGTGGGTGTACTTCATGCTCGGTCATGGGACATTCCCAGAAACTTTATCATAGAGGAAGAAAGCGTGAGAGCTTTCAGAGAATACTTTACCTGACAGATCATATGCAGCCTCCCCATTTTCATCAGACTGTTTTGCTGATGTACCTTTGAGAATCCGTCATTAAAATTAATTAAAGACACCCACGTTCACACCAGAAGAATATTGTATCAGTAGTCAGCATTCTCTGTTAGTAAAGTATGCAAAGTATGCAAAGATATTTGTCTTCAGAGCAGAGATGGAAGAGACCAAACACGTTAGAGGAGGGGGGATTCCTCAGGAGAGGCACAGCCTGCTCTGTTCAGACTGTGGTTTTTGTCCTGAGGCACCTGCCACAGAGAAGAGGAGGAGAAAGGAAGCTGGGGCACCTCCAGCTGTGGGAGCAGGAGGTGAAGAAGAACAAGCAAGACCCTGGAGAGAAAGGAGGGGCAGGCCCTGGACTCCACAGGGGAGCAGCGCACAGAGGAACAAATCTATCCTCGCTCCTGCCCCAGCCACCCCAGCCTGGGAGGGTCCTCTGAGTCCCCAGGGAATGAGTGCTCCCATGACGGGGCTCGTGCATCAGTCTGGCAGTGAGGGCACTCGTCGTAAAGCCAGCCCGGTCTTACTAGGGCTCTAGGTCTCAAAGGAAATGGAAACTGCCCCGAAGCTGAGGAGGCAGCCCCTGGTTGCCAGACAAGCTCTTGGTCAAGAAAACAAACAGCCTGTGGTGCCTGCATTCTACAAGAGGGGAGGAAATGTTGCTGGCTCACAGGGTGGGCATAGCCCATGGTTTGGGGTGATGACTTTCTGGGTATCAGGGGAGTGGGGACTGCCATGGCCCCCATGGAACTTCCTCCTCGGTCTAATTCTAACCCTCCTAGGAGTATCAGGGAGAAGGAGCAGGAAGCCAGAATATCCCAGTGGCTGGGAGGGCATGTCAATAATAAAAATTACTTAGGACTTTGAAAAAGAGATACGTCTTAAGCCAATGGTTGGTTGGGGAGCTACTGTGTTGAAATTTTCATAGTCAAGAGGCAGTTGATGAGAAAGTGAAATCAGGAGACAGAATACGTGCATGAAAGAGCAAAGAACTAGTAAAGAAGAAAGTTTCAAGAGAAAAGAGGACAAAACAAGATCAGAGGGGAACACAAAAAGCCAATCCCTTCACATCTGAACCACTTTAACCGAGGGAAACAAAGAGAAGAAGGAGCTAGAGTGAAGGAAGAAAACAAAGAGTAAAATGCTGCAGGCATTAAAAAAAAACCAAAACCAAAAACTAGAGGAAGGCAGAGTCAAAACCAACACACCATCTTATAAAAGGAAGTGTTCTCTCACAGAATAAAACCTGATGTATCGAAAAGCATTAAGCACTACAGAAAATTAGTCTGGAGGACAACAGCCATTAAAAGAGAATGAAGAGTAGATCAGCCACATCAAGGAAGTGAGAAAAGATTGCAAGAAGAAAGATATACACGTTCCATAGAAAGCTAATTCCAAAACGTTATGTGGCAAAAAAAAAAATACATAATAATGACTGTGTACATGTATATATGTATATTTGTATATACATATATATCTACACAGACCACACACAAAATCATGTAAAATACACTTCGTTGTATTTTATCTAAGGTGGGTAACATCAAAATGACAGCCATGTATCATTTTGTTGTATCTTCTTACTTTTTAAACCTATCAGAAAGAAAAGAGTAAAGAATTTGCTCTGTTTCATACATACACAAAAGGTTTGTGGTTAGCAGCCACAATACATCTGCGATTGGGAGACTCTGCTGGCTGGGTGACATAAATAACAGAGTGAAGTGCTCCTAAGTTTTTGAAATGGTTGGGAGAGGGGAACGAAATGGGGATGAACCATATTCTGAGGTGCTCAAGAATTGACCTGTAGCATTAGTGACACTGCCCCCCTCCCATGCTGGGATAACTCTGGGAACTTTCCTCTAATGTCCCCCCTGGTTTTGGTTAGTGGCTTTCTAAGCCCTGGAGAAATAAGCACAGTGCTCTCTGAGCGCAGCACCTGTAAATGGAACTGAGTGTTGTTACCAGGATGCTCCAAACCCCTCCCCATCTTCCCTCCTGACCAACCCTGGTCATTTCCACAGGTGCCCCAATCCAGGGGCTGGGAATTTCCTTCTCAGCAGTTTTCTCATCATAAGTTTCTTCTTTATTGAGGTTTTTCCTCTGGGGGTGGTACATTTGTGTTACACTCCTGATTTCCCAAATGTGCTCCGTGGTGTCTCTTTCCTTCACGTAATATCCATGTTAACCTCTGGGGTCCAAAGAGTTTTCTTTGAGGCTACATCTTGGCTCATCATTTGTGGGGCTAGGAACGTGCTTCCTTGTGGGTGGTTTACCTGCCATCATTTAGAATGGAGCCCGAGGCAAGAGCTGGGGCAGCTTGATTTATATATTTTCAAAGCATGACAAGTAGGAAATTAGAAACACGAGAGGCTTTCAGCGACTTTCATCTCTTTTTTGGTTTTAGGTATACTCTGGCACTCTGGCCCATATTTTCTTGAATCATTCTCTTTTTCTATTAATCAGCAATTGTTTTTGTGTTTCTCTTCTGCGCCTAAATTTAAGTGATTAAATTTTTATGTACCCAACCTCTGAGAGAAGTTACTGCCACATGTGGAACCCATTTCTTACTCCATGTGGGATTGAGTGCTGCTTCCCTTAAACACTGAAAAGTTGTCCTTAATTTTTTTTCTTCGTTTTCCCCCTTTACGAAGGCAGCGAAGGATCACCAGATAATCAAAAATGTAGTTGCCCTGTATTCCCCCAAACAGGCAGCTCTTTGGATAGCTGACCTCTGCCCATATAGGGTTCAAAATTTCCAACTTGCTTCATCCTAACTAGGCTTTTATTTTGCTTCGGTACAATTTAATTCCTCCCATTCAAGAACTGGAAGACCCAGAAGTAGTGTCAACACCCACTTCCTCCTGTGTCTTAGATCAACTGTGCTGTCCAATCAGGCAGCCTACCTAGGATGTTTTTGAGATCTCAATTTGTTAGCCTCAAATATCAGAGAAGGGCTAATTTTTTATCCTTCTTAGAAGAATGACCTTTGGCTTGTTGGCATTTTTTGTAGGAAGGAGATGAATTCCCAAGAGAGAGAGAAACAAAGGAAAGGGGGAGCGTATCTCACCTAGCGACGATGATACTCATTTTAACAATGACTTGCACTTACTTCCTTCAAAGCAATACTCTAGCACATAGCCATCTAAACCTGCCGCACCAATCTGATCAGGGGGCCGCCACTTCATCGTGACGGTGGTGTCGGTCACAGAGTCAACAGCCAGGAGTGTAGGAGGGCTGGTTACAGCTTCAGAGATAAGAGAGACAGGAAAAGCAGAAATTATTAACTACAGAGTTATGGCACAAGAAATGGTAATAAAATGAGCTGAGATATAAATAAAAATATACACAGAAGACCCATGTCTTAATAAAATTCAATGAAGACTCCTTGAGCAAAGGCTGTGTGTGAAGCAAAATCTGTTAGACATGGAATGTGATATTTATGAATGCTGCCATACGTTCCTTCCACTTTATGGGGTGAGTGTAGGAGGCTGGGAGGCCCAAGGAGGTTGGAAAAAGTCAAAGTCTGGAATCTAATGATCTACAGTAAATTTCCCATAACTCTCTAATTTTAAAGTACAAATTCTTGTATTAAATCTTTCTATTGAAAAAAAACCCTTCACTTCCACAAAATAGCAAAGACCTGTTACCTGCTGTTTCTTTATCTTTGCTGAACTGACCCTGTGGTTCAATAGATAACATTTAAGATGTGATTGTAAAGCAGCGATTAATTTTCAAGTGTGCTTTGTTGAATGAATCTCAATCTGTTTTAGTTACAGTGTTCACACCAAGATGAGGGGTTATGACTTCAGAAGGACAAATGGAGAGTGGTCACCTGTCAGTGTGTTCAGCAACATGTTTTTAGTGGGGAACAGAACCAGGGCCACCCACAGCTGTCACTGGAATTCTGGTAATGGACTCAAGGGCCACCACTATGAGGACATTCAACTCTACCACATTTCTCAGGCAGGAAATAACCACTTCCAACCTCCTGCTCACCCACCACTCAAAGAAGCTTCCTGGTCTGCTCCAGTTGGAGGTCGGACGGAAGCAGTCGCAATCTGGGCCAATGATGCCCATGACAAAGACACATCTCTTCTTACTCACCCAAAGGAACAAATGGCTTGGAGGGCATGCTGGGCTTGGAGATGCCGATGGCATTGACAGCAAAGATACGGACCTCGTAGGCCACGCCTTCAATCATTTTTTTGGGCTCAAAGGTTGTTTCTTTGCAGAGCTCAAAATTCAACCTCATCCACCTGGAACTTTGTTTCTTTTTCCTCTCAATAAAGTATCCTGCAGGGGATCCAAAATAGAAACTTGGGTTTTTGCTTTGGTCTCCAAAATTATACCTTGTCACATATTAGAAGTTCTTACACTTTTCAATATTCTCAGTGCTCTAGGTCAGAGTCGTGTATGTATGTGTTTTTAAACCACTTTATTTCATCAGTTTGAGGGAGATTATGGGGACTATATGTATTAACAGCATAGGGGAAATAAAAATAACAGGAGTAGAAGACAAATTAAAATTGTACTAAGAAGAAAAGAGAATAGATCACAGATAGGTAGGCCATAACAACTTATCTAGTAGGTATAGTTGAGCAATAGATTCAGCTCTGAATCCCATAAATATATGAATGAAGGGAAAATGACCAGTTTTGTGAGTTTCATAATTTGTAAGTAGAAGAGAATTTTTGTTCCACATGGAAATAGAATTCTTCTAAGTATTTAACTCTAGAAGAAATTTTTCCATAGACATAATTCTATGGAACTAGACATTTACTGACTAGAATGGTTTAAAGTTAGACTCACAGTGTTTCAACATAATTCAATATTATATTGAATATAAATGTCAACCACAAAAGAGAACAAGCAATCTGATAATATTCATCAGAGCTATTAAAACCTTGATATAATTCCCTTTGATTAGATATATATAGTATAATACATTTTCTTCTAAGCACCCTATATTTAATATACTCTTAATAATATGCATAGAGGATACCAAGGCCAGTGGCAAGTCCACAGACTGACCAACATGCAGTTACCTAAGACTGGGGACCCTCCATCATAGGCAGGAGGCTCCCAGTTCATGATGCACCAATCATCTCCCACTTCTGTCACATTCGGTGCCACTGGGGGATCAGGGATGTCTGCAGCAAACAAAACAAACAAACAAAGCATAAAATAAGAGAGAGAATGCATGTGCAAAGAAAAATGTCATTTGGAAAATATGTTTTATGGTGATAATCATGAAGTAGTGTTATTTCTGAGTACTTCTGCATGTTTACTGAAATACACTTGGTAACTAATTTGGGTAAAGACTCATGCTTCACATGAGATCAAAGATAAGACACCCTGGACAGGAGGCTCAGTTGGTTGGAGCGTTGTCCCATATGCCAATGTTGTGGGTTCAGTCCTTGGTCAGGGAACATACAAGAATCAACCAATGAACAAGGGAAGAATTGAGATAACTATAATAGAATAGCAATAAAATATTCAATAAAAAAAGAACCAACCAATGAATATACAACTAAGTGGAACAACAAATCAATGCCTCTCTCTCTCTCCTTTCCCATCTCTCTCTAAAATCAATAACTTTTAAAAAAATGAGCAAAGAAGGTAAGTCAAATAGAAATTAAAAAAAAATCCTTTAAAGCAGTGTCACAACATTAGATAACAAGCCCCACATGAAACCTAAGACTCTTGTTCTTTACCTTGAAAATAATAACTAAGAAACTCAAAGTCAAAAGTATTTTTTTGTTTGTTTCATAATTGCAAAGTAGAACTTCCAGCAGAACTGAATTGAGGATTGATTACTATAAATTTTACATTAGTTGGAAGATTCAAGGTGTTGACTGGTAGAAATCCAAGTCAAAAATGGCAAGTTACCATGTCTTGTATATATAGTTCAATGCCTGACAAAGTGACCTTAGTTTTCTGTCAATATGAAATATGTTTAGGGACAACTAAAGTGAGATGAGTCCATGAGGCCTTGGACTACTAGTAAATCACTAGATTCATTTCACTTGGCCTCAGGCTTAGGAAAAACATGCTTAGATGGTCATCTAGGGACCAAGAGCGCTCTTACTCCTCTACAATGATTACAGTGTGGGAAATTATTTAGCAATTGTATTGCAGTAACTTTAGAGAGCACCGAAAGGGAATATGACTGTGGAGAGCTAATGCCCGGCACCTAGAATGCCTGCCTCAGCTACTCATTCCTGCAATAAGTCCTCCATGCAAAGAGAGAGAGAGAGAAAGAGAGAGAGAGGAGTAAAGGAAAAGAGAAAGAAAGAAAAGAAGTAGAAAAGGTAGATAAACAAAGACAGTGATTTATAAAATACAGCTACACTATGTTTCTCTTTGTTGGCTACACAGAAAAGTTGAAAGGGTCCATAGCTACCAGCCTACTCATGATCTGGATATATCAACTTGATTTCGGAGGTTTATTGATTCAGTGGACTTACCCACAACTTTAACCTTGATGCTTGCATGGGCTTCTCCGGCTTCATTTTTCAGGTTTATGTTGTAAACACCAGAGTCTTCTCTTTCAGCTACATCAATAATCAGACTGCTGCTGTCCGGGTAAGATTCTGCTCTTATCCGGCCACTGCCCTCCGTAATGGCCTAAGGAGGGAGGAAATAAAATGCGGCGTGACCTACGCAACAACAAGGGCTAGTCCGGAGTGCCTTTAACTTAAACTGGACACGGTGCCAATGCCCACAATACACATCTTAGTTTAACCCTCCATCAACTCTAAGGACAAAGGTGTTATCACCCCAGTTTACACATGAGAAAACTGTAACCCATGACCACATGGCTAAGAAGTGGTAGAATGGGAATTTGACTCCGAAGCCCACCAATCATTAACTCTCCAAAGAAAAACTCAGAGAACTAAACATATGAGTACAGAATGTTATTCTAGGAGAGGAGTCCTTTTGCATATGAAATTAGAAGTAATTAAATTTATTTGGAAGCTCAATAATGATTTTTTTCATTTTCTTAGATATCTTGACATTTTAAAAATAATGAAAAGGTATGAAGGCTGCAATGCCAATTTTTCATACGACTTATTGAGTATTGATTTTTCCCTTTTGATAAGAGATGAAAGAATGGAAATTTCTTTCCCAAAGTAAAGACAGTGACATTGAGCTATTATATTTTCTTTTTGTTCCTTCTCATCCTCCTTCTTTCCCTTCTTCACCTTCACTTTTTTCCTTCCTTTTTACTTCAACCAGATTTTAAAGGGGCATTACATTTTTCTGATTCCCAGGTTATATCTTCTACATGACAATGAACAGCCAATGTACAAACAGGAGAAACAGAGACAGATGACCATGGTAACTTTAGGTAATCTAAGTAATTTGCCACTAACTGTTGTTAACTCTCTTTTGTCTCTGGATTAGAACTCATAAATCTTTAATAACAAAATATTGTGACAACAGTAAGAATACCTGAAATAGTTCTTTAATTTTTCTGTTTTATAATAGAACAAAATTTTATCATATTAGCCTAATTCTAATCTTGATTATAAAA
The DNA here is from genome assembly GCF_022682495.2 of Desmodus rotundus. Taxonomy (NCBI): domain Eukaryota; kingdom Metazoa; phylum Chordata; class Mammalia; order Chiroptera; family Phyllostomidae; genus Desmodus; species Desmodus rotundus. Next base: position 186,542,346 of record NC_071389.1, on the reverse strand, counting down.
GATGTTCTGCTTTTTTTTAACGTGAAAAGAAAAATACTTATTTAAAGTAGTGTTATATTATCCTCTTCAGTTTTCCTTTTCTTTTTAAAGATTTTTATTTTATCTTAGTGAGAGGGGAAGGGAGGGAGAAAGAGAGGGAGAAAAACAACAATGAGTGGTTGCCTCTCATGTGCCCCCTGCTGGGGACCTGGCCTGCTACCCAGGCATATTCCCTGACTGGGAATTGAACCAGTGACCCTTCGGTTTGCAGGCTGGCACTCAACCCACTGAGCAACACCATTCAGGGTGATGATGATTATTATTAATACATTAGTTTTAGAGCAGATTTAGGTTCACTGAAAAACCAAACAGAAAGTACAGAGTTCTCATATAACCCCTGCCCCCACATGTGCACAACCTCCCCCTTATTGATATTCCACGTCAGAGCAGTACATTTGTTACAAATGATGAACCTACATTAACACATTGTTATCACTTAAAGTCCGCAGTTTACACTAGGGCTCACTCTTGGTGTTGTATATTCTATGGGTTTCGACAAATCTATAATGACATGTATTCATAATTATAGAATCGTATGGAATAGTTTTGCTGCCTGTAAAACATCTTATGTAGGAAGCCATAGGGTCACATTGCAAACTGGCGCTAATCTACTACTCCAACCTTATTATTCTCCTCCTTACGGTGCCTCAGTCACACTGGCTTTCTTTTTATTCCTGCAACACATCAAGCTCATTCTCTCCCCCTGTCCTTTGTACTTGACTTGTGGTGCCTTCACCTGGAAATCTCTCTTCTCTGATCTTCATGTAATCGGTTTCTTGTTGTCATTCACCAAATGGTCACTTGCTAATCATATTAGCCTATTTTTATCTTCACAGCACTTATTATTATACCATGCAAGATAATTATGTCTGCCAATTTATTTAATAATTCATTGTCTCTTTCTCTTCCACCCCATTCCCTGACGTTCATTCGCAAGAAAGATGGACTGTTGTTCACCGCACATAAAACATGTTGGTCACACAGCAGGTACTCAAAACTATGAAAAGTAAATGAATGATTATTACATTTGTCTGAAAATCAGTGATCTTTCTTTGTCAAAATAATTACATTGTTGCTGTACCCAGTTTATTTGCCTCCTTCTTTCATCTGACTAATGGAGGGCCGAAAGTGGGGTGGGCAGAGTGTGTGTGTGTGTGTGTGTGTGTGTGTGCAGAACAAACCTTGTCTGCTCTGCTCCAAATGACTTTAGGGGGAGGTTCTCCACTGATGGGAATTTCAAGACGAAGTTTGTTTCCTGCAATTACTGTCACTGTATTGTCAGCGTCGAGACCATCCAGGTTGATTTTAGGAGGATCTGGAACATTAAATACGGCCTGTGTTATCAGACAGTCATTCCCCTGGGAATATCTGGGCTAGTACTTGGCTACTGCTAAACATTGGTAGTAACCAATATTTTATCTGACTGAAAAAGTGTAAGAGGAGTTAATTAATGTAGATGGCACCTGGCACCTTGCAAAAGTAGTTCATTGTAAGATTTCTTAAGAATCAACCATTATAATTAGGATTAGTAACAGTTACGTATTTTTTAATTTAAATATCACATGGGTTTGAATATGTTACAATTCCAAGGTAAGCAAAAACAAAAATAAAAGAACAGAAGTCTGCATAGGTTTCCTTCATCTACTCACCAATAACATGGACTTTGGCAGGCAAAGTAACAGAGTAGGCATCTGGTGTGAATACATAATCACCTTCATCCTCAATGAGAGCATTGTCTATCACTAATTTGTGGATTCTAAGGAAACAAGAAAAACATAATTCTAAGACTTTACAAAGATTTAGATTGTATATGACCCAAACTGAGAAGACACCTTGTTTTTATCTGATTAACTTGTTTCTTGTAGCCTGGAGAGAGAGAGAATAATATGAAATCTTAATTATCCTATTTATTGGTCCATATCAAATATTTATTTGAGGCTACATGGAATTATTTTTACAAATGCAACTTAGTTATTAGGCAAGAGTCTCTAATTTTTTTTAAATCACATAGCATTGAAAAGGTTGAAAGAAGGTATCTCACTAATGTCATACTTTAAGATTCAAGAAATTATTAAGAATAGGCTTGACTTTGGTTTACACACCAAACCTTAGATTAACACTTCATAACTTTATTGAGGTCAGGAACCAGTGAAAACCTGGTAGACACCAAGGATTTTCTCATTGGAGCAATGCATTTTTGTACACACAGAATTACAATTTCAGAGGAGTTATGAGGGCCCCTGAAGTTCATTCATGATCTCTTTGGAATCCACGGATCCAAATTTGGGAACTCATATCCTAGATCTTTGCTAGATTCTGGTATATTATGCCACCCCCTCCAAAAAAAATCTGTAGAAAGGTCATGTGATACTCATTGGTTAGGGACAGTTAATCCAGTTCGACCTCAACTAGAATGTAGTACCGTTCTTCTAACCTCGTGTTTAGATCGGAAAGAATCAGTCAGTGGGTTTTGAATAGATAAAGTGCCATAGTGTATGGTACAGATCCAAGATCACAAGCAGGACATGATGTACAACAGAGAAATCACATGTTCTTGCTATTTGAGAGCAATGAGTCAGAAATAGATCCTTTCTCCATGACTGCTCTTCAAACACCCTTGTCAAATACGTAATTTAGGAAGTGGAGAAAGTGAAATGGGGACCAGCCCTCGCTCAGGGATCTCCTAGCTTGCTCACCTTCCTTTGTGGACAACCTTGAGACGGTCACTCTCCTGAACAGGAAGCCCATTTTTAGTCCATTTTCCTGGTACATTTTCAGAGATTTCACACTTCAAGCAGACTTCTTTTCCGAGTTTTACAGTCAGATCAGTTAGAGGTGTGAGTATCTTCAGAGGCTTCACTACAGAAACAACAGATGGTTGTAAGTGCCAGACCCAGTCTAGACAGGCCAAGGTGGTATCATTTCAAAATGGTGCAGTCAGTTTCGCTATTAATGCTGGTTCTGAAAATGAGAATTTGTTCCAATGCAGTTGATATACTAGGGGACAAATTAGAGCAAAAGACAGATTTTATGTTTGATTACATACAATTTCATTCATGACAAAGATGAGGTGAATCCAGAAAACTGCACCCAGCTGGACTGAGCCAGGTAGCACCACACAACACACACGTGCACACCCCTCACACATCTGCCAGCTGCCTCGGTTCACCCATGTGACATGAGCCACACTCCTGCACAGCTGAGATTACCACTATCCATCCAATTTCAGATAACCTCTGCCCACCCCTTCGCAATAGCTCACACGCTGCAAAACTACTGACACCACTTCCACAAGCAAATTTCAGGTCTCCTTAAAGGTAAAGTATCATATATGTCGCACTATTTATTAACCATTTTACATGTGTAACCCTCTGCTAATCGTTTTTGTTAGGTTCTTATGGGTTTTTTTTAATGTTCTTATATATATTTTTTTAACGTGTTGCTGACAAAATTTTTGAGTGTTGTGCCCATAACCTTACTTTCCCCACCAGTCCTTCGGTTTTTATTGCTCAACTCTGGCTACGACAGTGATGTTTAGCACTGCGTATGTTGCATTGTAGCAGAACTGACTGCAATTGCTTTATTTTTTATTGTTAACGTCATTAGAGGCATAGAATCATGCAATTGCTTTAAATGGATACAAATATCAGATAAGGATCTGCCTATGATTAAAAAACATTTTTTGAAAAAAAACTCATGGACACAAACAACAGTATGGTGCTTGCAGGGGTGCTGGGGGTGGAAGAGAGTATAAGGGGGATAAATGACAATGGAAAAATACAATAAAAGTAAACTATTAAAATTGTCTGCAAATTGAAAAACCCCTCTTTCTGATACTAAACTAAACTCTCCTACATTCCATGGACCATGGGAGTGGATTGAAATTACTTTTGCAAAACTCAGTGACCGTATAAATTGCACCTGGACCCAGAAAGAAAGTAAAGAAGCAGGATTTCTGCTCTGTGTGTATTACCGATCTTCTTGTGACGTTTGCTATTTTAATTTTCATGGTCAACTGAAAGGGACAGACCCTGCCATTGGGAACTGGCTAGAAATAGTGGGCATTTGGGGAAATACATTAATTCTCTCATGCTGCTGAAGCATATTATCAAGTTAGCTCTTACAATGTTCTCAATTGAAGCCTGTTAGTGGAGTAACTTCTCACCCCAAATGTAATCACAGAATCTTGAGCATTTGTTTAATGAATAGATAGCAAGTTCACCCGTGAATTAAGCAACTGTTACAAAGCTTTTATATCATATCTAAGTATTTATTATCTATTTATACGATTTGGAGATTAAAATATTTTTTAACCATGGGTTCTTTTCTCAGAGACCCCGACTGACATGACACGGACACTTAGCTGGAGTGGAATTTCATTTTACATGTTCAAAATTGCCACGACCAGAAACCAAGTAGATTGCAGCCGAACTGACAAATGCGACACCGCGAGGAAGCCGGCATGGAAGACGTCACAGAAGTCTTACTCACAGTCGACAGTAAGTTTAGCGGATGACTGTCCTCCCGTCGTCATTACAGAGTACTCTGCGCTGTCGGCCTTGGTTGCCCCTTCGATGATCAAAATGTGTTTTTTGCCCTCAACTTTAACTTTGTATCTTGATTTGGGACCAGGGATGATCTCCTCACCATTCTTAAACCTGGGTTAAAACAGATTATTTAAAAAAATTGACAAATGACCCTTCAGAAGATGGGCCTTATTGGTCTTGTTTTCCCCACATCCCAGTGTGACGCAGAGTGTCGGGCAGGTACCAGATGCTCAAGAACTATTTACTGAATTATTCTATAAATCAGTCTATCAATGAATTAATGTTATAACAAATGTTGTCCTAAAAATGACATTAAAAGAACATAAGCCCCCTCTTTCCACCCAAGATCAATCAGATGAACATGCTAAGAGTGGATATTACCCATGTTTGGGGGTTTACGTACACTGGTGAGAATAGCATTTTAGTACACTTTAAAGAGAGCTATGATTCTAGATTAGAATGAACAATCTACTCTGTGCCAATTAGTGAAATTTTCTATACTTCTCAACAAAGCACTTCAATTTAGGATTCTGCATCATTTAGTCTTTAGTTTTGAAGTGGCTCAAAGAGAACTTGAGCAAACACCTCCCACTGACAAAAAATGGTTTTATTTTTTAAAGTAATTGGTGATTCTCAGTCTAAAATATTTTTCTGAGGTACTGTAGCAATAAAATGACTAGGAATAAAATGAAAAAGCAAGTATATTTTCAAGGTTGCCCACATGGTATGCTGAGAGAAAGCATGGTATAGAGGTGAAGAGCATCTGTGGGCTTTGAGGTTAAACAGACCTGGGCAACCTTGAACCATCCATTTATTATTAGGATGAGCCTACTGCCCTACATCATTACGATATAGATTTCCAGGTCTTTTTCAGTACCTTAGGTTAAAAAAAAACAGTTATCTTAGTATGGTTTTAATTACCACTTCTACTAACACAAAAGAGATTGAGATTCTTTTCATACCTGTAAAACCAATTTCCTAGTCTCCAAACTATGAAGGTACTTTTTGTGTGTGTCTATTAAAAATGAACAGACCTCAGAAAAGCTATTTACCATTTTACATTGGCATCATCTTCAGACACCTCACATTCTAATTCCACTTTCTCCCCACAGTAAGCATTTGTATCTTCCAGCTGTTTGGTCACCATTATTGGAGGCTCTAGTGTGAAAAAAGAGGGAATCAGAATCATGAAATGTCTAAAACCTGCCTCACAACCCCAAATTTCTCCCCAGATGAAAAACCAACAGTAAGAAAGTATCACGTCACAGAGCTACGGTTAGATGGTGGTAGATAGGAGGTGGGGTCTGGATGACTTTTCTTGGCAAAATAAATAGCTGACAACTCCAGGGAAATTTTCCCAGTTTTCTCAGAACTTTTCAAATCAAATAAATTATTATTCTAGAGAGCAGACAAAATGCATCAAACATCATACTGGGAGGGTGGCAAATAAGATACCAGGTTGAAACATTTCTGATGAAGGAGACCCTTTAAAACTGAAACTCTTTGATTCTGGTTCTAGATGGATGATAGAGATTGCAGAGTTGTATTAATCAGTGGACCTCACCAAAAAAAAAAAAAAAAAGAGAGAGAGAGAAAGAAAAAAGTAATGCCTGGCGTCACTGACATCCTGTCTTTTCCCACAATGTCTTAGTAAATGATAGTCTATAGAGTCCTCAGAGCCAACCACTGATGCTCCTTCCATTAGGAAACTGGTTTCAAGAGAAATCTATTTGTGATCAGCTGAGTGTGTGAGATGAGGATTATTCTGTAGACTTAACTGGGATTCAGAAGTTACAGCTAGAGCACTTATACTGTAAAACACTGCTTGCTTAAGTCAAAACCTCCAGGCTGTTTTACTCAGCAGTTTTTTTTGTTTGTTCCCCTTGGCTCTTCTAGTCTCCAACAAACCTGCAGATTAATTAGGATGCACATGAACTGCCTGCATTAATGTGCAATGCAGAGCCAGTTGAACCTCCAAAGTCAACCATCTCTAGAGATGCTACGAGTTCTGCTCTGGAGCCAAGCGCTCACCTCATTACTTTCATCTTAATTATTGCCCCTGGGAGATGGACAGTGATGACTGTCGGAAGGGATTTCACTCTACCTCTCACGAAGAGCTCAGTGGAACATTTCTCATCACCAGCTGTCACGTAGTACTCCGAATCATCTGTTAACGCACAGTTATTGATAAACATGATTCTTTCACATCCTTTATGTTCAAAGATGTATCTATTTTAAATAGGAGGAAGATAAAGAATCCATTAACTTGATTTTATTTTCTTTACTACCAGAAAATTTGGCTTATAATGTGGTAATGCTTGAGACACAGAGATGTAATTTTGATCTGTCACTTATGTAGCATATCTTACATAGTTTAATGAATATCAAACATGAAACCAATTTTTATCTTTATACTACAATAATGTAGTTCATGTGTATACTTATACATCAATATTTAATTTGTTATTATTTTATTTTTTGTTTAAGATTTTACTTATTTTTAGAGAGAGGGGAAGGGAGGGAGAATGAGAGGGAGAGATACTTCAATATGTGGTTACCTCTGGCATGCCCCCTACTGGGGACCTAGCCCCCAACCCAGGCATGTGCCCTGACTAGGGATTGAACCAGTGACCTTTTGGTTCACAGGCTGCCACTCAAACCACTAAACCACACAAGCCCGTTATTATTTTCTTTTACACAAGATTTTTATTTCAAATATATATATCAGTACACATATGTTTTCTATTAATTTTTTTAACACATTTTTGGAAAATAGGGTTGGCTGAGGTTGTCAGAGAGACTGTCAATTCTGTATATTTTTAAAAAATGACCAATTTATCTACTTTGCAGAGGGACTGAGACTTGATCTTGTTCACTGATTCCTTGATTCTACTCCTTGCCTAGGCCATGACACAGATTTTTGGGGGGCAAATAAATGACTATATAATTTAAGCAATAATATGGAATTCATGATTAATATGGACAGTAATTCTATAGAATGTGATATTCTCTTAAATGAGTTTAAGAACTCATGTTATCATATCACAGTTACCATCACTAAGAAAGAACTTGGGTATTTGGAATTAAAAAAGAACTAAAAACCAAGAAGTTTGCAAAATTTAATTATTTGTGACTTGGCTTATGGATGGGGGTATCAGGGCATTATAATAGAGTGCAGAAAAAGATTTCATCTGGGCAACTCTCAAATTGAAGATTTTAAGAATAAAACACTGAACATTTTCTATATAAAGATAACCAAGTAAAATCAAGTTTTTGGTAAATTCAGGCCACCTTCAAGAGATTTTTACCAGGTACAAACATCATCATCGCAAAGTCACTCTGTAGGCACGTCCTCATTTAGAAATTGGAAGCCACCTAATTGTACTACAGAGTGACAGATTTTCAGGATTAAAGTCTTTTATAAATGTTTGCATGGCTCCTGTTAACTTAAAAAAATATATTGCAGTTGAAAATCTCTCAGGCTGAGAGGTAGCTCTGTAAAGCAGTTTCATAACAGACTGGCGATACTATCAGGCCTCAGGGATTAGTCTCGCTCCTTCATTTGGGAGGGAGCCAAGCAATAATAAGACACAGGCTTTAGTGCTACTCTGGAAAAACAGAAGTTATCTAATTGTAGTGTGACTTCCAGCCAGTATATCAAATATCTATTTCAAAATTTTATTTTAAAAAATTGAGAGAAGTTTGGTAATGCTCTGAAATAATCCTATATAATCTGTAGTGACACAAAACCATAATTGAGAATCACTTGAAATAGTTTGTATATAATTAAAATATAAAACAAGGATTAATTTGTATAATAGTATAATTTTAATGGTTCCAAAATACATAAAAAGTTTTTACTCTCTCTCTCTATGATTTTGCATTACAAATTATGATTTTGCATTGCATAACTAAAAAGTTGTTTTATTCATAGAAAATTAAGTCAAACTATTATTTGATTTTATACAGTTATCACCAATTACTTGCAAAGCTCACTTACTTTGTACTGGGTCGAATTTCTTGACCATTTTTATACCATTTCACCTCCAACTTTGGATCTGCCAATTCCACAACAAACCTTACCCTGCCTCCTTTATCAATCTGATATGCAGGATCAAGAATTTTCGCAAAAGCTAGTAGAGAGAAGAAGCAAAACTACATTAATATGCATTTACATAAGCTATGAATTTAAACAGTCAATATATGTCTAAAACGGAAAATTGAGACTCAGAGAATAAAAAAATTAGAAATCTTCTAAATTATCCTTTATATTTTAGAATTTTGTACTGTTTTGTGTACATTAAAATGGTTAAAAAATTAAAGAGAATATACATGTTTTTGGAAGAAACCATAAAAAAAGAATTATTGAAACAGGCTTTAAAAATGATTGTCCTAATCCTTCAGGGAATGTATAATGTAAAGCATCCAAATGAAATTAAACTTGAAGAACATGCTTATCCTTCTAGCATAATTACTGTCAGGATTAGTGGTATTACATTTGTATGTCTTCTATGTTACAAATAATTTTTTTAATCATAGACTTTATGAGCTAAATTCAGTGACTCATAAGATTAAATTGAATGCCTTTGACTAATTGAAATAGGCTTAACAGATATTTTTGCATTGTGGATACTTGCCCAAATAGTGGCACATTTAAAATAACCCATATAGTTAGGAACTCAGAATTTCAAAAATTTTTAAATAACATGGAACATAGTGGTTTTTAAAAAATACTGCCTTTAAAAGGCCCTAAACAAAGACAGTTAACTTCTTTTTTTATTTTCATATTATTCTCTGATTTTAAAGATAGTAATTCTCATTTACACAGTTTGTAAAACACCTACAAGCGTGGAATGCCTCATGAAGCTGTCAGGGTTGCATTTCCATCATTCCAACTTTATTAAACTACTGCTTAAACAAGATCACATCCTCATATTTTAACAAGATAAAATAAATACTAGCTTTAAAAAAGTTGCCTATCACATACCTCAAGACATCAATTCAGAACTCAGAATAAGAAGACCCGTGCGGGGGAAAGAGATGTCGTTGCTCTACACTTCAGAATTCTCAGGTCTGTGACTCAGTCCCAAACACCTCTCAGAAATAAAACTTCAGGAGTCTGAGAGAGTGGAGTCTGAGAATAGCCGAGAAACAAACCACTTCTACATTTCTCGGAGATCGTTTCTCAACCAGTTTACAGGGTGGTTTAGAAATAAAGGGTAGATTTTTAAAATGAGGTGGTGAGATTTTTTAAATTCTATTTGAACATTAACACTCAGAAAACAATAATAGGGTTGATGCGTTAACCTGATGTGTCATATAACCATAACTGACAATGACCAAGTACTTTCAAGAGCTAATAGTCAATTTTAAATGTATTTCTTTCTTTCTTTTTCAATGTCAACATCTCAAAGTGTGTGTGTGTGTGTTTAAGATATTTTAAGCCACAATGAACTGCATCAATTTTAGATCCCCAGGGAGCAGCATAGCTATTTCACGAAACACTTTGATAACTTTATTGGGTGTGAGAAGTGAATCCCCCACACCCCATCAAAATGGGTGCAAGAATATGATGGTAAAATAAAGAGAAAGGGGTCAAGAATTCGAGAGTGAGGGAGATGTGGAGGCTGGAGAAAGGGGTCATTGAGAAGTTACCAGTGACAATGAGAATATTTAATATTCCATTACATGCCGTATTGGTAGTACTTTTAATGTAATTCTTCTGTTACCTTAAACCTTCAGTAGCTTGTCTGCTACCTGAGCAGCCAGCCAGTGCTGTGCCGGGGAGTAAACAATTTCACTTGAAGCCAAAGGTAACCGAGGCAACCATAACTCCGCATATCCCCCACCAAACCCAGGGAAGTAGAGGAAGGATCACCAGCAGGGGTTTCACGGTTCCGTTCGCAGAGACAAAACTTGGCCCCTGCGGCCACGCCCTCTGGGCGGACTCACCTGCGCTCTTCTTCTCCACCCTGCGCATGCGCTTGAGGCGCTTGAGCATTCCGCGCAGGTCGGTGATGCCGTACTGGAAGGCGATCTTCTCGTACTCGTTGGGGTTCGCATTTTTCAGCAGCTCCCACACGTCTATCTCAGGTTCTTCCTCCTGTTGCTTCACTTCCCTAACCGGGGAGAACCATTGCCTAGTTTAGCAGCCACCCACTGGCCCTTAAAGACCGGAAAGGTCGAGTTACTCTATGGATTTTTCGGTTCAGTGTTGCAAGTTCTGTTTAGTGTCTGAGTACTTAAGCAGAGAAAAAAGTCTATTGGCTTTGCCTGAAGTGTCAGGGAAGCTTCCAGATAGTTAGAGATCAGATACATGCACTTATGTTAACACTCGTTTTCCTGGTGAAAAGCATAACATTAAGGGGAGTGGAGACTATTGGGAACTAGACTAAGATATTTTTTCTTATTGTCAACTTAAAAGTCTGGGAGGTGAGATTTTGAGGAATTTAAGATCAGTTTTCATCTGGGCTATGGGTACTGAAAAAGTTGTGAACAGTAGATTAAGAACTAGAAGTTTTAAATGTTGGTCTATGGAAGAAAAAGTCTCTCTCCTTTCACTGGTGCACACACTCTGCCCGTCTCTCTGTGTATGCGGACAGTACACATACAGTCCACACATCTTTGGATTTTGCAAACAGCATGTTTCTTACCATATTAGTAAATGTGTACGTTAACCATTTCTGGCTGTTTTTGTGCAAAAATATTTAAATGCCACAAAGGGTTTTTGGATTGGTTTGTTTTTCATATGAGTTTTGTGGATACCTATGTTTTTTTTAATATTTCTTTTTTCTAAATTGTCCGGGGTAAAAGAGAGTGAGGCCAAAAATTTTTTCATTTTAAAGTACTATTTTGAAATTTTTAGGGAGCAATTTTGGCATAGTCATAAAGATATACATGTTAAACTTGAAAGCAAAGGTTCAGGGTTATATGAACAAGGGGATAGTAACTTCCTAGTGTAATTATCAAAATTCTGACCCCAAATTTTGATCACTGACTAAAGAACATGCAGAACATGTAAAAAACCTACGTAGCTAAAAAAAAATATATAAGATTTAAAGCACACTTGTCTGCCCTTATTTTAAAATGAAAAAATGAAACAGAAACTCAGGAATAAGCACTCTTTAGGAAAAGATACTTCGTGTAAATACAAAATATAATTTAAATTGATTTCCTTCATTGGCTAAATAGTCTTGATTTTGTTTAAGCTTAATTGACTGTTTTTCATGAGATTAATTTGGAAATATTACAGTGGCTACTTACTGTGAATAATGCTGGTTTGGATACAATTTTCCAGGAACACTGGTCAACACATCTTAAAACATCATTGTGAAAACAAACTCATGCTATCATTGTTAGCGAGTGATGGTTACATATGTTTGCATTGTCACATGAATTACACCTGTTCCAGCTTCTTGAGGAAATACTTCATTGAGACTATAAATATTAACATAGAGTTTAGGGTGACGTTAGGCAAGGATGCTTCTGCATATCTAATTTCCATTGTCATGTAAGTCTTTTTCCGCAGTGGCAGAGGATATTGAGGCTGATCTGGAAAGTGCAAGGAAGTGAGAGGTCACTGGTTCACCAGCAACGTTTATGGAAAGCACTGGACAGCACCATTCGAAAAATGTGCCTCTTAAAAACTCAAGACACTGGAAGGAGACGACCTGGGATGGTGAACACACAATGCAGTGTACAGATGATGTGTCATGGAATTGTGCACCAATGTCACCCCATAATTTCAATAAAAAGGAAGAAACTCAAGACACAAGTATTATCTTCATCTCACTGAAATAACAACACCTCCTATTAACATGAGGAAATCAAAATGCTTGAGAAAACTGTACTGAAGTTGGAATATTGGTAATCATTTACCAGATCTACTAAATCTACTGCCTGAAAGCAGTCTAAATTTCAAATATGTTTTTAAAATATTTTGTAGGAAGTCTTAGAGAACTGCGATTAAAATGTGTATGTATGTACTTATGTATATGTTCTCTGTGGGTGTTTCCTCAATCCACTTTATTAGTGCTCTATTTTTGTCACATTCCAGCCTCGGTAGAAGTCCCTAAACTGTAATACTATGCCATAATACATTGTTTTAAATTTGCATTTCAGCCAAGAAGAATTAGACGCACATTTTGAGTGTCCTTTTGACCCTGGTAAAAGGACTTAAAGATATTGAACTAGATTAAAATAGCTAAAAAGAGGCACAAGTGAAACTCTGAGGTATAATGAGATCTGTGAGGTGACTATTTATATGATGGAAGCTGGTAATAAAGGTCATTTTCAGTGCGATTTTTAAAGTTTTGTTGGTAGGTTCATAAAACTGATCATCCCCACCATCATGGGGGGGGCGTGTTTTTTTGAGACACCAAAACATACCTCACTCTACCACATTCTTAATTTCATCAGACTTTGAACAATGACGACCTCTTGTCTATTTCTCGCTTTTCTCTCCATCACTTAACTGGATCCCAGATTGCCAGGTTGAAGTATTCCTCATTTTGTACTGGAATGTGAGATCGAGGCTCCCATCTGTGGCATTTCTTTAACTCATCCAGAACATTATCTTTTCTTAACATATCTGGCTGCAGATGGCCTTATCTGCATGGCTACATTAATTTATAGTAGGGAGAAAAATTCTAATTTCTAAAGGCACTTCTGATTCCTTCTAAGCACTGGGATTGACCTATATAACATTCAAAGTATTTTCATCTACATCAAAATTTCTATAACTTGATTCTGGTGAAGTGCAAAGAAGTTATAAAAATTTTATGTAGAATAAAACTTTCAAGTACTTATACAGGTCAAATCCCATAACAAGATGTTGCCTGAAATATTTACTAGAATTTCGTTAATATCTCTTTGAAATGTGCTGGCTTTCTTCAGGTCAAGGATATCTTTAGTTGAATGGAGATGTTGGTTGTAATGATATTTATTCAGATAGGGATTTTGCCACAGGTTCTTAAGAGAGTAGAAATGGTAACTATGTGTCATTACCACAATGAAAACATATGCAATTCACAAATTAGTAGGAAAACACAATGATTTCTAAAGTTGTATTGGTAGATTAGTACAGTATATTAAATGAATATAGTCTTAGGTCAACAGCAATCTATTTATGAGTCAAAATCATGATCAGGGGATGTAAAGAAAATGAGAACAGGAGACATATTGGCTGCCCGGGTTTTCTAGTAATTTTTGTCTTTTGTCATTTTCACCATTAATCAGGTGATTTGTTTTCCTCTGCAAGCTACTGGTAGAACTAGTCTATTCTTTTCTTCTTTCTTTTACCTTTTTAATCACAGTATGGCATTTAATAATCTGTACCACATTTTGATTGTTTGATTGACACATATATGAATGTATTTTGTTTCTTTACAAATATAAACTCTTCAAGGGCAAAATGCCACACTTTTGATGGACATGTATATTCAACACCTACTGCGAGCCATGCCTTTTACATGTAATTCTCACAATAATTCTATTAAGTAGTTTTTATTCTCCACATTTACAGATATGGAAACCAAGTCTCAGAGAGGAACGTATAATTCGACCAAAGTCATATAATTTGTAAATGGTAAAGGTGAGGCTCAAATCCATGTTTTTACCACTACTGTTTCCTTCCCACAAATATGTGTTCATCCCTTTCTGTATGCCTACCACAGGAAAACACTGTATTTCTTTTCCTCACATTACATGTAGCATTGTATTCTACACACAGACACAACATTTAGTATTTTCCTGGCTAAGTAAATGATCACGGTGGGGGGGGGGGATATTCTTGTTTTCTTAAGTGTCAATTTGTATTATAAATTGAAGCATCAATATCTGAGGCTGATTCCAAATGGTATTTCTTATATGGAGTCACAGGAAGTGAGCTGTCTCAGAAAAGAGAAACTTGGAAGTAGGCCCCTGATCTGTCTCTAAATAGTTGTGGGACTTGGGGTGAGTCAATCAACATTTCTGGTCTCTAGTTGCTCCCCTGTAGAATGAGGAAGAATGAGGCTCACTTAAGATCACGTCATATACTATCGCTTTAAATAAATTTGAGGAATTAATAGATATTATTGAGACTAATGATTATTCAAAATATCTAAAGGAGGAAAGATGATTTGATTTTGCCAAGGTCTATTGACTGGCTAATATCCATTGGCAATGAATAATTTGCACCTATTAATATTTCTGTTCTCAACCTAAATGTTTAGAGTTTTCATTCATTGAAACTTGAATCACGGCATCTAACTAAACTGAGAATAACAAGCCCAGTTATCTCTACTTATAATTTGATGTCAAGCAAATTTATACTTGTGTTCCTTTAATAACCACAGCAAGCCCTAAAAGGAATAAAGAGTGAACCTGGAAGGTTAAATGAAAATCAATATCAATATTATTTATTATTAATTTAGAATTGTAGTTTTACTGTTTATTTGCAAATTTACTAAACACAGTCTCAGCAAAAATTTCTTTTTGTTGTTTCTGCACTAAATATCTGGATATGTTTAACTTATATGTAACAAATACAATATCACATATGATGTGATTATATATAAGCAACTACATGGACAGAGATCTTATAAAATGATATGTGCTAAACATTTGCAATAAAATTACAGAAATTTTATTGCAAGAGAGAACAATGTTAAAGGGTGTGAGTGATAATACTAAATATTTATTTCCTTTTTACTACCATAGTTTATTTCTTCTATAATGCACATTTTTATTGACATTTTAAACATCTCTGAAAGAAGGATGTATCTTATAATCAATAGTTTGTCATAGTAAACTTTTTGGAGCAATTTTTATTGCTTAGTGATTTATGAAATACAATATACCTTAAAATTATTGGTGTCTTAGATTTGATGAAATACACTAAATCATAAATACTATATTAAAGTAGGCCTGCCTTTAAAATACAGGGTCTGGCAAAAATAATGCCCCCTTTTTTTACTGCAAAATCTTTTATTACAAAATCATAAGCATGTAATTCTGTAACATAGCTACCACACTCAAGCACACCATATGACATTTTAGGTGATATGTGCAAATTAAAACTATAAATTATTACACCCATATTATTAACTTACCAACCACACTCAAGCAGGCCTTACTTCTGCCGGACCCCTATATATTTGCAGAGACGTCTACCAAAATTGTGAATTGATTTTTCAGAAAAATGGAGGCTTTGTTTATTTAATCATCACAGGGAATCATGATTGAAATGAGAGAAAGTAGATGTTTTTCGGTATTTAAATATTTTGTCTCGGTTTTCAATTTCTTCATCCCCAATGAAGAAAATATGCAAAGACTCATAAAACATTTAGGAAGAAAATTTAAAAGCATCAGTTAACATCTTAAACAGATTAGTATGCTCTTGTTTCTCTCTCTTTCTTAGTCGACTCTGTTATATTCTATAAGCAAAACACGTTTTAAGGTGTAAGAAATTCTTCGAAACACATCTACTTTAAACTGGACTTCTCTGAGTGGGTATCTAAAAGATTTCCAGACCATAGCTCCTCACCCCATCACTTGGTTCTCACCTACGTTTCAGGAGACCACTAAAGTCAAGTTCCCCTGCATCCTCTTGACCTTCTCCACTGTCATTAACAAAAGAAAAGCAAATCCGGGTTTAATGCTGAGACACATACACAACAGTTTCCCCCAAACACTCTACATATAATGTATATGCAATTTTGTACCAGCACACAAGTCATGGGACTGAATCAACACAAACTATTGCTTTTCACACAAGTGACATTTAAGGCTTTTGGAGTGTGTACTTGTGGAAAAGTGAACATGAGGAGCTTGTGTTACACTACGATTCCAGAAGACACATTTTTGTAGATTGCATATATACAACAGCTTGGATTTGTGTTAAAATGGAGTAACACAAATGCACGTAAGCCAAACAACACAAAGTACTTTGTTTTTGCAAGTTGGGGGAATCTAGAAACATACCTGTGTAAAAAGCAAAGGACTTTTGCTGATCTCTGTCACCCATGTCAAACAGAGATTGGCTTGGAGGACGAAGTATGCCCGTGTCAAATACATAAGTGCAAAGCTTATATTCAAAGGTGACCTCTTTGTGTCCACCAATAGAGGAGTCAGATAATATGATACCGACATAACATAAAAATGGAGGGGCGTGGAGCTTTCTAAAAGACACATTCCTTTCTGTTTTAAAGGGAAATAATGATAAGCTTTTCATTTTCTTGTTAATAGGTAAATCCCCCTTTTAAAATGAATTTTTCAAAATTCTGCCTTTGGATTGTTCGTGAGCCTTCTAACACTAGGAATTTTTAAAAGTGCTTTCCTATAGAGAAATGCATCTTAAATGAGGCATGCAGCCATCTTTGATTTCTTACAAACTCTGAATAGAAGCTATGGAGCTTACACTTCAACGGCACTACATATTTACTTACATGTTTAATTTTTTAATGAAGATTTTGTTTCCTGCTCTTTGCAACTGTTAGTTATGGTTTCTAAGGAAAGAGTCTGCAGGTTTAAAAACAGTGTGTATAACATGTAAGTCATGCTAATTGGACTCAAATGATGTGTTTTCAACATTTTTTATAAGCAGGTATTTGGAGCAGACCTTTTGAAGTAAACACATTTCTATTCCTTTAAAGCACACATTTTGGTAAATTATGTCTTCCTCTCTCCTGAAATGTACTTGTCGTGGCTTGAGCTTAGTTTCATAAGTCTGCATTTTCTGGACGTGGGAAGGTGGAAGGAAACTAACAGGATTTGAAAGTTATGACTAAAAAAATACCAATTGACTGATCAGGTAATATTAAACGTCTGTTTAAAGTAATTAAAATTTTCAATTATTAATAATTTAGGAGGGAAATATGCCTTTTATTGCAGACTAAATCATTGTTTTATAATAGTTTGGGATGACTTTATTTAACAAAACTGTATGTGCAGTCAGTTGTATGAAGAACAAAACATTTGCTCTCATTAAAGAATTTATATTTTGGAAACATTAAGTTCAGAGAGTAAAATAATGACAGGAAAGGGTTAGTTACCCTTCCCATAGACTAGGAAATATTTTTCATTTTTCTCTCTTGACCCCCTGATTTTTGAGCCTTGGTAGTTGCAAAATAAATCAAGCAGGCAATTATATCTCCCTTTTTACAGTGATTTATATTCCACGAACTCAGTGATCTTTCATTTAGGATAATTCAATATTTAAATAGTGCTCACTGCAGTAAATAACTACTTAATTGTGGTTTTCTGGGCACATGGTTTAATAGCTCCATAACTGATTTCTAGATGAAAAGCAATATAGATTTTCTGACATCAATTACCTGGTTCTATATAATATGCTAACCTTCACATATATGGGTTTTTTTTGGCCATTTGGTGGGAAATAATGCAATTAAGGCTTCCGCCACATATGAATAGATCAAAAATGTGCTTTTATATGGAAGCTGTGAAATCTGCCAAAAAGGGAGCTTCACCATGGTACGAATAGTCTTAAGAATGATCAGTACACATTGTACTTGATTTGGCCTTAAGCCCATGGCTTTTCTAGAACATTAAGTTTTGAATACATGGTATGTTTAACTACAGTGAAAAAAAGTTGGTCTCATTTGGAATTCTAGAGGGTGGAGGAAGAGAAAGTGTGTTTTGAAAATCATCTACTTTTATGTTATACAAAAGCTACCTAGAGTTCCCTTTTGAAGTTACCTTCTCTTGAAAGCAGATCTGATGTCAATGTTTGGAGTAGTCCCCGTAGATTCTTAGAAAGGAAAGAAAACAGTGAATAAATACCACTAAGAAGGCAGTTTTGTGCTCAGTTCCTTTCCAGGTTGTGGGGATTCTTCAGAAGGAAGAAAGGCCAGGTGAAGGGTGGATGGCTCTCAGGGATGGCTGGGCTGCTGAGATATGATGACTTATCCTCCCTCACATGGAATCAGTGAAGGGACTTTAGGAGTTACCTTAACCCATTATCATGCCACCTGCCTTCCCATTAGAATCGCCTGAAGAACTTTTTAAAAAAATAGCAGCTTCTTGGTCTCCCTGCTGGAGATTTTGATTCACCAGATCAGCAAGGAGCACCCAGAAATCAAAATTCATAAAGCCCTTCAGGTGATTCTCAGAGATGCCAGGCCAAGGTGAAGACACACTGCTGAGAATCAGATTCCCACTTAACATAGAAATCTCGACCACACCTCCACCCATGGCCTCGCAGCCTCTGCCTGACAGCTCTCAGATGGGATCTCATGACCTTCTGTGTATCCACCAAGCTGTGATGAAAGAGCTCAATCTAATGTTAAGACAAAATTCAACTCCTCATAATTTCCATATTTTGATTCTAATCTGCTTAAACGCTTCTTGAGGATGTGGAAAATGGCCTTGTCCTTCTGTGTGATGGCCCTTCCCCTCTTTACAATGAACCATAGATGTCTGACCTCCTTCACCCACACTGAATGGGGCGTGGTTTCCAGGATTCTCCATCCTCCTAGTCACCCTACTTCAGAAGGGATCCCTGTGGAGGTATAGTGCCGATGGCCAAAGACATTAAGCCAGAGACAGACCAGCTAGTATGTTGCAGAGAGTGGTACCATTTTCTAAACCTAAATTCTATGCCACTTCTAATGACCCAGTTTTAAATGATGCCAGCTTTGTCTTTTGTCACTACGTCACACTTTGGATTCATCTAAAGTTTATGATCTTTGCTGTTAAGTCACCTCTCCCTTTGTAGACTTATTGAAGTGGGAGGTTTTTTGCCCCCATTCTACATGGACACTTTGTATCTATCCCCATTAAATTCACTCTGGGAAGTACACGGATGGAGAACTTTCATAGCTGATGTTAGTCCTTGTGAGAGAAATCCCCCCTTCCACCTGGGTATCCTGACATCCTTGGATCATATTAACTCATCACCACACCTGAGTGGTAATAAGTGAACTCAATGAAACAGGTACATTCAGTAGCAGCAAAAAAATGGCATTAGCCCTTATTTGGGAGATTGAAGAAATAAAGATAGCATGGACAAGAGGTACCTGGCAGTGGAATCCTCAACGTCCACTAATAAATTGCCTCATAAGTATTTAATTCAGCAGGCTTGCTGCAACTATCACCATCAGAAACATACACTGTTTTAAAGGAAACTTTATTTTCAAAACCTCATGGCATTAAATGGCCTTTTCCTCCATACCCTCATACCTCATTTTAAAAAAATCACATTTACCCAAACAAGAACTCTCTCTTACCGTGTACTTCAAGATCGAATGAACAGCTGTCAAACTTATCCTTGTAGGTGACCTCACATCTGTAGTTTCCTGCATAGTTCTCTTTGGCCTTGATGATCTGCATCTCGAATGTGTACACCTGCAATAAAATGCATCCATGTATATTTCAGTCCTACCTTGCCAACAGGAAGATGCCATCAAATTTCAGGAATTTTCCAAATTCTTTAGCCGTGGCTAAAGACATGTCTGTATCTGGGGATTCCAGGATGATGCTCTCAACAGAGGTGGGGTCAGTGTGCTCCACGGATCCTGGGCACAGCAGGGCAGGCATGCTAAGAGTAGACAGTAGGAATGGTAACTCCAGAGAATTTTCTGAGACTGACATCTCTGAAAGCCAAACTTAAAAATGACCTTCTATCCACACAGAAGGAATGAGCAAGCCAAGCTGCTACACCAGGAGTTCAGGGCCATACCCGACTTTGTCTTTCGAAGGTTTCCTTCAGCTGGAGGTGCTTCCCAGCTTTGCTGGCCAGGTCCATCCATTTCCCTTTAAACCATTTGACAGTGGGTTTTCTAAGAAGATCTTCAGCCTTGACTTTGGCTATGAAGGTGATATTTGCACCTAGAAAAAGCACAAGCGATTCAGACTGTGGTTTGAAAATTGTCATTTGTTTTGCTCTCAGCCAGAAGGAGGTACATGGGTTGCACTATATACCCAATTGTGTGGCTGGTGCCCCTGAAATTGTGCAATGAAATGGCCCTGATTTTTTTTATGAGTACCCTAGACATTTTTAAGATATTCCAACTTGTCTTACTTTTGAGGTTTATGGAACAAAGGAGTAATGGTTTGATCAGTAGAAATCACTTTGTCTTTGGTTTTATAGTCCATAAAAATGAGAAAACCCCCCAGATTTATGTAGATATAAACAGTGTATAATTTTTTTCAAATCTTTTCTATTATGCAAGTGATGGGAAGCCTGGAATTATAGGAATATGACTAAATGAAGCTGAAGTTTCTGAGATAAACTTGCCTATCTATTTGAATAGACAAATTACTGATTAGACCCTAAACACATGAAAACTCTAGCCCCGTGGCCAGCCCAGCATTTCGGTGTCTTCCGGAAACAAGGGGAGAAAGCACTTCCATTCACATGCAAGCGTACTTCGAGTCAGCCATGTGCTCATGTGCGCAGTGTTTGGCTAAGAGTCAAAGACTAGTTCTGACCCCAGTGTATTTTCTATAAAAATGTATTTTGTTCAAATTCCTGGACCCCAAGTGGTTCCCTAATGCACCACCCTGTTTATTTTCTTTAGGCAGTTGGCGTTTGTGATTATCTGTTTGTTTAATTTCTTGTTGTCTACAAATTAAAACCACAAGTTCTGAGTGCTCACATGTTACACTCAGTGTTCAGAACAATATTTTAACAGACATGTAATAGATATCCTTGAATGAATACTTCCGAAGTTGAACCACCTGTTCGACTAGCTCCCTCTGAGATGCTACACATTGTGATCTAGTGTGTGTACAGGACTGTAATCATCTTACGGACTGAAGCGCACTGTTGACAGCAAACAGTGGCCCAGAGCTTCACCTATGTCACACACTGTTCTAAGTACTTCACAGGTAACATCGACCCCATTAGACAGATGAAACTGATTGCAATCCAACCAGGTCCTGGCTCCAGGCACTAGACTCCTACATGCCGAAGTGTACTGAAATGATCACTTCACTCACCTTTTCAGGTTACAAAAGGAGGATTTAATATAGACACACAATGGAATATTATTCAGCCATAAAAAGGAAAGGAAGTACTGATTCATGCTACAGTATGGATGGGCCTCAAAAACATTATGCTAAGTGAAAGAAGCCAGACACAAGTGGTCACTTATTGTGTAATTTCATTTATATGAAATATCCAGAATAGGGAAATTTATAGAGACAGAGCAGGTTAGTGGTTGCCAGAGGCTGAGGGGAGGGAGAATGGGGAGTAACTGCTTAATGGGGATACAAGGTTGCTGTTTGGGTTGACAAAAATGTTTTGGAACTAAATAGAGGTAGTGGTCGCATGTTGAGTGTGTATTAATAGCTCCTGGTTGTTCACTTTACAAGGTTAATTTTATATTATATAAATTTTACCTGCATTTTTTTTAAAGCAGGATTTGATGATTGGCACTCACCAACTTTCACTGAGCCTGTTTGAGGCTTTTCCACGAACAGGGTGGACAGCTGAGAATTGGTATTCTGCTTGTCTTGTTCTTCTGTGGCAGGTGATTCGCCAAGAGACCACTCTAATGAGCAGAAAGAAGGAAAAGGGTCATTTCAGGGCCAAGTTCTTCATGGGTAGACTTACCTGGGTTTGTTGTTCTCATCGACGCTGAAGGTTTTCTTTGTCTAATCCACCTGGATAAATGTAACATCGATCTTTCCATACATCTCCCCTGAGGCCATCGGTAGAGAGTGACAGGTTCCGTTCTTACAGGGGTGTCTCTTCCATGATGGGATAAAGGAACATTTTCTAATTCCCAGAAATAGTAAAACTTTTCAGGTAGATTGTTACTCTCTTTGTTGGAAGCCATAGTTCCTTTATTTTTCCATCCTGCCTGACCTCTAACAGATAAAAAGTCAATGTTAAACTAATGGGAAGTATATTAAAGCACTACTGTCAGTAATGTACAGGTGATTGACTATTATAAAGCCATATCTTACAACAAAAGAATTGGATGGGCCAGTTTACAGGTCAACTGGGGTGGATAGGACAAGCAAGTCTGGCCCAGTATTTCTGAATTCCTTGCCATTGTATAATTAGACAATTCTATTAGGACCGTATAGGTGAGGCCAAATTTTGACAATTCAGTAAGAGATCACGACCTGCAGGTACAAATTTCAAAGATACTAGGAACGTCCTGAAAGGGGGGAAAAGCCCAGAAAAACAGCAAGAAAAGAAAAACTCTTTGAGGCTTTCCCATGAAGAGAGAGAACCTGGAAATGAAGTTTATTTTGCATTTTCTAGTTTGCACTCCAGGTGCTTAGCTTGGATTAAAATCAATCAACTCCATTGAGGAAGGTGGGAGAGAACCGTAGACATTCCCTCTGTCTCCAAGAGCGGGTTTCAGAGAAGTTCAGTTTCAGCCACTTAAATAACTGAAAAAAAAAATGCATGGGGTGCCAACTCTACCTGTTAATGTTTCTTGAAAAGAAGGAAATGTAGATTTAGTTATTTTAGTTGTCATGTATCAACCATGCTTAGTATTTCTATCCATAGAGACCATCATTTTCACAATGAAATTATGCAATGTAATCACATGATTACACAACTTTTTAATAACAAAGTCAATGTTAAAGTTTTATGTTGTGGGTGTCTGTGGTATTAATAATAACAGTGAGTTATGGCCATTCACATTTAGAACACGAGAAATGTGTTCATAGTTAGAACACATTTACTCTTTTGTGCATTTTTATACCTACAAATGCCTGGCCCTTAAGAAACCTATAGAAAGATCATAGTAGGCCCTCAACACAAATTTGTTGAATGAATGAATGACCTCAGGGAATTGTAGCACAGCTGACAGTATGCATGTGTGGGGTTTTATCATCTAACTCATCATCTAACTTCTTTACTCTCTGTGTGTTTGTCAAATGTTAACAATGACAGTTATAGTGAAACAAACCTGTGGTGCATGTAGCTAGTTTGCTGAATTTGTGTATATCATGCAAAATTAATTGTTTCTCAATACATTAGTTTTCTTGTAAGAAGCAATGTAATGGAAAGACGGCTATCAGAGCTACAAACTGAATAAAACAAAGATTAGAATCAGTGCAGCTTCAAGAAATGGGATCATTAGTGATTATATTAGGATAGATTCGGGATGCCTTTCTCCAGGCATCTGCTCACCTGAATCTTTTCTTTCCAGGGCCCGACTACCCAAACCTGAAAGAAAAGGGTGATTTGGATGATGCAAGAGGAAGGGGATGCAAAGGAAGTGCTGACTTCAACCTCCTTGGATCCCTCAAGCCCTCTTCTGATGGTGGGGAGAAAAAAGAACTAGAAGCTGGCTTGGATGGAAAATCAGTAGAGCTTCAGCTGTGAAGGCATCTCTAAAACTACGTGTCTTATTTCAAAACCAATACCAATATAAAAAATCAAAATATCTGAAGGGCAGGGGAAAGGGGTACGTAGCTGCCAATGGAAACCAAACATTTTTGCCTCTAGAATTTATATTGAAGGTTTGAAAGTCTTATTTTACAAATAAAACTTTTTAAAAAGAATGTTCTCATGTAAAAAAAAAAGTTGCCATTTAAGGTAACATTTTCCCTCTTGGCGCCGGCACTGGCAAAACCTGGTGCCTCTGTTCTGCGCCTTGTCTCATCAAGGTGCTCTGCCCTGTCTTTTCCTCCACTGTCAATTATACTAAATTACAGAGAGGGGGGTAGGAGGGTTTGGGATCATCCTAACCTGGAGGCAGGGCAATAGATGGGGAGCCTTCCTCTTCATCTGAAACAAGAAATAGGTATACAAAGTCAAGGAGAAAAGGACTTCATCCCGAGTATCCTGAGAAAAGAGAAATCTGAAAAAAGAAGAGGAGAAACTACACAAAACACTTTCAATTGATGAGTAAGCCTGAGAAGACTTGGTACCTAAGAAATTAAATTTGAGTATTTGGGGCAAAAGAGAAAAATAAATAAAAGGATGAGAGAGTAGGGTAATCCAAATGAAAATGTAAATTAAAAACTGGAACTCTATGTAAGTGTTTTATATGATTATAGGTTAAGAAAAAAAAATGCTAGAAATTCTAACCTTGATGAAATCTTCAATAGAAGTAGTTTTGAGTTCTTATTTTGTAACTAAAGTCAAAAACATCAGTAATTCATATACCATGATCATTTGGACACAGACATAAAAGTATATATGTACTGTTTGAAAACAAAAACCTCATGATTAACTTCCTTTCTATATTTAGGAAACAAAAGTCAACATTAACTAATGTAAATCAACGTGTCATCTTACTAAATTTATCAATAATTATTTTAGAAATTGTATAAATATTTTCCCAAGATTATATTGGTGTTAGCCAATGCTGTATAATTTTTAAAATATCTACCCATGAACATTCATAAAATTCCAAATATGCCTTGGAGTGTTTATGTATAGAGACACTGAATATTTCCTTTTTGTAAAATGTCTGAATTATAAAGTTCCTTTGTTTAAGTAGGCATTTGTTACCCAAACGTCTGCCCCACTCCTTCCAAAGCATGAAGACTAGTGTTAGTGTACATGATGATAATCTTTGTTCTTAAAATATTAGAGTAATTGTGGGTCTCAAACTTGTATGAAAGTACAAACTTGTATGACTGTATAAAGTAGGACACAGCAAACACATATGCATGACTTAAAAAGTGCTTTAAAAATTCTTTGAGATAAAATAGCATATTTTTATATAATTTGTTAGAATATTTACAACAAATACAGTTTACTAGCCTGAAATTTCTTTTCTGAAACTCAACCAAAGTTATGTTTTATTATTTTTTACAGAATAACTAGGGTGACATGTAGGGAAACTTAATGTTATATCTTCAGAACCCAAGAGGTGACGCACTGGATACTGGGAGATTCAGGATTCTTCAGAGGAAGCTTTCTGCAGTCAAAGAAGCCTGGAAAATATTAGGCTAAATAAATGCTTGTATTTTATTGGATGGTGTGTGTGCTTTTATTGAGAGACATCTCCAAGCCTTCAGTTTGCTCCTATATTCCAGCACTGGGGGTGGAGACAAGAAATGATACAGCAGTTAACATTTCCCAAACTTAGTTCACCTTTGAATCCTTTTCTTCTGGAACATCATTAACTTTCCACAAAATTGTGCATTTGGGGAAGTATATGTATTTCTGAGCTACCGGCAGAATTCTGTATTTCAGAAGACTGTTAGATAATTAAAACTTTATGTAACAAAAAATAAAATATCTTGCAACTTAAAACTATTATTTTCCATAAATTTAATTCAATATTAGTATTATATTGTTGCATCTTATTTGAAGACTTTACTGAAATATGTGAAGAATCTTGATTTAAAGTCCTATAAAAATTCTTGAAAAAGAACTTTTAAAACTCAAACAAATCCTAAAAAGGAACTTCTTTTATTATGGATAAACTAGAAACTAGAACCAATTTGAGTCAAATGAACAGTTCATTTTATATTGATTTTGTGGTTAGTTGCTTTGAGCACAGTGTATAATGAATCCTTGAGTTTATTGTTTAGAATGCTAAATGACTGAGAAGACTATTCACGTATTTTCATAAAACCAAAATGAAGAGATAAGCAAAACTTCGATGAGTGAGTAGTTTAAATGTCCACTAAAGATTAAAGGTCTTTGGGGGGACATGCACAATTACCTAGATTATTAAGGCACCACATATTAAACCAGTGCTTCAGAGCTTCAGGAAATGATCTGGATGACCCAACATTACTTCCAAACAGCAATTCCTTGTCAACTGGCAATATGTGATTTCTTGTACATACTTTTCCAAATTTACTAGAGTGCTGGAAAATATAATTGAGAAGTTTACACTTTCCCTTCTTTTAGAAGTATCTTTGGTCCTGGCATCCTTTCAGATTAGGAAATGTAGTTAAGATGTGGGGATGCTGACTTGAAATTCCTGAAAAGTTGCCTGGTTGAATTGGGTTGAATTGGATTAAAATGAAACGTTTCATTGTTTTCTTTATCATGGGAAAACAGGTTCTATTGCCAGAAGGGAAACTGAATATCCAAATCTTTTGGGCTGTGCCTAATCCAAGCGCAAAGGCATGGCATCATGCAAAGAACGTTTTCAAACCAAGCAAAGCAAGAAATATATGCTGTGTAAGTCGTAGTTTCTCCTTTTTTCTATTTAAAAATGACCGCAATGAGAATGAAAACATGCACATCTGTTTTGAGAACACGGCATATATGAAGACTCGGTCCCAGGGCAGCAGAAGACGCGGGCACAGGGCCCAGGGCCCTGTGCAGCTCTCTCTCCTAGCTACACAGAAGGGGAACTACCAAGGCAGAATTTTATGTGTGGTCAAGTCATGGGAAAATAGCATTTGTAAAGCCGTGAAAAGGATTCTTTAAACAACTGAAGTTCCCAAAGAAGAATGCCTGGAAAGAAGAGAAAGAACTCAGGTCTCATATTTCAAGCCTGGGATTTTAGGGAAGGGCACATGAAATCTGAAAGTCAAGGGAGAGACCTCCAGAGATAACAGAACGGTTACATTCTTACAATTCTTCCTACTTTCTTAAGCGTAAAATAATGTCTACCTGTGGTTGATTTAAATTGCCTTTGTAAATTAATATTTTAGGTAACACAAACTTAGGATTGTTGTTGAAATTTTAGAATAAAGGTCAAAAAGCATATGAAATTAAAATACATGTGACTATAAACAAGCCTTGGTTAAGTACCTGATCTGATTTAGACAGATTATGAATTCCTCAAGCGGGTCAATCAGTTTTAGCAATTGTTGGCGTACATGACCAAACATAACAACAACACAACCACCACATATAGGAGACAATAATGGCAGCAGCTAACACTAATCCATCGTGTGTTGAGGCATTTGATTCATTTACTTTCTTAACTAGAGGACACATGCCTCACATGTTGATATTTCTGAAATCAGGATTCATCTTACCATAAATATGCTTATTTAATCATATTTCTCCCCAAGCCTATTAAATTGAGGTTGTATCTTATAATGGTTTTGTCTTAGAATTAAAGATGTGGTGATTTTAATTTGAACAAAGTTCAATACCAAGCAATAGAAAGCACAGCGACATTTTCACAGATAGTTGTCTGGTTCCTGAAGGTAAAATTTCAGAAAAATATTTTAGTATGCTAGTAAGAAGCATGGATATCATGTTACTGTAGGTGCAAAGGGACCTAAATGAAGAAAAAAAGTTTAATCATATTTTAAATTTAAAAATCATATTATTTAGGAGAAATTTTCAGGACCCTCTGCTGATTCTCTTCACCCTCTGCCAAACTCATGCCAAAAGAAAGGTGCTTCAACTCGAGTTACGTGAGATCTTTAATAGCACAGGGTTCCTTTGCGACGGTTATTGCCTGGGAAAAGGAAGTTTTACTTCTCTTGCAACGATTATCAAAAGCGGTTATTTTTCCGGAAGAAAAATTAAAAAAGTCAGTAACTTTCCCAATTGGGCTTACCAAAATATATACAGACTATACATTAATAAGACGCAAAAATAAAAGTAAATATATATGTATATATCAGAATTTAGGCATTAAAATGAGTACTGATCATCAAAGTGATCTCTGAGCTTAACTCCGCTCGCGTATCTGCAACCCCCCACAGGATCTGTTTCGAAACTTCCCACAGGGCCCGTTATTAGGCACAGAAGAGAGTCAGGCTCCTTACTCTACATTCACACATACAGTGTTGATGGACCATAAAGACATATGATCCCAGGTGAGCACCTGCATTGTCCTCCACACATGGTCCTCCCTGACAATGGTCTGCTTTCAAAGCCGAAATCCACTGTACTTTGCTGATGGTCGTTCTCTGCTCTAAAGCTCACTGAAGTCAGCTCCAGGAGGGCAGGACTCAGCGCCTGGCGCCAGAGTGGCCTCTGAATACTTGCTGAATAAATGACCATTCAAATAAAGTACAGTTCTTTGGCCCCACTGAGGATATAAAAAAATAATTTGTACTTTGCATTTTATTGATTTGCCACCTGTCATTATTCTGGAAGAATCCTAAGTCCTGGTAGCTTTATTTTTATAAGGACATTGTCTCCCAGCATGATCTGAAAGGGAATTTGCGCATGTAAATTCCTGTTTGGTTAAACACATTTTTTTTTTATTATTGTCTCTACTGTGTCAATTCCAGGACAAAGTGGGCAGTATTAAGGACCAGGGTAGCTGGATGGATAAGTCCAGAGGCAAGCACACAAACAAGCCAATCAACAAATAGCAAAACCCCATCCAGGAAAACCAGCTGTTTCCCAGACAGAGACTCTTAGTAAATATAAAAAGTTGGCAAATCTACCCACAAGCACTACTATATAAGATTGGTATCAGAACCAAACCACACTCTGTAGCTACACAAAAATTTTCAGAACATTTCTGGGTTGTCACAGAATGATTCAGACACTCTGGGAATGACAGTAAGGCTGTGCTGTTCTAAATACGTTCTTAACAGTGACAGTCTTGGAGCTATTAAATGAATATACTTGAAGTAATTAGGGGACTAATTGAAGTGTGAAAATGCACTAATATCTAGGCACGACCATTTTCAATAGCTTTCACTGAGTTGGTCTTACATTACCTCTCTGTTCTGAGGATGAGCACTCAATGGCCCGTATCATTGTCTCACTGTGAAGCTCATTATTGAGTATGCGTGGGATGGTTGTCCTCCTGCCCAGCAAATGGAAATCAAACCCTGTCTAGATTGTCATTGTCTACGTGACCAGCAGCTAAGCTGGCATGAAAATTCCATTGTTCATTCATTCCACAGGTACTCATTGGGAGATTGCCTTGTGCCGCTCTCTGCCAGACGCTAGGAAAAACGAGATGAGGGGCCCAAAGAGGTGATAAGACACGGTCCCCAACTGTCAAAAAGCTGATAGCCTGTTAGAGAAAGAAGTGAACCATGAATACACGAGGAGGAGGAGAAAAGAGTGACTGAATGACGGAGGGACTAGGTCCCAGAGAACTCAGGAGGAAGGGGAGGTGGAAGTCGGGGGAAAGCTCTATGAAGGAGTGAAACCCAAGCTGAATGGTTAAAATTCAGGTAGATGGACTGAGAGTTGTCAACCTCGTTTATGCTCATGCAAGTTTTCTTTCTCAATCACGGCTGTACATACAGCAGAGTTTATTGTCTTTTTTTTTGCCTAAGTATTTTCTTTGAAATTTTGCTTCCTTGATGAAAGTGGGTAATAGTTGAAAGGTTTATATATTTAGAAACAACTTCCACTTACCTACCTTCTTTATTTAGGGATATCACCTTCTATCCTAAATTGATTTTCTTCCTAGGCATGTAGAGAAAACAGACACGTGGTAGTTTATGTACTTGGGCATGTGACTGCATGGGGCCATGGCCTTGCTTGACTTCTGCAAACGTCAGGGAAAAAAAATGCTACTAATCAGGACTTCCTCCCTAGTCATCTCATCTTGCTCTTTCATCAAACTGTGCCCTGCACAAAGAGGTTTTTATGGATTGATTGACTGGTTGGTTGGTTGGTTGGTTGACTTTAATATATAGAAAGGCATTTTCTCATTTAAGCACACAAATACAATTGGATGACTTTTCATATTAAGGATAAGACACAGACATTGTTTTAACTTTGCCAGCTTGCCCTCTGGGATCACGTCATCTTCTTTGTTGGTTGAGCCGTAGAACCTGGCCCAAACACCTTTCCAAATTTGGAAACAGAGGTGTATGCCATCGGCTTTGTAGAGAATAATGTTACAATAACTTCAGCCAGATGTCCAAACATCCTTGAACCCATCTCATGGAAGAGTTCTAGGAGTTTGCACTGTCTGCATTCCATAAGCCAATAACCTTCAGACTGTCTCATGCGTCCAGGATTAGTATTCAGGTTACTCTCCATGGGAGCCACTGAAGGTCAAGGACAAAGTGAGTATACTACAAAATTATGTGTTCATTTCTGAGAGTGTAAGTTCAGGTTAGTTGAAGAAAAGTGGTCCAATGTACTGAAAGAAAGAAGAAAAGTATTTTACTAATGTATAG
Source organism: Desmodus rotundus (assembly GCF_022682495.2). NCBI lineage: Eukaryota > Metazoa > Chordata > Mammalia > Chiroptera > Phyllostomidae > Desmodus > Desmodus rotundus. Next base: position 186,511,813 of record NC_071389.1, on the reverse strand, counting down.
AAGATAATAATATCATAAGAATTAGGTAAAAAATATGACATAGTAAGAGAAAAGATACTTAACATACTTTGGAGTGCTATCCAGAAAGAAAGATCTTATTGTAGCCTGGAAATAATTGGTTATTCCAAAATTTAAACTATGTTATTCATTACACCAATAAAAAGAATGAACATGTAAGTGATGATACAAACATACAAAGCAGAATTGTCAAATCTGCCTCTGTCGAAACTTTCTTTTGTAGAACACTAATTCTCCTTAGCTAAAGACGGATGGTTAGAAATGAGTGACTTCCTCCATGACACAGAGGAATTGGTATGTCATGGACCCATGTAATAAAGATTACCCATGGCTTAAAACTAGACTACCTAAAAAAAATAAAAATAAAATTAGACTTTCCACATGTAAAGTAAAAGTAGAGTAATATTGCAGAAATAAATGAGTTTCCAAATCAATAAGGAGCAATGTGATGTTTGCTTAATCTTGGCCATCTACATAAATCATTATATAAATCTACATTAATATATAGTGTTACAAAATGAGATGCTGGCCTTCAAAATTATTAATGAAACCTAGAACAGTTTACACAGTAACATGAATACATTCAGTTAAAGTAAAACCTTGGCAACCCAGATAAGTTTCCAAATTGGTGTAACCCAGACATACCTATTCCTTTATATGCACACTGGAAACAGAAAACTACTAATTACTTTGCTGGCATCTCAACAAGCGCTCGTGATATTTTTTAATCATTACTGTTCTTCTTTTTGAAAGTTTGTTTAATGAAAACTGATCAAAGCCCCATTGGGTCGTGCAGCTAAGGTGAAAACAAGGAACACTTAACCACACTGATGAAAGACAACGCAGGGAAACTCCGTGGAGCCTCCCAGACAATCATCACTGACCTCCTTCTGCTTCTCACTTTACTGGATTCGGCCTCATTCTCTCTCCCTCCACTCACCTTTTGGTGGTGCGTTTCCGGTTTCCGTCTCTTTATTTGGTTCTGTGTGGAAAGTACATGCCCATTTTAAAAAGTGTCTTAAGATATTTTATTGTGTGATGGGCAGTGTGGGGGGGATAAATGGAAACAGATCATAAACGATATTACATACACATTTATCATGCTGTACATGAATGATGAATTTGGGGATTATAATGTAGAGTCACCTTAAACTTTTTACAAAAGCAATTCATCTGATCACTTGAAAAAAGTATATTCACAAACATACAACAGGGATTTTGTTAAAATACATTCGGCTGTTGGGTTCAGGTTAGAACATGCTGGCGTGGAACAAGTATAAATCCTGGGCCGCGCGCCAGTGGTCAATGGGTGAGCACACGGTAATTAGAGTGGGTCACTTCCTTGTAGACCCCGACAAGGGGCTGAATTTTTAAGGAATTTTGATGCATGTAGTGGTTCTAATAGTGTTTACCTCTAAATAATATTATAGAATTATATTATGTTATATTAACATAATATAGCCAGGGTATAAAAGCTGTAATTGTACAAGAGTTTCAAAGAAAATACTTTGGTGCACATATTAATCTTCTGGGTTGAGATGAGTGGCGATAGGTGCAGTATGACAGCAGTAAAATCAGATTGTATCATGAGACCATTTACTTTGTGTTTCTCTCTGTTCAGAATTGTATCAGTTTAGACACCTGCACAGGGTATCTGACTTGTGGTATCTGTAAGAAAAGAATTCTTTCATGCACGAACTCCCTCTCTTTTGACTGACTGTAGATCTGAATCTTAGTTAACTAAAAAAGACACTTTTAGCAGAGTTTAGTAGGAGACTTGTTTGAGCAACAGGAAGTCAATATTGTGCAATGAATATGAAATACGGCATAATATGGGAAACTTCCTAGTGGCCCAGTGACAGCTACTGATCTGAAGAACAGAAGGGAAAGGTTATATCTGTAATGGCCTGTAGGTCCTCAGTCTACACAGTATTGGCAAAAATATGTCCGTGTACGCAAGGAGGAAACCTACCAAAAAAGAAGTTCCTTTAAAAAGTCACACATTTATACTGGTTGAAAGAAAATTAAACTTGAGCTTACCCGTGTTTAAACTCATGTGGCACTGAGCCTGTTTCATTTGTTTTGACATATAGCAATACTCTTCTGTACTATTTAAGGGTTTTGAGCGTGTGATCTGGTATTCAAGGCTGGACAAAGGGGCTTGTGTGAGCAGTTAGATTTCTCAAACTGCCCTCCTGAAAATGATCTCCAGGGTGGAAGAGCTTCATAATCCCCTTATAAATTTCTACGTAAAAAGATTATCAGCCACTGAGGCTTTATTCATTTCCTGCTTTCAACTAGGCTGGACCAGTCTACAGTGACCCCCCACCCCTTATCTTCACGCCCCATTGTCAATTCAAGTCACATGCACTAAATGCATCAAACCACACAGTGTCTTGGTGAAGTTCTTAGAGTTGTGCCCATGTTTCAACATAGTGGTTATATTTTATCGAACTGTTCTCTGGTCTGTATTTTATTTTCTACTTGGGTATAAGGAAACTGAATACGGGGAAATGTGTTCTATTTAGAGTTCCCTACTACATCTGGTAGGTACAGTTTGTTTGGACCCAGTTATCAATACGTATCTGGTAGATGGCTCTGTATCCTTCTGAAGGGTTAGGTCAGAGTTGTGCATATGGTAAATACCTTATGAATAATTCTTTAAAATTTTTTTTTCAATGACAGTTTACATTCAATATTAGTTTATATTAGTTTCAGGTGTACGCCATATTGATTAGACAATCATATACTTTATAAAGCATTCACCCTGCTATTTCCAGTGCCCACCTGGCACCATACATAATTATTATGAAATTATTGATTATATTCCCTATGCTGTACTTTACAGCCCTGTGACTGTTCTGTAACTACCAATCTGTACTTCTCAATCCCTTCACCTTTTTCACCCAGACCCCCTATGCCCCCCCACTCTGGCAACCATCGGTCTGTTCTCTGTGTCTCTGAGTCTGCGTGAACAATCCTCTAGTGAATGCTAGTTTCTCATCCTGGTCAAAGAGGAGGAAAGACGGGAGAAGGCACTTTGGTGTCTCCCTGGGAAAAGGCTCATTGTTTTGGTCTGGAGATCCATGCTGGGAGCTTAGCATTCCACTTGTGCTTGTCATCCCTTCAACCCTGTTCTCTTAGGTCTATGTAGCTGCAAAAGCAGGCTTCACCTGTGGTGTGCCACCGGGCACTGCATCTACCTGCCAAGTTCACTGGGCTCCGGAGTCCTTCTTGTTTGTGTTGCCACCTGGTGGACAACAGGGTACTAAGAGCTGGAAAAACTGGTTCTGAAGTTGAGCTAGCCGAGGCCCCCAAATCTTAAATTTCTGGAGGTGCTCGATGGCGGCAAAGTTAAGTAGAGAAGGGGCCGGTGATCTCCCTGGACTGAGGTGGGACCCGCTCCCCCCTCTCACCAGAAAGATGTGTATTTTGTTGGTGTTAGCGATATGTGAGAAAATACTGCAAAACCTTCAGCCCCTTGGAGACCCAGTCTCCACAACACCAGCACCTGGGCATAATGACAACTTTGCCATAACTCGAAGGCTTTTATAAGTATATGACGTGTCACCCAAATTAAATCAATGTGAGAGGGTTATGTAAACACATTGTGCTGTTGTTATTACTATTATTATCATTATTATTATACACCTAGCGCAGCTGTGGTCATCCAGCTCCTCCACACGAGTTAAAGCTCACAGCCTCACCGAAGGCCAGATCATGCTGGGATAGACATTCTGGGCTTGCAGTCCCAAGGCGTGATGTAGTGTTTGAACTTACCTTCTGGGGGCGGGGCTGGGGCTGGGGCGGGCACCTCATTTTCTACAAATGAAAAGAGTAATGGAAGTGTTAGGCTCATGAATCACAGAGAAAAGCTACTTTCCTTAGCCCCTGGCTGTGCTAAACTCCAGGTACTCATCTTACCTGTACTGACAAGAAGGGTGAAGCAGGTAAAGCATCAACCTGTGGCATCAATGGGCCTGAGACACAGTGCTTTGTAGCGTATGGTGTGAGGTGAGTAAATGGTATTGTATAGACTTTCAGGTGGTGGGAGAGGTTAGCGGTGCACAGAACACAGGTAAAACAGGAGCCAGGTGGCAGCAGCAGGGCATTTAATGGCACTGACCCCATTTCCCTTCTCTGGAAGATCAGACACACATCTACCTTACATGAGCAGGATTGCTGTGAACATAAAACGAGACGCCGTGAGCGTCAAGCATGTCCCTTAGAGCCTAAGGCGTTCACATCCTGTAGAGCCTGAGCTGAGGCTGCTGCTCAGTCAACGAGACCTCAGAGCTCGCTTTCCAGAGGCACCATGGCATCTGCGACATCATCCTTCCCTCGTGGGACAAACTGGCTGAATGTTGAGGAATCCGAAGTCTTCTGTCTTGGCAGCGTTTCCTTTTGCAAGGCAAACCCTCTGTTCGCTGGGAAACAAAAGCCACCCCTCTCACAGCCATTTCAGGAAGTACATATCCCTGGAGTAGATTCCCACCTACACGTACCCGAGGTTTTCAGACCTCTGGTTTTGACGTTTTATATCTGGCTTGGTATATCCAGAATATGGAGCATTCTGGCGGCAAAGTCTGTTAAAGAAACTTCTGTTCAAGAACATGTCCGGCTAGCTAAAGGCAGTCCCCATGACCAAAGGGCATAGTATTTCCCCTGCTGAGTCCCCTCGGAGGCCTAGAATCGGGAATTAGTGAATTAGTGACGTGCGTGAGAACCAGCTGTTCCTCCAGGGCAGAAGAGGCAGTTAAAGAAGGTGATATCTTTTACAATTGTTTTCTGCTTGACAATTAAATGTCAAGGATCAATTTTTCTATTCTAGGTACTTTGTGGGATCCTAATAGTCTTATCTTTGTCTGGATCTAGGATTTTCCACATTTTTTCCAATAAGTGCCTCTTTGCAAGCCAAGCAGAAATGCCACACAATGAGCGATGTGGCCAAGAGCCATCGCCATGCGCAGGCCAGGCGCCCTGTCTCCGTCTGGGTGGGCTGGCGTGAGCCCGGATGGACCGGCTTCACAGGAACAGAAATCAGGAAAGGAGAGCTGCAGGGCTGCCAGGTTGTAGCAACGTCTCCTTCTATCACTAATTTTCTGTGCTGGGTATAAACTCCAATTTATTGTTCAAAAAAACTATTTTCGTTCAGATGACCATAAATAAGTACACTACTTTTTACTAATTAAGGAGAAAAAATGACTTATTGGAAAAAAACATATAACCTTTCAGGCTGGCAGATGAGAACGTGGCAGGATGTGATGTGGCTTAAAGGTACAGTGAAGGACCAGTGTCCTTAGACGGCATCGAGAGAAATGCTTTTGTTTCTTTGCCACGTCATGGGAAGGCTCTTTAGTGCCAGCATCAACCAGAAGACTAAGCCCTCAGTCAAGGCATTTTATGCTCAGAGATCTGAGTGCAGAGGTGGAACTCTAACGCTGACCTCTTGGCTTTGGGTGAGTTGATGCAGCACCCGGATATCAGGAGACCAAGCGTGAGAAGCCAGTTTCTCTGACCTACTGTCTTTTGAACAGTTGCCCATTGCCTGAGGACCTCTTCCCTTTCCCCAGACAAGTTTTGCCACCCTCCAGTCTCTTTCCCACAGGCGCAGGGATTATTTAGGCCACAACTGGGTTTCATCCTGTTATTGTACATGAGAGGGTCCCTGTTACCTGTTGGGTTAGGTCTGCACTCTTCAGGTCAGCATTCAAAGCCATTGTCAGAGGGCACTTCCTCCCTGTCCCTCCTGGGGCCCCTCTGCTCCAGAGCTCGTGTCTCTTTTCATCTTCTGACCTTTCTGCCACTAAGAGTGGTAATCTTCTTCCAAGAGACCTTTTGCTTTTTCTCTATGTATGATTGTGTCAGACCGACCTAGGTTTGAATCCTGACTACACCTGATTCATCGTGTGACCTGGTGCAGTTCTTTAATCTCTTTCGGCTTGGTGTCCCCATCTGTGAAATGAGAATAGTGGAATAAATGCCCTCCTAGGGTGCTAATCCTATATACAATGCCCGGCCCAGTGCCTGGCACATAGATAGGACTCTACAATTTCCAGCAATGACTGTTACCACTGCTGACCTACAGCCATCTTGGTCTGACTTCTTGACATTTATCTTAAGACTCTCAGAGCTAATTATTCCATTCTGTTCCTCTCCCTTGTTTTCTTGGCATTCTGGACCACTGCATAATACATTCTTTATTCATGAATCATTTTTAATTTTTTCTTCAGTTGTCTCTATATATTTATGTTTCTTTTCCTTCCCAACTAAACAAGGACAGGGATCTTTCATTCTTTTCCTCTCTCCTTAGTATCTCATTTATTGTTGTTTTCAACACATTAAATGACAAAAAAAAATTAGGAAGGGCTTTTTGGCAACTGTGTACAAACTATCAGATTGGCTGTGCTTTCTCAGCATCTATCTAAACAAAGGCCTACTTTGTAAGGGAAGCTGTGGTTGCTTAAAATCCTGTTTTGGAAATAAGGCCAAGGGTGAGCGAATTCTAGTCAAATAAACAAAAGGGAATTGTCTCGGACACTGAAACTGTAAATGTGCCCTGGATGTGAATTCTCCGTGCCCCTTGTGTCTGTAGTCCCCCGTGTTCTGTGTGACAGGCCCCAAATCAAACCAAAGAGAGAATTGAAAGGGCTTCACTCGACTTCCAAGAAACCCACAGAAAACGGGTCATTAACAGCTGAGTGCACCAGGCAGTCGGAACTACAGAATATTAATGCTGGCACATTTGTAAGAAGGTTGCAGGAATGAAAGTAGAAAAATGCATGTCTGCCTTTAGGTAGGTGGAGCCAGACCTTTTCCTTCTAAGAATCATAGACACCCCACAACTTTACAGCCAGTGAAGGAATGAGTAAAGCGCAACCACTTCTTGGCACCCACTACGTGCCGCACCTAGTACATGTTAATTCTTATAACCCATGCAATTCTGTGAAGTCCATACTATGGGGAAGTTATCCCCTTTTGCAGATAAGCACTGAGTCCCTATGAGGTCCCACAGCTCATGAAGGCAGCCAGGCTCTGGCCCAGGTCTGCCTGACTCAGAACCTGGGCTCTGCAGCCTGAGGCTGCACTTTCCCCCTCAGCTGCTCAGGCTGTGGAGGCAGAAGTAAGCTGATGGACCTTTCAGAGATATTACTGCATTTTCCCCTGCACTGAACTGATTGGTTGTATTGTTATGGCCACATAGTTTCATATGGATGTTGCCCTGTCTGTAGGAGTGGAGTGAGCCTTAATTTCCTCATCTATACAACGGAAATAATAGCAGAACCGATCTTAAGGATTGTTGGCAGGAATGAATGAGTTCCTGCAGGGACAGGGAACATGGTACACCCTTTATATGTTCTATCCCTTCATAGCTATCATCATCTTTATCAGAGTTGTACTCTAACACACCTGTGAGGATGACACTTGTGTCTTTCTACACATGCCATCTGCTAGGGACTGGCCTTATTTCGAGGTCTGTGGGCTGCATCATGTTAGAACGTATTTGGAGTTGGGGTGGGAGATGAGAAAGCATCTGGGAACTGAACAGAGGAGGTAGGCCTCTCACTCTCCAACTATAAAATGGTAACAATTGATTTTGATGACATTGCAATATATAGAGTTTGTGATATATAGAGTTTGTACAATGTAGATAACTTGATCAATCGTTCAATCCTGGGGGACAGAAAAAATTAAAAAAAAAAGAACTCTCAATAGTTTTCAAGGCATTTGAAACAAAGAATTCCTGCCGTCTTAACCGTGGAGAGATGGGAAACCAGGAGTGGCAACGGCCAAGCAGCACAGGACGGGACTGAAAACAGACCACGGCGAGTTAGCCTCCAGGCCCAGCCCTGTCTTACTTCAATTCACGCCTTTGTCTCTGCCTTTGTCGCAGCTTTGTCCACTCCTCTAAAAATTTGCATGTTCCTAAAATTCATTGGCTGCCTCTATAACAATTCATTCACAGCAGTTTCTTTCAAAAAATCTCAAACTCACCACCTGGAGGCCCCTCTGCTGCTTCTGAAACTGTGGCGTACATACAGATCATCTCAGGAATTTGGTCAAGTGCAGATTCTGACTCTGGGTTCAAGATTCTGCATGCCTGACAGCCTCCCAGATGATGCTGATACTGCTCGTCCCTGACGCACACTTTGAGTGAGAAGGCTCACACTGTGCCCTAAATATCACCAAGTCCTCTCCACTTCGTCGTGAACGCTAAAGGGTTTACAGTAGATGGAGACTTTTCTTCTCTCTTTGACCACAAGCTTCTTGAGGACAAGGCCTGTCTCCTTCTTTACAAATTCCGCACAGCAGGTGTTCCATAAATATAGTTGACTGGCAGCCTGCTCCTACACCACAAAAGCCCCTTCTCCTCACTGCCAAGAAATGAAGAAGCGGCCCCTGGCACTCCAAGGGCAGCTTTCTTCATCTGTCTTACCCGCAGGGAACACAATGTCTGCCCTCCTGCTGGCTGTATACTCACAGGCAGTCACCCAATCCCATTATTTATATTTCTTCTTATTGTCAACACTTTTCTTCCATTTCTTAACAAGGGCAGGAGAGCAATTAGGGCTAGAGTTTTGGCCGTCTGTGACAGAACACCCCTTGTCTTTCTAAGGAATCCCCTCTTTCAAAACCTGGGCTACATTTCGTAGCAAAAACCCTTCAGGCCAAGCATGCCACCTTCGCTATCAGCCAGCTTAGCTGTGCTGGGACTATCAGAAGGGACCTCATCTTGGGAAGCTCTTGGATCTTCCATTTCAAGCTGAAGAGCAAACAGGTACTTATTCAGGTGAGGTCCTACTATACGTCGCTTTTTCAAAAACAGAGGGCAAAGTCTATGTGACTTTTCTACCAGGTGAATGAAGTTGGCTTTTGGCCTCCCTCCCCCTCATCCCACTGTCTTGACTGGAAAACATACTAACAGGATAAAGAAGTAGGTATATACAAGTTGCTGTTTATAAACTCTTTTAACAAAAAGAAATCACGGTCTCCTGAAAAATTAAGCCCAGGGAACTATTTTAATAAACAACATGAAAATCCATTGGGTTCTAAACCAGCAACCAAAGCTAGCTCCTTCCTCCTTTGGCAAAGGCGGCTGTTCTTTGATGCCGTCTAATTCACAGATATAGACTTTCCCTCTGCAACCCTGAAATGCTTTCAAAGGGCTCGAGCTATTTCTGGTGGATTTTTCCTATGACCACCTACTGTAAAAAGCACAGGTATGTCATCAATGGCAGGCCTGCACAGTGAGTGCCAGGGCATTCTAACTGACGGGCACCGGTGGCAGCTACTAAGTAGACAGCTCATATGTGGCCTTTGTGCTGCTGTTGAAAGACTGGGAACCCAGAACTCTGAAAATGGGTCTCCAGTGTAGCCCATTTCTACTTTCAATGATCAAGGGTTCCATGGGAAGGAAATGAAAGGGGAGGAGGGGATTGGAAGGCTTAAGAGGCACTAACCTGCCTCTCTGCCTGTATGCATCACTTCACCAAAATAACACAAACAACTCAGCTCTCTCTTTCCCATGGGCTCACTGGCTCAAACTATACATTGCTTGACCTGCTTAAAAATATGTTATGGGCCTTCATGTGCAATTTAATTTAGCTTTTTGATAGCATGAAGGGCACGATTATATCATGTAATATGCCCTGTCAGAGTAGAAAAGACAGGAAGAATATATAACAGTCTTTATCCTTGACTGATAGGATTCTAGGTCTTTTTTGTGGTTTTCCTTTTGTCACTTTTTAAAAATAAAATAAGTGTACTAAAATCATCCTTTGGTAATTTGGGGTACAGGAAAATATTGTATGTTGTTCTTAGTTATTATTACTTATGCTTAAAGTCCAATTCTTGGTTTGAAATAAAATATAGGGTCTGGCACAAATAATACCCCCTTTTTTATTATAAAATCATTAACATGTAATTCTATAACACAACCATATCACACTCAAGCACAGCATATGACATTTTAGATGAGATGTTCAAATTAAAACTGTAACTTATCACACCCATATTATTACCCCACCAACCACACTGGAGCAGGCGTCGCTTCGCCGGACCCTGTACGTGAACGTCTCATGTATTATAAACACTATGGGGAATCAGGCTCTATCTGGCCAGCTCCTGTTTCGTCACTGTTGGTAGTACACAGCAAGTTATCTTTCTTTCTAGAGTAAATATGTCATATGCACTGTGAGGTGCATCCCCTGCTGACGGGGGGGTCTGCACCGTGTACATTTGCAGTCGGGACTCGGGTGCCTAGGCAACAGAACAACGGAAACTGCTTTAATATAAAATATGGTTCACGTGGGGGTGTTCATTACTCTGAGGGGAGTTTTGATTATATAAGTCACAAGTGTCACCGAAACGATCAGCCCACACAAATAACAGTGCATTTCTACGGGCCACGTTGCTTATGCATGAGATATCAATTTTGGACAAAAATTAATGTTCAATTTAATGTTTTTATGGTTTTGTTGTTTACTTTGTCCCTTGTTCTATTCATCATAGACTATAGATACTGATATTTTACACCTTGAGATTTAAGAAAATTACACATTTGTTAGAGGCAATTCTATATTAATTTATGATAGTAATTCTCAAAGTATGGTCTGGGATCCCCAAGAGTCCCTGAGATCCCCTTGGGGAGTCCACAAGGTAAAAACTATTTTTTAACTAATGCTAAGACATTATTTGCCTTTTTCACTCACATCCTCTCACAAATATGCCGTAATGTTTCCATGGGATATATGTGTGATGACAAAATGCTCTGACAGCTAATAAACCTTACACTGTGTATTCTTATGTTGTACAGTTTTTATCAATTTTAATTCCTAATGTAGTAAATATTGATATAATAAGCAAAACAAATGCTTTTTAATTTTCTCAATAATTATTAAAAGTGCAAATAGATCTGAGACCAAAAAGTTTAAGAAACACTTAGAATTTATTGTAAATCTTGTTAAAAAATATTTTGTGTGCGTGCTCTTCGCTTCTTAAAAAAAAATAAACTCATGTCATATGCCTTGTTTAGAAAAAATCTGTAGCCTTGATTAATAAAACAAATAAAGCAGTCAGAACAAAAGCCATAAGTTGATTTAGGGGCTGATAACTTATTTTCCTATCACAACAATAGAGACAAAAGGGCCACGCTGTCTCGCACCACCTCTCCTGTTCAGAATTTAGCTATCTAGCAACCTCACTTATTCAGACAACAACTGCCGACCAGCACATTAAAAGGGTCCCCCAAGGACAAGATGGACTCGTCTGAAGCTCATCAAGCCCCTCAAACTCCAAACACTAAGAGCTTAAGTGCTTTACTCACAAGAGAAGCCCCTGACCCAGGTCCTCAGTTAGTCTGGGAACTGGGAGGGCTGGGGGGAGGCAGGTCAGGTGCCTAGGTAACAACTTTTAAAGAGGCACTCACTCACAGGTGCTGACCTTGCACTTGCACGACCCTGAGAGTGAGTGCCTCCTTAAATGTGATGCCGCAGACACTCAGTGGACCAGCCCTCCTCAGCCAGATTGATGACCTGGTCTGGGGACCAGAGCAAACCACCAAGGGGCCGCTTCACACACTGACTACAAAGAGTAATAAAAGAAGAAAGCAGCTTCCCAGCAAAGAATGAAACAGGAAAGCTATGAAAAGTTGGGCACAAATCCCAATACACATAATAACAACCCATTTAATACAAAAGCAAATAATGTGCGTTTCAGGCTATCACATGGTACAATAACTGATACCTAGAATTTAAAGCAAAGTTAAATTATATCCGTTCTACTTTGTTTTTAAAAGCAAGGAGTAATAATATATTACGTTTTAGGTATGTTTCTATCCAAATTGAAATACTAAGGTTCAAGAACAAAAACTTTGGGCTATCCAGAGAATCCAGCTATTCAGAATGATTCAATCAGTTTAATCCATATTTATTTACTGTGGCTAAATATTGCCAAAGACTGTACTTTATGGTTCTGAGTAGATGAAGTTTCATTGTGCATCACACATGTAAAATTTCAGTGGCTCATTATTCAATGTTATGGAATTTCCCTGAATCCACAGAATTGTTTTTTTTTTCCTCCTAGTCAACTTGTTCTTATGTCTTTCTAATTACAAATATTTCAACTCAAGATGTCATTCCACACAGGAAGAGGGTTGAAATGTGATTAGCATTACATTGCAAAAAACAGCTTCTCACTATTAACAAGGGGCTGGATGAAAATAAGACCTTTTGCTAAGACCTGATGACTTGTCACTTTCTCCTTATTCTTACATGCTTTAAAGTAACAGTCGAATGGGGGTTGAATGGCTTAGTAGTGTGGGAAAACCTTCACTTACATTGAAAATGTGTAAAACCTTTGCACAGGTCAAGAGGAAGTTATTGCCAAAGTGACTTGAATAACAATTTCCTCGTTTAGTCCCTGATTCTGCTTTTCCTGGGGGTCTGTTCCCGGGCTGACCATCACCACCGTCACATCACTCTTGGGTGGTGGTCATACGGTTATCAGATACGTTCCTTAAAGGCCTTGCCCCCAGGCACTGCTGGGCTTCGCGTTGGGTAACTTTCTAAAAATAGAGGAAGGACAGTGCCAATGCCAGGTGGGGTCATAAAAATAAAATTCCACAGCAGTAAACACAGCGGCACTCAATCAATCACCCACCACGTCCATTATGTGACCATGGAGAGTTCTTTATGGGGTTATCTCAGAAATATTCAGATAGGAGGAAGACCCTACCTGCCCAAAAGCACCCCTGGTGGGGAGAGAAATCTTAACATCCTACGAACCCAAGCTAGTTAACCCTTGGTGGCGGATTTAGTGACATGTACAGGGTGATTCTTTTATCCGAGAAAGGTCATACCCCACAATGGGACAGTGAACAAACAACTGGGTGTCATCCTCTAACAACTGGAGAGCCTCAGCTGGACATGACACCTTTCAGCGGGAACACACCAGAGGCTCAGTGAGCACAGAACTCTTATTTATCCCTGGGTGAAAGCTAAGATGCTTCACCTCAGGTTTAAAAAAAAAGGGGGGCTTCTGGTGGTATCGGTTATGGCTATGATAGTAACAACTGTTTTGCAATGTGTTACAGATGTTAACACAAGGTAAGGAGCTGAGTAGTGATTGTGTATCTTATAGTGGTTGTCATACATCAGTAGAAATACCCTCAGCATTTACACTAAATGTGAAGCATTTAGCACCTTTAACAGACAACATTTCTGAGTTTGCTGCTTTAGAAGGAAAAGGCAGTTCTTATTATGAGCTGAGTCCTGTTCTGAGCTTTTTACCTGGTTTAATTCATTTAATTCTTATAGAGACCCAATGAGGTAGGTACTACTATTATTTTCATTTACAGATGAAGAAACTGAGGCATATGAAGTGTAAGTAACTCAGTACTTATGCAACTGGACTTCAAACTGTCTAGAATGTTCTATGAATAATAGTATTGTTGTTTATATCAATGTTTAATAATTAATTTAATATGCAAAAAACCCAAAATATACACTATATGCAGAACAACTCTAATGACATCTAACTGAAAAAATGAGAAATTAAAATGGGGAATCATACACATAATCAAATTTTTAGTTATAAGCAGAGAATTCTGTTCCAAAGTATATAAGATGTTATAGAAGGCAGAAGCTGTTAGCTAACCCAAGCAAAGAATTCCTGAGAAAATTTTTCAAAGATTTGATGTTATTTAGAGGAAGAATTAGATGATATTGAGAAATAAAATTTAGCCCCACATAGCCCCAGGTTCTCGTAAATGTCTAACATAAAGACAAAAAAATGAAAAAAACAAAATTATAAGATCTAACATCGACATGTTATTAGACATAATTTTAGATATTGTATTGGTGTGCCAGCTAGTCCCATAGAAAGATTGCTAAGGGAGCATTAGAAGGGAGAAGTCTCACCAAAGTGGATTTCAGACTGGAATCCCTGTAGGGTGGGGCAGTGCTAGAGCAGAGGGAGACACATTGCTACCAGAACACAAGAGCAGCAACTCAGCCTTGAAAGGCATAATGAAAGTCAGGTTACAGGTAGCTTTTTGTGAACTCATTTTAGAGAGAGAAATACGCATGTGAATAAATGGTCCTGGTCTTTCTCTTTGCCAGATCAACTACCTCACACCCCATTCTGAGAGAGCCCAAGACTTCACCGTGGAAATGCATATAAAAGCACACAAAGAACCTGCCCGGCAGATGGGAACACCCTGAAATGTGGCGTGTTGTCTATCCGTGCGGCTATCCAAAACAACACTCTTTGTCAATGATAACCAGGCCTATCCAGGCAAAAGAGACTTGGGTGCAACAAGACAATATCATCGCTGAAGTTTTGAGGCTGCCTTTGAAAAAGCTCTGGGGACAGAAGCCCTGTTCTCTCTGGTGATGAGACCATTTGCATACATGTAGGAAATTAAGTGACAAAGTCTCTTCATCTGTGTAACAGTTTCATATCCCTTAATCATTATACTTTCAACTTTTAGGGAACTGCAATACTCTGAACCAGCCAAGGACTCCTGCAGAAAAGACATCTGTTTCCATCACAAACTGCCAAAGTGAAGACAGAAAGAAGACAAGGCCTTATCCCCTCAGCCACACGTATGAAATTAAAAATTACACGTTTTCTGCTTATTTTTGACTGCCAGAGCTTTAATCCTGTTCTTATTACCTACTCACCCAAGCATATCTAGAGATGAGATCTAGAATTACCACACTGGCTGCCAAGAGTATTTTGTGTCTATTAATATAGGTTTCATAGACTAATTAGGGGGGAGCGCAGACAAAAATAGTAATTATTAACAATAATAAAAATTCTTCTCTGTGTGTCCATAAAGTGCCTACAAATAAATGTTAAATACAACAATCACCAGAAGTTTAAGCAAAAATAACAAAAACGTTTTCTAGGGCTGCAAAAACAACAGCACTTATTTCCTTTCAGAGCAGCCTTTTCCCACAACTCTCTGAAATTTAAAAAAGTATATATTTCTTTAAGGATGTATTACAAAAACATTGTTTCATATTCACTCAAGTTTCTAAAGGGACCGTTTATTTATTTATTTTTGTGCCCAAGTGTTGGTTTTTTTTCTTTTAAAGCGAATTCAGCCTGAGTAGTTTGTTCCAATACTCATGTCAGCTTCAGGGACTTTGAAATTGGTATAAATAAGAAAACTCTGTCAGTTGTTCATAAGGAGTCTAAAAGAAAATGTCTCAAGGCCATGTCTCATGACAAAATGCAATGAGCTGTTGAGAGAGCCGAGGACCCTTGCGCACAATACTACACTTTGTCCTTCCGCTTGGGTCCCTCAGAGTCCCAGAGCACCAACCTTCGACCTTCGCTCCTTCCATGAACTTTCTTACTCGCCTACTTTGCTGCTGTTTGAAAGTTCCAGGGGCAGACTTCGTCTGACTTACTGGATGAGAAGTAAGGATACAACCTGTTTTTCCCAAGGTTTTTTAAGGCGATATATTTAGGGCGCATTAAAGGAAAGAATCGGCCAATCCTTTATTTATCTTCCTAACAGGTGCAGTCCGGACAGTCGTGAAATCAGGCTACTGGAAAAGAATGATTTTGCCAAGTATTAAGTCCCTCCAGTGTGCATCTGCCCCAGAGTATTCTTCCTGACAACAGACAGCTCAAATCGACACCATACCGCTCCAGTACAGCGTAACAATGTTTTCTCAGGGGAAGAACGGTATCGTGACATTCATCACACTTCTTTCTGTATCTTCCAAATCTTTAACTTGGCCTAAAGGAACCCCTCAAAATAGGAGAAGAGTTGCCCTTGATAAAATACCTCCTCCCTCTTCTCCTGTTCTTTCTCTTACTTCCTGCAAATTAACTTTTCCCCAATTTGAGAGAAAGGTAATATTTTATATATTAGATGATTTTCTAAAGGCAAATTTATTTTGGTGTTTGAAATAAACCATTCAGTCTCATGCGGCTAGAAAAGGAAGGTCAAAGAGGAAAGGTAAGAGGGACATTTCCCATCACCAGGGTTTCTTTTCTGGTAATGATTAATCCCTGAGCAATGCTGAGAAAGAGGCAAGAGGTAATGAATGCTGCTCCACATTGGGATAGTTCGGGGGCT
Source organism: Desmodus rotundus (assembly GCF_022682495.2). Taxonomy (NCBI): domain Eukaryota; kingdom Metazoa; phylum Chordata; class Mammalia; order Chiroptera; family Phyllostomidae; genus Desmodus; species Desmodus rotundus. The sequence goes on along the minus strand of NC_071389.1, from coordinate 186,495,699 downwards.
TAGCAGAATTTTAAAATGTGATGAAATCTCTAGGGAACCAAGAAAGAAAGATATAGCAAGCGAAACAGCCCTTTGGACTTAAAGTTATTCTCCATTACTGCGTGCTGGAAACTCAGTAGCTATTCCTACTGAAAAGGGCCAAGATAAATTAGGTATCGCATGCTGATATAGCCAAAGAATCTGTCACGGCCATGCCATCCCTTGGATTCTTAGAGTTATTAGCATGGCCCCTTAAAATTCTGGCCATAAATGGAGATATGTCTTTCCACGTGGTTGAGTTTGCAAGAAGAGATCTCACATGGATGATAAAGAAATGGCAGTGAGTCTCCCAAGGGTTTCTTGAATGGTACACAAACACCAAGGAAGAACTGTTGCCTTTTTCCTGCAAGTTAAGTACATAAAATATAGAAGGGCCCGATATGTAACAAAAAGTAAAATTTGTGTTGAAGCCTCAAATTGGCATTTTAGAAGAGAGTTTTTCTAGTATCTTTAGATTTAGACAGTTAACAATTGTCTAAGTACATTAGGAACCAGGTGTTATGGTTTAATTATTACAAACTACAGAGATAAAATTCTGAAGAATCACCTTCTGGGGTTTTAAGAGCCGTTTATTGTATTTTTGAACTATTAGAGATTTTCCCACAGAACAAAGGCTTTTGGTATTTTCTAATTTCATGTTGATAAAATTGCTTTTTGACAGGAAAGGGAAACTTCCAGTGAAAGGTGATTTTTTGTTTTTAAACTTCAGAGTAGAACCCAGGGGCTGTGAGGGCTTTTAAAACAGAGACCATGTTGAACATATTTCTAAAATCCCAGCAACTAGCTCATGGTAAGTGCTCCCTTAATGGTTGATACATATATACATGTATTCAAAGCATTCCCACAAATCTCAAGGTTTTTTCCCCACGTCTTCTCTCACTATGAGAATAGAATAACTTGAAATTTGAAATTATAAGGCTTCAGGTTCTGCATGAATTCAAAGTGTAAGAGAGGCCTTTTATTTAGAACTGGTAGTACAAATAATATCATTCCCTAAAGAATACACAACTGATAAAGGTGGAGAGGAGGGAGTGGGAAGTGGTTGCTCCTTAAAAATAATACTTTCTTCCTCCAAAAGGGGTTGACAAGTCATCCAGAATATTTTCAAGTGTCCAAACAAGGATCCAATCACTTCCATCAGAGTTCCTCCTTGAGGCCCAAAGTTGCACCTATATTTCCCTCCTCCTTAAAAGGTCCAGCTCTTCCAAGACCCGACAACACGAAGGTCCCAGAATTAGGCCACCGTAGGTTGGGAGGCAGTTGAGAGATACATCATTTGCAACTTCAGGTGCTGAAAACTCAGCCTCTTTCAAAGAGTTGCCAGGTCCTCCTGGATCCTAGGAGGGCCAAACAGCCCATGTAGTCTATCAAGAGTGACAGCAAGTGGTCCTGTCCTTCCTGGGCATGGGGAAGAGGGATGGCACGACTTGTAGGGGCTGGAGGAACCTGTCCCTTGGGAATGTTTCTGCAGAATGAAGTGACTCTGAAGAATTGGTGTGGAGGCAAGTTTGCTTCTTGAGGCTATCTTTCAGAGGGATGTTTCCATGGAACAAAACCAACCCCAGTAAAAATGAAATCAGTTAGGAGAAGGTACAAAGACCAGAATAGTTCCTGAGTTGACACAGTCCTTGCTATTCTGTTCACAACAATATTAAAATGCAACGTTTTCACCAGGAAAACTCTTCAAGGTGCAGTTTCTTTAAGAATCAGTTCTGCTGGTGAGGAAACAAATTTTTAAAGTCTCTGTACTTCCTCAAAGGATTTTAAATATATCAGTAATCCTCTTTTTATCTCCACTCCCACCACCCAAATTTAAACCAACCAAGAATCTATGGGTGTAAAATTACTGTCCTGGGTGGGGGGACTCCTACACAGAATATCAACAGTGCTTTTACAGCAAAAAAAAGAAAAATCATGACTACTTTGTATCTCTGTTACTTTATGAAAAATATATGTCTTGGTTGGGGGGCGGGAAGCTGAAGTTAAAGATATAGTTTCCTCTTTGTAGCTCTAAATTTCACTGTCTCTAAAAGTGGAATGGATCAGATCGAGTAGTCAGACACAAAGTAAACGTTTATCACATCTAGCAATCAGAATAATTTAATTAGCATTATAGGCTCTACAGTCTGTCATCTCTTTGTGTAGTAGTTTTTCAGCTTGTCATTTCCAAGTGGGCTTTAAAATAATACATGCAAATTCATCCACTAAATGTGGGATAATTGAAACAATATTCTGTCCTTAGTCAGGAAACATAGAACGCATTTCATCCAAATAAGCCTTGAAGAGGCTAGTCAAGTGACAGATCAAATAAAAAGGACACTTAATACACATACATGTAAATCATTTGCATTACAAATAAGACACTTTAGCAGGGGTCGGACTCCCTGCCTGATAGTCCGGATTAAGTTCCCATATTAATGCATGCATTTGGTGTGGTTATTTCGGGTGGAAGACTTCATCCATCAATGCCCTCCACCACTAAGTAAAGCCAACCTGTAAACTGATCACCACAGTCTGTCAACGCTGGTTACTTAATTACATAAAGAAAATATATTTCAAAGACTTTGGTTAGTATTTCAACCTGGGTTCAACGTCTAGCATCTTTTTCAAGGTTCTTCAAAATAACAGTTAAAAGCAATTTTAAGAATTAAAAATGAAACAACTAAATACTATTTTTTGCTCCCTGCTCATTTTTCTTTTGCATTTATTCATAGAAGTGAAAAATAAAAACTCGGTGAGCACCAATGAAGGCTAATATGAATGAAGTAAAAATTTAAGCCGATGTTTCCATTCAAAATAAACTACATATACTTGTGCTGTTAATTTGTGTTTTTCATTAGTTATTATAGTAATTCCCAATTCCAATTTATTTATATTATTAATTAGTACTTTCAAAATTTTGATTTTCTTATAGAAAGGAGGAATATTTCTTCTAAGAAGAATATTTTCATATTTTCAGTTTAATTATTTTTGAAAAGCCACATATTATGAAATTATATACAATAAGACTCATTAAAGAACACAATCCATCAATGATACTCAAAGATATTCTCTTTTACTCAGGTGTTTGATTTTCTTTCCATGCAAGGATTTAATAATATGATAACTAATGAAGTGCCAAAAGCATCGATAAAAGTAAAAAACTCCCGCATCTGTAGAGTCTATATATCTTTCCATGGAAAAAAAAAAACAGAGCAAATCTGGAAATACTGTCACAAATTCTTTTCTGAAATCTTGATCAAATTTATTAACCATTTAAAAAAGTATTCCAAGTCGCTCCCCCATACACAAATTGCAAATACGTGGTGAAAAATTTGTGACTGAACCTAAGAAAATACACTCGAAAATGCAACTTGCTCACCATAAGCAATTAACATCCATAAATTACTTTAAGAACCCCTTAAAATTGAGTGATAAAATTATTATTTGAAACTTCTGTCAATATTTGTTTGTAAAATATCATTGTCAGATATTTTCAAATTGGTATTCTTTTCATATATGCTCCGGTCTCGTTATTTTCAGGAATCTGTTCCCGAAATCAGAGTGATTCTATTATTTTATAGTCTATTTAAGAAATTGGACTTGCTTAAAAAGAAATACCGAAGTAAACACCTTTTATTTAAAAAGTACAACAAAAACGATTTATGGATGAGTCTTACCCTTAGTGGGTTCTGGCATGGCCACAATAAAAAGTTATTCTCCAAAGAGTTTGCTCCCCTCCAACAGAAGCTGACAGAAACCCCACGAGCAGTTGAGAGATGGTGCAGGTCAGTGTGACAAGCAGTTGGGGAGAAATCCCGTGCTTTTGTACTGCCTCTGAACATCAATCATGTGGCACCGCCCCTTCTTCCGCACAAGGATGCTGGAACTTGACAGCTATGAGGACCTTTCTCACATCTGTTGTCTGCACTCTGCTCTCTCCTTTACTGGAAGCAACCCCCTGTCGGTCTCATGTGGCTGATGAGAACACCTCTAACTTTCTAAATTCAGCTGCAGCCTCGTGTTCCTTCTTACTCTTTTTTTCTCTCTCTCTAACGGAGTCCAGTGTCGACTCAGGAGTGAAAAAAGTTTGCTAGAGGATAAAAAAATGAAATGAAATTAAAAAGTGTAATATACGAATTCAACATCTACCTTAATTTTTACTAAGGCTATAAAGGAAAACAAGATGATGTACGGTCCCATTAGATTTTTGTTTTTGTTCATTCTTAGTTATTGATTTAATTTTTCTTATTTTTTCCAATAATAATGTTAATTTGAAAAGTCAAATTTTTATGCTGAATATGTACTCTCATTTTATCCTCCAAGAATAGTAAAGGGTTCTATTAAGGAACACTTAGCCTTTACCTCTTCTCAAGAAACATCATTAGTCACTGGTTTGATTCCCAGTCAGGGCACCTGCCTGTGTTGTGGGCCAGGTCCACAGTAGGGGGTGCACAAGAGGCAACCACACACTGATGTTTCTCTCCCTCTCTTTCTCCCTCCCTTCCCCTCTCTTTTTGTAAAAAATAAATACATGAAATTAAAAAGGAAACATCATTTAAAACAGTTACATGGTATATAAAAGAATAAAGGACTGATACATGCCGCCACATGGATGAAGCTTGAGTACATTGCACTAGGTGAAAGAAGCCAGAACAAAAGACCAAATATCATGCAATTTCATTTATGGGAAATGCCCAGGATACTCAGAAAGTTAATTAGTGGTTGTCGGGGGCTGGGGGAAGGTCGAATTGGAAATGACTGCTAATGAATATGGAGTTTCTTTTAAGGACGATAAAAATGTTCTGGAATTAGATTGCAGTGATGATTGTACAACTTAGTGAGTATATTAAAAACCACTGAATTGTGCACTTACAATGTATGGGGCAAGGGCAAAGAAAGTCAGACCGACCAGTAGCCATTGTTTTGTTTCAAGAGAGCAAACAGACACGCAAATCTAACTTAAGATACTGGTGGACCATGTCAGATTTGGTCTCTTCTTCTCAAAATTCTCCTGGAACTGATGGAGAACTATGCACTACCAAGTGGTCAAACTGAAAAAGACACATTACTTTCTTTGTCCACATTCACGGCCCCGCAGAGACCAGGGCTAAAATTAGTTTATATGAAAAGACTCCTTGAGTGCCTTTATTGTTATGTGTTTTCAAGATCATTCTCAAGAGACTTTGATTGATTTGTACTGAACCAGCCGCACTGTCTCATTTAATTTCCCTTGTGGCTGAGAGTGCAGCTGGTCAGACTTAGCTCTACCAAACTCTGTGCCAAGCTAACTTTTCATATAAGGGTGGAAACTCAACTTAGAACTCAATAGCTTCATGCTTTAGCTATGTGGGGAGAGGGGGAGGAGAGCAGTCAGGATGGTCAATGAACACCTTCTGCAAAGAAAGCCCTTTCTCAACCACGCGGAGCCACTGATCCCATTGTTTTGCTTTTAAAAAGATTTATTTGCTCTTAGATGTTAAACATCAGCCAGAAAGCAGCACAGTCTATACACAAAGTTAGACGTGCCTTGAAAGAACAACAAAAAAAGAAAAGTCTTTTTTTTTTCCTCTGTGTCTACCATGAGAGTATCAATTAATAGACAAGACAAATTAAAGAATCTACAATCTGAAGTCAGACCCTTGGGTTCAATTTCTGAATCATCATTAATCAGCTGAGTTACTCTAAGAAAGGCAAGTGGCCTTTCTGGGCCTCAGTTTCCTTTTGTGTAAATTGAGGAGCATATAAAAATGACCTCTGAAGCCCCTTCTAGGTTTAACGTTGTGATTCTATATGGGTATTCCCTAAAAAGGAATAATTCCTTCAGCATTCCCAGCACACTGAACACCACATATGAAATGGACATAAGGCCTAAGTGTCACATTGCACAAGAATGTTTATAGTAATGGGCAGATTTCACACATGCCACAAAAGAAGTGCTGAGCCATCATTGGCTTCTGCAGAAATTCTGTTGGGTTTTTAACACACTGATCACTTTACTGAAGTGAACATGTGCCAGGAAATATTGCAACCCATGGAGAAAATGTTTTATGACCGGGGGAACTTTTCAGTAATAAATGATTTTATTGTAAAAGGACAAAACCTAATTGGAGGAATTGGAAGTATACACAAAGTCTGGAATAAATGGTTGTAGAGTGTATTAGATGATTAAAATAAATTTTATTTTTAAACATTTTTATTTACTTATTTTTAGAAAGATGGGAACAAAGAGAGAGACAGAAACATCGATTGGTTGCCTCTCTCACGCCCCCAATCAGGGACCTGGCCCACAACCCAGGCATGTGCCCTCACTGGGAATCAAACCTGCAACTCTTTGGTTCTCAGGCTGGCATTCAATCCACTGAGCCACACCAGTCAGGAGGGTTAAAGTAAAACTTTAAATTAGAATAATAAGTAGACATGTATAATTTCCCTGGAATGTATTGTTGTAGGAATACATAACCCCTATTTCAGGTCTTATACGTCCATTTAGAAGGTTGCAGACTCTTTATCTCCAACATCACTCTCAGGGAGTGGGGAAAACGGTCAACAGGACTCTTCTTGTTTCCTCTTCTTAAATGCTGTATTGTTCTCCCATTCGTGTTATTTAGGATTAGATTTGGCTGAATATAGTATGAACCCACAAAATAACAGTTAAGGCAAGACAGAAGTCTTTCTCAGCCACGTGATGGAAGTCCCAAGTAACTGGTTCAGAGTCAGTACCCTGGCTCTCTAATGTCGTGAGAAATCCGTGTCCCTTCTTCCTCCCCTGACACCTTCAGGTAACTTCCTGGCCTAAAGGGGCTGCTAGTGCTCCTTATGTCTACATTCCGGGTAGCAGAAGAAAGAAGAAGGGGACTCACTTTCTCCATTTTAAGGAATCTTCTTTGAAGTCCCTCAGAAAACATCCAGTACACCCCACTGGCTAGAACTTGATCACATGGCCATAACCGGTCCCAAAAAGAGCCGGGACATGTAGGAGTTCACACTCAGTGACCACGGGCTTCTGTTACCAAAGAGAACAAAGGGAACGGATGTTGGATGGGCAGATATCAGGCTCTGCCACGTCTTTCAAAATAAAATCTGTAATGTTCCCTGCACCAACTAAACAGCGCAGAGACATATGAATAATAAGCCTCGCACTCTCCCTTACCTTACCCTCCCTCCAAGGTGTGAATTACGGTCTAAACTTCCTCTGTGTTCATATATACACATACAGACCTATATTCATATGTAAGAAGTTCTGCATCCATTTTTATCTACATTACTCTTCAACTTGCTTTTTCTACCTTACCTGTCATAGACACGTAGACATCTGTGTTGGTATGTATACATACAAGAATACATACATATACACATTTTAAATAGCTGGATAATAATGATAATAATCATCCATGGTGTGGATGCACCAGAGTGTGCCATGTATTCTCAATTACTTCTATTTTGATGGACATTCATATTGTGTCCAATGTTTTGCCACTGCTATTAATACTGCGATAAACATCATAGACTATAACCTTAGACCTGTATAGATACTTTTAAATTATTAGGATAGATTGTTAAAAGTGAGCTTGCTGGTGTAGATGCATAGTTTAAATCTTTAAGAGATTTTTGGTAGATTAGTTTCCCAAAAGTTTGCCTCCTTAACAGGTCAATCAGCAATGTACAAGATGGCCTGTTTTCTCATAACCTGGATATTATTTTTTTTAAGTTACCAACTTAGTTTCCATTTTTCAAAAGGTTAAGCAACATACCGTGTTTATGAGCGATTTCTACATTTTTCTGTGATTGCTTTTTTCAAATACTTTACTTGTTTTAGTGCTATTAACTCTGCCTTTTGATTTTATGATTTTTGCCATAAAGGAGTTAAAAATTTTTTATTTATTCAAATTTGTCCCCTTTTCCTCTATGGCTTTGGGATTTTCTATCTTACTTAAAAATGTCTCCCCACCCAGGGTTATTCAAATATTCTCATAAATTTTCTTCAAGTAATTCTAACTATCTAAATATTTTTGTTGTGTGAATTAGGGGTCCAGACTTCTTTGTTCTCCCTGCCCCAGCCCCAGCTCCAGCTTAACAGGGAGTCATGCCAGCACCTTTTCACCGTTATTTTGGCACTGACTTGCAATGTAACCTAAGGTTTAAATTCTCATATAAACTTAAATCTATTTATAGATACAGTGTTACTTTTTCACTGTTCAATGTGTTTATCTTCAGCCAATATCATATTATTTGGATTAATTAGCTTTGCATTAAGTTTTAATATCTAATAGGGCAAGCCCCACATCTGTGGTCTAATTTTTCAAAATTTTCTTTGTAATTCTCTGTTTATGTTCTTCCTTATGAACTTTAAATACATTTTGTCAGTTCCTGTCACCTTCTTACAACACAAAGGATATTCTAATTATAATTATACAAATTGTTATATATTAATTCAGAGATGATTGTCATTTGATAATATCAATCCTTCTCATCTAGAAACATGGTATGTCTCCCAAGTCAGATATCGTTTCATAGTTACTAATAACACTTTATAATTTTTCCTATTGAAATTCTATACCATTCATATTAATTTACTGCTATGCAGTTTATGGTTTTCTTACTATTTCAAATATAATTCTTTTCTCCATTTCCATTTCTTCCTGGTTACTAAGAGTATGAAGAAGAGCTATGCAGTTATTTTTATAATAATTTTATATCTAGCTACTTAATAAAATTATTTTTTAGCTCAAATAGGATTTTTAGGAAGGTCACTTGTATTTATTTACTATATAATTGTATAATTATATAATATGCAAAAATAATAATTTTGGTTTTTTCAATGTTTATTGAATTTATTTTATATTCTTATTACATTACCTAAAAGCTCAAATACAATGTTATAATATTGTGCAGGGTGGGTCTTTCTCTCTTATTCTTGATTTTAATGGAACTGGGTCCAGTATTTAAAGTTTAATGTAATATTTGCTAATATCTTACAGTAAATACTCTACCACTTTAGGTGGTTTTCTTTTACCTCTGCTTACTTAACTGTTTAACAATAATGACTACTGAATTCCATCAAATGTAGTTTTTGTATGTATTGTTATAGCTATGTGTTTTTCTTCTATTATTTGTTTATAAAATGAATTACAGTATTTTGAAAAATTGCCAAATGTAGGATAATCCTTGCCTTCTTGGTAATAATCCCATTTTATTACAGTATATTTATTATTTTATTAATAAATTCTGGATTTATTGGCTAATACTTATTTACACATTTTTGCACTTATATATTGATGAAATTATTCAATAAAATTTTTTGCGCTATATGTATCATATCAGTTATGTTACCATCATAAAATTGATTATAGATACTTACATCTTTTTCTAATATTTAAAATAGCTTGAATAACAGGAAAATATATATTTGAAGATAACTAATACTTAATTATAAAACCATCTGATCTGATCCATTTGTAAATTGTAAATTTTTAAGAATATTTCCAATTTCTTCTTTAGACCTTGAGATGTTCAGGATTTTTACTTTCTTTTCATTTAACTTAGAAAATTATTTCTTCAAGATTTAGTAAGGATATTGCTGTATATAATGTTTTATTTTAATTTATAATATTTGGAATGCTTATGATTTTTATGCCCCATTTTTATTCCTAATAAATATTTTTATTTTCTTTCTTTCTCTTAATATGTTTTTGCAGAGTATAACTATTTATTGGTGTTTGGAAATAACCAGTTTGTAGCTTTATTATCTTTTCTTCTCATAACTTCTTTTGGTAAAATTTTTTTCTATGTTGAAGAGCTAATTTAGACATTTTTTTTCAGCCTAGGACTATAGCCTCATCCTATAGATTTTGACTTAACATATCAACCTTTTCATTTATTTCTGAATAATCTTTGGCTTTGGGTTTAATTTTCTCACTGATCCAGAGTTACTAAAAAGGGATTTATTTCTTTTGTTTGTTTGCTTTTAAAAAGAATTACTTATTTTAAAAAGGATTTATTTCTTAATTTCCAAGGCATTAAATTTTTTTATTATTGTTTTTTAACTGCATTTATTGGAGTGACATTAGTTAATAAAATTACATAAGCCGCAGGGGTACAATGCTACAACACATCATCTGTACGTGGTATAGTGTGTTCATCACGCCAGCCAAGCCTCCTTCCATCACCATTCATCCCTCCTTACCCTCCCCAACTGCCCCCCAGTTTATTGTTTTTTTAATTAATTTTTTAGTGAGGTAAAATATACATCACACAAAATTAACCATTTTGAAGTGAACAATTCAGTGGCATTTAGTAAGTTCAGGATGTTGTATAACCTCCACCTCCACCTGCTTCGGAAACCTTTTCATCACCCTAAAAGGAATCCCGTCACCCAGTAGGCAGTTACTCCCCATTCACCCCTCTGCCCCGGCCCTGGTAACCAACAGTATGCTTCCTCTCTCTGTGGGCTCACCTATCTTGGGCATTTCCTATAAATGGAATCATCAATATGTGACCTTAGTGGCTGGAATATTTTGTCTGATATTGATTCTGAATTCTGTTTCTCACAATAAATACTCAACTGTGAATAAATAAACTAATTGATAAAAAAAGGATTTCACACCTAACAGATGCATTTTCAATAAAACACTGTTTTGTACTTAATAATTATGTATCATTATATCTTATTTTAGTCAATTGTGTACAAATAATTCTTATAATAATAACTTAATTCCAAATGCATTTTTAATACTGCAAAGCCTTGTAGTCACAGGAAAAAAAATGCTTTTTAAAGTTTCTATTTATATATCTTTTGAGGAAAAGAAATATAAGATGAAAAAAATTTAAAGGCATTTAAGGAAAGAAATTATATTAAATGGGAATAGAATCCTGTGAGGTAAAAAGAATAAAACTTTTACTCAGGGAGAAAAGGAATAATGTTAAATTTTCAGAAGTTAAAGAGCTTATTTACATACCTTTAATGTGTTACGGTGGGTATCATATCACTATGATGTTTTTATCCTATGGGAGATATTTAAAATAGTGAGGTTACAGTTTTATTGTTATTTTTAACGCCAACTTTTACAGAAGCCTGAAAATGATATTCTTTACGACTATTTAAGTTTATGAGAGAAAGTGTTAAATATCAATCTGAAAATGTGTAAAGATTATCCAAAAATTTTTTGGAAGGTGCACTAGTCAGCTCGTGTTCCCATAACAAAGCACCGTGAACAGGGCCTCCCAAACTACAGAAGGATGTTTCTCACGGTCTGCAGGCTGGAGTCTGAGGTCAGAGTACCCGCACGGTCGGGCTTCGGTGAGAGCCCCTTTCCTGGTTTCAGACGGCAGTTTCCTCATCGTGTCCTCACATGACGGAGAGAGGCAGGGAAAGAGCTCTCAGTGACTTTTAGGAAGGACACTGAACCCATCATGAGGACCCCACCCTCACGACCTCATCGAACCTAATTCTCTCCCAAAGGCGCCATGGCCAAATACCTCCACACTGGAGGGTTAGGACTCCACCTATGAATTGGGGGTGAGGGGGCCCAATTCAGTTCATAGCAAAAAGTATGTGAACAAAATAGCTTAAGGGCTTTGTTTAGATGGCTGGTTTCAAAAGAGGAAAATGACCAGGAGGAAGGGGCTCAGACAGACCCTGCCTCTTCCCCGGCTTTCTCTCTCTCCCTTTCCTGGGCCCTGGTGGAGATGGGAGGACATTCTCCAAGATTCTGCTCCTGGCCCTCTGGTATCTGTGGACATTGTCCCCCTTAGTAAGCCAAACCCCTCTCAAGATTCTCAGCTATTACTGTGTGAATGACTCCCAGAATCCGTCTCTGACCTTGAGCCTGAGTTTCACTTCTGAACCTACCATGTATATTGAATATGCCAAATTAACCAGTTAAGGATCATAACAATGGGGAACACAGAGTTCCTTCCAGTTTTTTTCCTACATGTATTGTGGAAATTTTTGAGTTTTAACTAAGCCGTGAAAAGTAAGAGATCCAGGATCCAACATGAAATTAGTTAAAATACAAAAGAAAGCAAGCTACTAAGTAATTTAAAATTTGAAGACTGGCCTCACAGTATCACTTACAGACTTAGGTCTACCAGTTCTCCCCGCCATAATCAGCCTCATAGTACATGAAACAAGGAACAAGTGAAGGAGGTGGTGAAGGTTTGGTGAATATGTAAAATTTCAGACTAAGTGAATTTTGCCTGTGTGCGTGCACACGTGTGTGTGTGCATGTGTGTGTGTGAAGTTTGTTTCATAGGCACGTGGAACTACCAGGACAGTGATATTTCCACCCATGATGTTATAAATTGCTGTTCTGAATAATTGATCTTTAAATTTAGCAGTTCAGGGAATGGATGGTGATAAAATTTAATACATTCCCCCAAATAGTCTATGGAAATCCATTCCATGGTTTAAAAACTTTCTTGCACAAAATGTGTCTGGATTCATCATTCTTGAAATGAAAAAGAAAAGGAAGCCACCTTCTTGACATTCCTTAGTGTGACTTTGAATTTTCTCTCACACCAAGTACAAGTTCATACTGGAAGCCTTGCAGGCTATCAATAGAACTCTGCTCACCCGCCTTATTTTAAAGCTGAAGCATGTTAAGCCCTCTAAGCCGCTCCTCATAAGACATACCCTTCATCTCCCAAATTAGTCCTGGTGCCTTTGCTGGATCCCTTCCAAGACTCAGATGTTCTTTTAAGCTTCGTGTCCTACCACACACCATGCAGTAGGCTATAAGCAGTGAGAGTTCCTTTGCCTTAATATCTCCTTTAATTTATGGGCCTTAACAGTTTTCAGCCTCCATATCTTCTATTCTGTGCTTACAATGTTTATTGGAATAACCCCAATTTTTCCAAATTCTGATGACCATAGATGATATATACAATAAACTTGTTTTCAGTAAGCTACTAAAAATCAAAACAAAACAAAGTACGGTGAAGCTCAGAGGTCCCTGACCTTGACCTATCATTTCCCATCTGCAGGTCTTTGTTTTTACCATTTCCTGCAGCTGAAGCAGCTTTAGTTCCCATCAATCATGGTGGTTCCAAAGCTGATCCATTTTGGAAGCATAAACTCACACATGACCTCCTCTACAAATTCTTCCCGATGTTCTAGCTTGAAATGATCTCTGACTTCTCTGAATACTTTCTATATACTCCCTGTATAGTAAAAACAGTCTGTCTCCCTCCTATTGTCCTTATTTATATGTCTTACTGTTTAAACCAGATCTCAACCTGGTAGCGTGTAAGCTAAATCCAGTTTGCAAGTAAATTTTGCTTAGCCCACACACTTGTTTCATATAAAAATCATCTGGCCCTGACTCATGTGGCTCAGATGGTTGGGCGTCATTCTACAAAGCGAAGGGTCGCCAGTTAGATTTCTGGTCAGGGCACATGCCTGGGTTGCAGGTTCTGTCCCGGGTCAGGGTGCCTATGAGAGGCAACTGATCAATGTTTCTCTCTCACATTGATGTTTCTCTCCCTCTCTTTCTCCCTCCCTTCCCATCTCTCTAAAAATAAATAAATAAAATCTTTTAAAAATCATACAAAAATGTGAATTTCTACCCTCTCTTGGAAATGCTGGGTCCAGGTAGAAGCAATAAGGTGGAGCTTCATACAGCCAACTCCAGTTGGATTCTTGGGCCACTTAAGTCACTTGGACTAACTGTGTAGCCCAGGTAGGCATTTGAATTTGCAATACTTAGTCTACCAGGGGTGTCCAACCCGCGCGGCCCACAGGCTGCATGCTGCCCAGGATGGCTATGAATGTGGCACAACTCAGAATCATAAATTTACTTAAAACTTTTTTTGCTCATCAGCAAAAAAAAGTTCTGCGTTGGTGTGTTTAATGTGTGGCCCAAGACAACTCTTCTTCCAGTGTGGCCCAGAGATGCCAAAATGTTGGACCCCCCTGACAAACTATAGTATTCTAAAGATGATCTTGCCTTAATCATCTTCGCAGCCTGCAACGAGCACTTAGCAACTTGTGGCTGAAAAAAAAAATGTATATGGGTTGAGAAGCAAGTATTTCTTTTATTTTTTTAAGTGACTTTCAGATGTGTCCCTGGAATCTGTTCAACTCCTCCCGTTCTCCTATTCCATCATAATGTTGCTCAGCATCTATCAATAAGTATCACTCATCTTCCACTACGTGTTGAAAGCGTGGAGATACAACACAAACAAATGTAACCCCCTGCCCCTCCCTAGAGGGGACTATCTGAGGTAACAAGAAATAACCACATGAAATAATTTATGAGTGATATATTATTATAATTTCAGCAACACAGCAAAGTGTTTAACAGCTGAGATGCTAGAGCCGGACAGAGTTAGGTTTATACATTGGTTCTGTACTTAGAATCTTGTAATGTTGGATAAGTTATTCAACCTTCTGAGCCTTAGTTTATTCATCTTTTACTGGCCCTTTCAAGATCTAGTTTGACAGAATAATATTTGCCCATAAAGACATGGGGAAGTTAAAAGAGCTAACACATGTGAAGTTCCTGGCACAGCGTCTGGACATGTTAAGTGTTCTATAGATGGAAGGGGGTTTTTGCTGGCAGCTACGTGATCTTCTATAGGACATCCAGGAACCTCTAATCAGAATACAAAATTTACCAGGCCCTGTTTCCCATACACTCTGTATTATCAGTAGTCTGCTATATGCTACTAAAAATGGCTGCTTAATATTCAGAGTTTACTCCTACGTGTGATTGCTGACTCTGTGTGGGGGTGATAGAAAAGATTACTTTGTCACCATGAGCCTTTTCACACTGTGGACATGTAAAGGCCAGCCCGTGGACTGCAGCTGCAGCTGCTATTTGCAGCGCTGGGGCCTCTGAGATGGGATTCTGGAGCTCAGATTTATTTTCTGCCCCGTGCTTTTGTTGAAAAGACTGGTCCTGCTCAGCTGCCCTGACTGTTGCTGCGGTCCCGCAGTGCCCTCATTTTGCCTCCCTGGTTGAAGGCAAGCTTCACCCCCCAGCTGTCTCCCAGAAAATTCAGGGATGTCACCATCATCATTTAGTAAATACAGTGTCCTGGCCATCCTGCTGAGCATTTTACGTGTATTATCACATCTAGTTCTCATAAATCTCTACAAGGTGAGTACCATTGTTATCCCTGTTTTTAAGATGAGGAAACTAACATATAAGGAGGTTAAATAACTTTCCAAAGCTCACAGTTAGAAAGAGGTGGAGCTAGTATTTGAAAGTAGGTATGTTTTCCAGAATCTATCATCTTATCTATTAAACTAAACTTCCTCAAATAAATTTAAGTAAATATCTTTCCTTCAAAGACACAATTCGTTCTATCGTGAGTTTTTTATTGCTCCCTTAGCATAAGGATGGTGACAAACAGATTTCCTCTGTGGGCTCACTACACAGATCCCTAGTGTCACCTGCAACACTACTTAAAAGACTGAATCACATTTGGGCTAAGTGATCAGTTAGTAAAGTCTACATGGACTTTCAGAATGCACATCTAGTGATTATGAAGGGAAGAAGGTCCACAAATAGGAGTCTTAGTGTTTCAACTCTGAGAGATGTATCAATAAAATGATTTCAGGAGTTAGGATCACAAGTCAGACAAAGTCATAAGTATCATTTAAAATATTCCAGAATGGCATATTGTTTGTAGTCTCTATCAAGCAAAATAGAGAAACATTTTCATATCTTTGGACTTCATTAAGTTCAAAGTCTTTTAAGTGAAAAAAGCATTCACATATCTGCAAATCCTTTTAAGTCCAAAAGTTTTTAGATATAAATGAGAAACCTACATGCAAATCTTAAGAGGTAAAGAAACATGCAGTGAAAGCAAGTGATCGGTCTGGTTTTGAGTTTGCCTGGAGTTGTAGCCACGTGACAATGGACAGAGAATTGGGCCACGCAAGTTGGAGGACAACCTCCTTTCATTTTCAAAACCCCAGACGCAGCCACTGTAAGAAGGAGCTCAGGTTGACAGTGGAGTGGAGGGAGGGATTGTGAAACGTCGTTGGAGCCACAGGTCTCAGGTCTGGACAGGATCTAGGGGCTGAAATGACCCCGGTTAACTGGAATGGTGTTTGCCTTCATTGTGAAAAGACAACCGCAGTTCTCACCAGAAGAGTCGTCATCCTCATTGAGTATGTGCACCTTCTTTTTGAAGTTCAAGGAGATTTAGAACTAAGTATAGAGAAGTTTCAGAGAATCAAAACCATGGCATTAATGTTTTCATATTAATATTTGGCATTTGTACTGAGCTACTTGGGAGACAGTCTTGTCACGCCAATTTAAAAGGAGTAATTGAGTAATTGATTTAGATTTGTGGTTTTAAGTTGAAATCTCAACTTAAAAACCACAGTTTATAGGCAACATTCGCATATCTCAGAGAATTTAACTTTATGCACGTACACACATGAGTTATTTAAGTATTTAAAATCTAATTCATAAAATAAAAACCAAATATATAAATTTATAAAATCTGGTCTATTAGAGTGATGTTCTTTTCAAAAACTAGAACATCAACTTGGAAAAATGCTCAGCAGTGTATTCACAAGCTGAATGTGGCCCAGCAATTTCACTCCTAGGTATATACCCAACATGAATGCATTCTTGTGCACATGGTAAGATAAATAACAGCAACATTCACGACATCAAAAAACTGGAAGTAATCCAATTTCTTTTCAATGCTATAATGGATAGATTGCGGTGTATTCACACAAAGAAATATTAGCTAGTAAAGAGAATAAATGAAATGGATAAATCTCAGAAATCTAATGCTAAACAAAAGTTGCTGGACAGAGAGAATACATAGTATGCTTCCGTTTTATGAAGAACAAAACAGGCCGAGCTAACCTATGTAGTTTAAAAGTCATAATATTCTGATTCTCAACTAAGATGCTGCTTATGCCAATGTACTGTGTGAAAATTAATCAAACGGTTATATATGTGTACTTTTCTATGTTACACTACAATAACAATTTGTAATTGGAAAAAAATACTGTAGCTATGGAAAAACCAACTTTCAGAATATATGATTTGCTTCAAAATAATACAAGAAACAAGGAACATGGTAGAATGAATATAAATCAAACAAGATTAGCTACAAGTGGATAGTTTTTGAGCCTAGAGGATAGATTTCAATACCTGTAGAATAAAGACTCATTAAAATATTTTTATGTTTAAAATGTTTGGTAATAAAAATACAAAAACAGAAGAAAAATTTCTTATCTATCTCATGCTAATTACAACTGAAAAGAGGCTGTTCTGAGAAAACAAAACACCTTTCCCTCCTTTCTCCTAATGTGAAATCTTTGAAAAAGAATAATTTAAAGTCCCTTTATCCAATATTATAAAATAGAGTTAATTGAAAAGATCTGATAATTTTTTAAATGGCATGTACCAATATTTTCAATGTAAACTCTGTAAACGTATATTCAGTCATCAATATTTTGATGTAAGACTGAGGCTGTTTCCTTTTTAAATATGCTGTTCAGAGATTCTTATCATTATTGCATAAATGACATAAAACATCCAATATTTGTTTCTCAAAAGGAGAGCCGAAACTTGTAGTGATTTAGAACCAGAGACATGGAAATAAAGAATAAACTGACAGTGATCAGAGGAGCTGGGGGAGGGGGATAGTGGGGGGAGGGGTAACAGGGAAAGAAGGGGAAGGGTCAAGTCAAGGAACATGAATAGAGGACTCACAGCACGGACAATGGGGTGGGGATTGACTGGGGCAGGGCGGGGCAAGGGAAAGCAAAGGGGGAAAATGGTGGGACAACTGTAATTGAACAATAATAATTTTTAAAAAGTGTAAAAAAGAAAGAAAACTGTTAAATATAAAAATTAGATTTGATTTGGGAAAAAAATTAAAATGTGCCTAGAATTCTTCTAAATTCGTACCATTTTCTGAGTCTTTACAGTTTGTTTCATCACACCTACTTTGACTTTTGCGATTTTAATTTGTTTACGCATTTAACCTAGTGTTTATAGAAACAAATCTCCACATTCAGGTTTCATCTGTTTACTTAATATTTAATTAAATTTCAATTTCAAAGTCTTACTGGCATAAACGGGTTTGGGAACAAGCAATACCCTTGCTAAGGCTGTAATTCAACTGGTGGGAGAAGGAAGCCTCGGTACTTAAGCGTATTCCAGGGTGCGGCAGTCAGCATGCTTTTTTAGAGGGAGTAAAGAGAGATGGTGAGTTCTGCCAGTCAGTTAAGTGGAGGTAAATAAAGGGAGTTAAGGCAGTAATATCCATTATTTCTTGAGTGCATAGTTCAGCACTATGCTGAATATTTTGGATACATTATTCCACTGAATCCTTACATTCTTATACAGTTTTTCATTTAACTCTTATAATAACCCTCAACATTTTCAACACCACTTCACCGATGAGGAAAACAAGTTTCAGATACATTGAGTGTTTTTTCAAGTGTATAAATATTTAGGAAATAGAAGAGTCAGATTTAGAACCTGAATGGTCTACCTCTAATGCCCACCCTTATCTCCTATGGTGCACTCTTTCTATGTTCAATCAGCCATGGAAAGCTGGGAAGGAAACCCCTTTCCCATTACCTAGACTAGCAGGGCTGCATTTGACTGAAAATATTCTTCATTGGAACATTTCACAGGCTCAGGTCATTATGAAGTCCGACTAAATGGGGAATAGGGCAAGATATTGGAGGAAGCTTTATATTTTCTTAGGAAACTGACTCTGAAAAAAGAAAAAGGCCTTGGCAAGCATGAGATCATAAATAGTAGCCATGAAGCACCCTCAGCAAGGAAAGTTTGCTTTCTTCAAATAATTTCTGTGGTTATCCTTGGACCTTTCACGTAAGTCAGATTCTCTTCCATTCCCAACTGTCTTGGTTGTATCATTCGCACAGCCCACTTGCCCTCTTCTGAGGGAGGGAGAAAAAACTTCAAAATCTAACCAGATACTTGTAAGTTGCTCTGGGAACATGAAATGGAAATTTTCTCTCAGATTTAGACAAGTGGTTTGCTGCACAGCAGAATCTCTAGGGCACTTGTAAAAAATACCCACAACGGGGGCTTTCACTGCCTTGCCCAAGCCCACATTTAGATTTAATTAGGGTGGGTGGCATGGGACTCCAGCATTAGCACTTTTTAAATTAACACTCCCCCAGGTGATTAAAATGTGCCAGGGTTGTAACTATGGATCTCAACTGCCAGACTTTTAATGACTGAGTGGAGGTTACTGATTGGTTCAAAGAAAAAGTCCCCACACATGTAGCTCACACGTTATACTACAATGGAGGTGTTATTTTTTCTTTCTTTTTTTTCAATCGAAATATATTTGACATTAAACATTGTGTAAATTTAAGGTGTACAACATGTTGATTTGATATGCAGTGATATTTACATATTGTAATATGATTGCCATGGTAGCAATAATTAGCATTTCTATCACATCACAGAATTATTATTTATTTTAGTCATTAGAATGATTAAGATATAGTCTCTTAGCAAGTTTGATGATTATGATACAGCTTTGCTTTCTACATTCACTATTCTGTGCATTAGATCTCTAGGGCTTATTTACTAACCGTTGTAAGTCTGTGCCGTTAACATCTTTCTATCCTCCCATCTCCCTATCACTGGTAACCACCATTTTACTCTCTGTTTTTACACATTTGCTTTTTTAGATTCCACATATAAGTGATATCATACGATATTTGTCTTTCTCTGTCTGGCTTATCTCATGAGATAGAAAGACATCTGTTGTTTGTAACAGCAGGGATGGACCTTGAGGATAATGTGCTAAGGGAAGGCATTTCTGAAAGACTGCTGTAACTCACTTGCTATTATTGATAAATTTGAAAAGCCTTATTCTTTCCTTTGTGGCTGCTCATAGACACTTCAGCTTCTTTGTAAGTAGCTACAGCTCTAATAATTGTCACTAAATACACCAAGAAACCTCATATAAAAGCAATCCTGGTCAATAGCTGAGGACTTCCGGTCAGGAGGGTGAGGTAGGCAGACATGGCTCACCTCTTCGCACAACCACGTCAAGGTTACAATTGAAATATAAAACAACCATCACTCAGGAATCAAGCTGAATGAAAGTCTGATAATTACAAAATCCAGTTGAATGGAAATCTGACAATTATGGAATTAAAGAAACCACATCCATCCAGATGGGTAGGAGGGTAGGAGAGGCACAGATGTGGAACAGACTGGTCCCACACCCACACATGGTGGATAAAAAAAATCAGGAGGGATATCTCAGGAGTGACCAGGCCCCCCAGCCCAGGGTTCCAGTGCCAGGAAAATAAATCCCTACAACTTCTGGCTGCACAAACCAGCAGGGATTGAGTTGGTGGAAGAAACTGCTCAAGCTCCAACAGTTCCTCTTAAAGAACCCACACACAGACTCACCTACTCACATTCACACCCTCTGAGCTCCAGCACCGGGGTAGTAGCTTACAAGGCACCAGTGGTATACAGGGAGAGCCTGAAGTGTTGGCATCAAGGCGAGCAGAGGCCATTGTCCCTTTGCTAAACTCTCCCCTCACAGAGCTGGTAAGTTAGTGCCATATCTGAGACTCCATCAACCTGGCTAGCACTGTTTGACCCCTCTAGGAAATTGCCAGAGACTCTACCTCACCCAACTTATAGGCCCACCCAAACTGCTTTTCCATAGAATGGCTGTTCTTGGCTCCTAAATCCTATCAAACAGAAGCCAGAAGCAACATCTGGCTTCAGTGAGCCCTAGTGGCAGCCAGATTAGAGTCACAGTTTGGCTTCACCTGGGAATCTCCAAGCCCAGCAGCACAAGTAACAGTCATCTCAGATTACTTTAGGGCTCAGGCAGGATGCCCTAGGCAAAACAGAGGTGGAGGCTGACCTTGGCCTGCACCACCTGGGAAACCCCAGGGCCAGTGCACCCAGTAGACAGCTACAGACCATGTTGGAGCACCACCACCTGTTGGGAACTGCCCTGCCTGGTTTCAGAGACTATAACCCCTCATGGCTAAGGCTGAGTAAAAAGGCCTTGGGACCATAAGCCACTTAAGGAGACAAAGGTTATCTTCCCTGGCAAGGGTGCTGCCTCTGCCCCCTTTCACTTCACCCTGCTTGGCCCTGGGCAGATGACAGGTTAGCCAATGACAGGTAAGATTCCTCAAAGGAGGGATGACCTAAGACAGGCATGGTCATGAAGGGGCCCTTAGGGAAGAACTTGGGGGGCTATAGAAAAAGGGTGTGATGGACCCTCATCCCTTGGCTTTGACATAGCCTGAGTCCTCATTCTGTCTGCAAGAAGTCTCCTAATCTATTGGCTGCCTTACTTCCCCTACCCAATTTAAGCCTGAAACAATGCCAGAGGTGGGTGCAGCCCTGTGCTGGAAAGGGCGGGTTCCCTGGGCAACCAGGCCTAATAAAGAATGCATAAAATCCTATGAAACCTACTTTGCTAATACCCTCAATTTAAATGATAAGGGTCCAAGCATGAAATTAGTTTGTTTCCCCAAAGTTTTATGGCCCTTTAGCTATTTGACCCTGACTCTAAATAAGCCCTCATAGTTCTTTGAATGTTATCTATTGTTTGATCATTACTGCCTGATAATGATTGATGAGCTTTACCTATATGCCCTGTATTCCTATACAAATTAAACCCAATAAAAGCCCTTTGAGGAAAAGGCTCCTGGCCCTTCTCCTTTGAGAGATTGGCCACCTTTCCTCCCCAAGCAAATCATGTCTTGGTAGACTTATTCTCATCCATGGTGGTCGGAGGGCAGGTGGGCCCTGTGGGTGGAGCCCTCCCCCAACCACCCTGCCCCTGCACAGCTGGTCCTCCATGCAGGGTGGTTGTTAGTGGTAAGTGGTCTAATTCCAATCCTTGCAGCTAACTGGCCTGGGTAAATCCCTCCCATTGACCTGCCCACAGCAACCAAGGCTCAACTAACAGAGGAGGTGGTACTCAGCCCATATGAAGGATATACTTTGAGCACCCAGCTTGGGTGATAGCAGAGGCTATGCCACTGGACCCCACAGGACACCTACTACTTTGGGCCACACTGTGAAGACACGGAATCAAAGCTGCTCTACCTCATATATAGAAACAAACCCAGGGAGGCTGCCAAAATGAGGAGGCAAAGAAACATGGCTCAAATGAAAGGACAGATCAAAACTCCAGAAAAAGAACTAAATGAAATGGAGATAAGCAATCTATCAGACGCAGAGTTCAAAACTGGTTATAAGATGCTCAAGGAACTTAGTGAGGACCTCAGCAGCATAAAAAAGACCCCATCAGAAATGAAGGATACACTAATTGAAATAAAGAACAATTTATAGGGAAACGAGAGTAGAGTGGATGAAGCCAAGAATCAAATCAATGATATGGAACATAAGGAAGCAAAAAACAACCATGCAGAACAATAAAAAGAAAAAAGAAAACAAAAAAATGAGAATAGTATAAATAGTCTCTGGGACAACTTCAAGCATTCCAATATTTGCATCATAGAGGTGCCAGAAGGAGAAGGGAAAAGAGCAAGAAATTAGAAATCTACCTGAAAAAACAGTGAAAGAAAACTTCCCTAATTTGGTGAAGGAAATAGACATGCAAGTCCAGGAAGCACAGAGTCCCAATTATAATGGATGCAAAGAGGCCCACTCCAAGAGATATCATAATTAAAAGGCAAAGTTAAAGACAAAGATAGACTCTCAAAAGAAGTTAGTTACCAGATGGTTGCCAGATTGGAGGGGCTGTTGGGGCTGGGTGAAGAGGCGAGGGGATTAAGAAGTACAAATAGGTAGTTACAGAATAGCCATGGGGATGTAGAGTACAGTATAAGAGATGGAGCAGCCAAAGAACTTATATGCATGACCCATGGACAGGAACAATTGTGGGGAGATTGCCTGATGGAGTAGGGGACACTGGGTGGGGGAGGGAAAAGGGGAAAAATCAGGAAAGCTATAATGGCATAATCAATCAAATATAATTTTTAAAAAAGGGATTCTGTAGCAAACAGTTTCATGATTATTTTTAATTTTTTGCTGGTTTTCTTTTTCTTTTTTTTTTGTGATTATCTATTTAATGTTATCCTCACCCAAGGACATGCATATTTTATTTATTTATTTATGTATGTATTTATTTATTAGATTTTTAAAATTTATTCATTTCTAGAGAGAGGGGAAGGAAGGGAGAAAGAGAGGGAGAGAAACATCGATTGGTTGCCTCTCGCAGGCCCCCAACTAAGGACCTGGCCTGTAACGCAGGCATGTGCCTTGACTGGGAATTGAACCAGCGACCTTTCGTTTCACAGGTCAGTGCTCGAGCCACTGAGCCATACCAGCCAGGGCAGCTTATTGATTTGAGAGAGAAGGGAAAGGAGGGAGAAAGAGGGAGAGAAACTTCAATGTGAAAGAGAAACACTGATCGGTTACTTCACGTACACACCCTGACCCGGGACCAGAAGTTTAGGTTTGTGGCTCGATGCCGAATTAACTGAGCACTCTGGCCAGGGCTGGGATGTTTTTGAAAAGCCTAACATTGAGCTGGGTACACAGGGTTATATTCTGTTCGTAAGTCACGTTAAAAATACAGTTTATTTCCCCATTTCCAAAGGTATCATCTACTTTTCTTTTAAAAATCTCAGGTTAGGCTAAGATAGAGCTTCAGTGCTGTATCAGATTTAAGTGGAACGAGAAGATTTAAAAACACAACGCTGTAGCTTACAAAGAGGAAAACGTGTTTGCATAAATATGGAAGCAAATAGGAATTCTATACTGCATAATGTTTTAGTTGAAAATTCACCTCTTATTTCCCCCCCCCAATATCAATATCATATTTTGGGAAGATGGGTCAACCTCATAATGTGCTCAGCTAACTTAGAACAAAATAAAGATATTTTTGTATTTTACTGGTCCACATAACCTAACTGTTTATAAAAGACCCTAACTTTACATTCTCTCTCTGGGTTTGAAAGGGGAAGGGGAGGAAAGGAGGAGGAAAACCTGGGTATTCTTAAAGGACCATCCTTTTGCAGGCTACACGATGATAAGCAAACCCTGTGCCTCATGTATAAAACCGTCCCCACGGGGCCCAAAGGAGAATTTGCACAGTGCTACGTGGCGCAATTGGTCAAATGCATCACAAATTGTTGTTTTTAACTTTCTTACCCACACCAAAAGCTCGTCTTTTCTTATCTGAGAAAACCCCATGTGCTTGAATTGTTCTTCCAGAGAGACATAGAGAAATGTTGGCACATTGATAGAAAAGGCAGATCAGGAATTTCCAGTTCACTCCCATATTTCTCTTGAAGGTTTATTCATGGCCAAACTAATTTTTTTTAGAGGAAAAAAAAATGAACATTTACTCACTTTGATCAAAATATCATTTTAAAAAGTAAAATATTAAACTCTTACACTGAGCTTTTCTGATATATTTGTTTGAAAGAAAACTGACACCTCCACAAAACAAAATGATATGTCATCACATTTTAAAAAATCGTCGTTTACTGTTTCTTCTTTCCTCCTTGGCCCTTTTAAACACGTATATTTATAGGGTTGATGAAATGGATACTTTGTATATATTTATCCCATCAACTCTACATACTTAAGGAGATTTATAGACGCATTTTCTCAAGCATAATTGACTGGAATCGCTCTCAGCATGACCCCTCAGTGTTCCTGCAGCTGCGTTTCCCACTATAAAGGGAGTAAATCCAACCAACACATGAGTCTGGTACTTTTTCAGAGAAAAGAGTCGATTCTACAGATTTAGAAAAAGTCTTCCCTTCCAGAATTTCCCAGTTTCTAAAGACATAGAAATAGAGACACGGGTTGAGAGGCCCTCCTATGGGGGAAGATTCCTCATCCCAAAATAAACTCTTCCTGCTCAAGTTAGAGCCTCTGGCTTAAAGTCTCAGCGTCCTGGAACCAGAACAATACAAACACGGGATAAGCGCAATGAGACAGGAGCATTTGTACACGATGTGATCATCGCTTTGTTAGTGAGGCTCAGTGACACGCTGGGAATGCATTGGGGTTGGGGGCCTTGTAGTCAATACAAAGGAAGACGAGGTGCCATCTACTGGTGAAGACTCTGAAAAGAAGCCATAATTTGCCATTTTCCAATTAAACTTGGTGTTTTTTCAGACAGTGCGGACTGCAGGAGGTGGTTGGAAGCTACACAAATCTGCATCCTGTGGTCATGGTAAGTTAGAAATGTCATCTAACCCATTACACAGACTGAGTGGGAAACTCAAATTTTCATTCCTAAAAACTGACTCTACAAAAGTCCATGCACAGCTATAAGTTCCCTGGCGGGGGAGATGCCATGATCACGAAGGTGGTTTTCCCAGGGCGAGGCTTATCCGCTGCACTCCAGACATGCTGGCACCTGAGAGTTCCCCAAATGAGGGGAACTCAACTCCATAACTTGTGGTAGAAGGGGACTGCGTTCACGCTCTCCCCTGAAAAAAAATTCGTGCACAAGATAGTAGAGGTTACGTGAAAAGATGTTTACTGTGGCACTGTTGGCAATTACTAAGAAAATGAGCCAAGTGGCCAGTAAGGGGAGTCTGATTATAGGTATGTTTTAGTGTATGTACTGGCTACACAATGAAATGGCACATACAAAGACGCTCATTGCCAACAAAAGGAAAGTAGGCTTATCCATATTGACATGGCGCAATATGGTCGTGATATATCAGGGGGGAAAAGCATGTTGCAGAACAGTATTATAATATGATCCTGTTTTGTAAATAATAATAATAATAGTATGGAGGCTTATTCATTAAAATATTTTTTATAGCATGGACCATTTGTAACTATGATAAAAGAAAACCAACCCAAGTGATTTTTAAAAGAAAATTTAAAAATTTAAAAGTTTTAGCTTTGTAATATTGGTTCGGCCAAAAAGTTTGTTTAGTTTTTTCCATGGGATGGCTCTAGTAGTGCTTCGCTGTCTTTAACTTCATTCAAAATGATTTTGTTAGATTGTATGGTGACAGCTGTCATATCAGAGTGCATTAAAAAAAACCATCAAGCTCTGACTGGTGTGGCTCAGTGGGCTGAGCGTCCTCTGTAAACCAAAGAGTTACTGGTTCGATTCCCATCAGGGCACATGCCCGGAATGCAGTCCAGGTCCCTGGTTGGGGGCTTATGAGAGGCAGCCAATCAATGTTTCTCTCACACATTGATGTCTCCCTCCCTCTTTCTCTCTCCCACCCCCTCTCTCTAAAAATAAATAAATAAAATCTTTATAAAAAGAAACCAAAACTAGTGATTTTTTGTGTAGCCATTTTAATAATGAGGGTAGAAGAAAATAAGAAACATTTTTTGGTATATTATGTTTTATTAACTCATGAAAGGTAAAAACGCAAATGAAATTCAAAAAAAGATTTTTGCTGTATATGTAGAAGGTGCTGTGACTGATTGAACGTGTCAAAAGTGATTTGCGAAGTCTCTTAGTACTATTGACATTTCGGCCAAATAATTCTTTGCTGTGGGGCTGTCTTATGCATTGGGAGATGTTTAGCAGCACCCCTGGTCTCTACCCACCGGAAGCCAGTAGCGGGAGACAGCCAACATATTCAAAATATCCAAATCAATACAGTTATCGGTGAAAATGAAATGTGTCTTTTATGTTACAGAAAACCCAACATTTTATTATCTAAATTTTATATGTTTCTAAAACAAAAATTGGTTTATACCCTTAAAATTTGTATGGTTTATGTATACACTTCCATTTCTAGGAATTTATTCTGTAAAAGAACACTTGCATGAAATAGTGAAGATTTTGTAAAATCATGTAGATATAGAGAAGATATAGGAAAGCTATACAAATAAAGAAGAAAATATCCCACATTGTATATGAAAGAAAAAATAAATGGCCTAAAATTTCATTGCCCAAATATTCAGCGTGACTGCTGTGGTTCCACCTTTCTGGTGTCAAAGTCACACTGTTCTATACACACATATTTTACGTGCTGCTTTTTCATGTGATGTTACTATGACTCAGGAAACTGCCCAGTTTTCATAAAACCCTTTTTCATTTCCTGTGCTGTACCTTGAGGTAGTTTTAAACAACTCATCTGCAATTGTACCCTCCCATCTCTTTGTTAACCTAGTTTAAATATTGTTTTCATGCCGTCACCAAGGGTAAAACTCCAGCATCTTCCAAAACAGAGACCAAGGAAACGATCAGATTTCTTTAATGCTCAACTCAGCACGGTACCTTGGCTGATGGAATAGATTCAGGCTGAAGAGCGGCACAACGTGGCTTGATGAATAAACAGTTGGCCGAAATGATCACAGTTTTTGTAAAATCTCCCAGATTAAGAAAATAAGATCCTTTGGTGAAATAAAATCAAAGGGGAAGATTGACTTAATCTGATTCAAATCTGAGTAAAGAACAGTGTCAGCCACTAGGAAAACTTATCTAGAAGAGAAGTCCTTGTTAAGTCCAGCTTATGTCCTTTTGTCTTTGACAAGGAAACCTCTAGTGGGTTTGGAAAGGCAAAAAGAAGGGGTTTATGCAACTCTGAGTGTTGGAAAATGTTATTCGAACACTTGGCCTGCCTAAGAAAGGCAGAAAGATGATTAGGGAGACAATGACAACAAGTCAAAGGCTTGAGGGTTTAGCTACGTGAGGCTCTACTGTATTACACTCGGAGTTATTTTGGGACGGTCACAAGAGTACTTGAACCCTGAACAAAGAACCTCTCCTTGACTTATCCACTGCAGATGGGAGTAGAGTGTTTTAAGTGCCCAGAATTTGAAGCAACTGTGAAACTCCAATCAAAGGCTAATGAATAGGCCTTTTCTATTCTTTTGGTCGGCCTTTCTCCTGCAAAACCCATAGCATTCCCAAATCCGTGTTTAGTCCTGTTTTCCCATAGGGTTTGTCTTAGCCTGCTGAAGGGAACATTTGATAGGACTGATGAAACACAGTGGGTATCTGATGTAGCTGCTGTGTACAGGTCCAGGAGAAAATCTTAGTAACTTTAGTTACACTTGGTTTTAGCCTCGCTCACAGCACTGCCCTGAGTACTGGCGGGAGCTGCATTTAGGAAAGGAAAAACAACAATCCCAAGAATCAGTTTGCCACGCAGATAAGCAATTCAAGCCTTTCCTATGACAAATATAGGAGAGTGAGTTTTAAGTACTAACACAGAAAAAAAAAAACACTTTAAAAAATAAACTAGCCACACTGTGGTTAGTTGGACAGTATAACTTCCTTCCAAGTTCAACATTATTCCATACCTCCTCTGGAAAACATCTCTATGACCAGTTAAGACTTCCATCCAGAGCGTCTCTTAGATTAGTGCCTTTCTTTCATTGGCCTGAACTTGACACGGGCCCTAGTAAATAAAGACCTTTCATCTCAGCTATAGACTTCCAGGGCAGTTATAAATACAAGCTCAAACTGCTTTACTCATGAGGTTAGGTTTTAATTTCTGATGTATAGTGTGCTAATGGTTTCAGTGAATTCCTGGTCAAAAAGCTGCAGTGCTATCTTTGTTTGTCATGTATTATGATTGTGTTACCCAAGCCAACAGCTCAAATAAAAATTTCTCTCAGCCCTTTTGCTTTCTTCCCTCATCCCATTTGGATTTAATTATAGCACTTAAGTTCTATGTCATCAAAGTATTTAATATAAAAAGAAAACCACCCTAGCTGGTGTGGCTCAGTGGATTGAGTGCCAGCTTGCAAACCAAAGGGTTGCTGGTTCTATTCCCAGACGAGGCACATGCCTGGGTTTCAGGCCAGGTCCCCAGTCAGGGAGCACATGAGAGGCAACCACACATTGATGTTTCTCTCCCTCTTGTCCCCTCTCTAAAAATAAATAAATAAAATCTTTAAAAAAAGGGCTAATGTAATGTCACTGGTTACAATTTATCCAGTAGAGCAATCCCATATGGTAAGTAGCATTATTATCCTCATTTTACAGATGAAGAATCCCAGGAACAGAAGTTGCACTATCTTGCCCAAGGTTACATGGCTCGTAAGTGGTGGAGATGAGACCTGACCCTAGCTTGTCAGGCTCCAAGCCCATACATGGAAACTAACAGCTTCAGTGTCTCGTTTTATCTCCCCCACTCAGCAATAACCTTGTTCATATGTTTTGAGCACAATCCAGTGATGTGTTTGTTCCTGATTTGCTTCTTCAATAATTTACTTTCACACATGCACTTAAAAATTTAAGCAAAACATCTCCAAAGACATCAGATTATTTTATGTCCATGGATAGAATCCATTAGCTGTGCAAATTCCACACTAGTCACATCCAATAACCATATCAATAGCATAGAAAAGGTATTTTAAGTTACAACCAGAAGGTTAGGTCACCCCTTTCCTCTCCCCACCCTGGCAATCCTGCCCGTTGCTACTCCTTTCTTGTGCTTTTTCTCTCTTCTTAACTTGGTTCTTCTCTTACATTTGAATCTGAAACTTTTTTTGTCCCTGCAGGTTGCCAAACACCCTTGTGAAGGGACCAAAAAAAAAAAAAGTCATGTACGAGTGCCCACAACTTTCTTTCCTTCCTGTCCAGCTAAAGAGAATTCTCCCTCTTCCCAATGCCCTAAATTGAAATTATTATTCTAGCTTAATGAAGGAAACTTAATGGACAGACCCAAGGGATACCTAGTTTGGCTATCACTCTTCTTTAGGCCAATTGAAAAATGAAGAAACTGCCCCTGACTGGTGTGGCTTAGTTGGTTGGGTGTCATCTTGCAAAAGTGAAATGTCACCAGTTCGATTCCCAGTCAGACCTCATGCCTGGGTTGCAGGTTTGGTTCCTGGTCAGGGTGCGTATGAGAGGCAACCAATTGATGTGTTTCTCTCACATTGATCTTTCCCTCTCTCCTTGCTTTTCCCTCTCTCTAAAAATAAATAAAATCTTTTTTTTTAAAAAAGAGGAAACTGTGGTCAGTTAGGTTGTTTTCCTCAAAGCTCATGTTATTATTGAGTGATAGTGCCAAGATTCTAAATCTAAATGTTGCAGGAATTACATTTTATTGATGCTTATATACCCATAGCATGGTGCCAAGCAAACACTAAGTGCTTGGTCAAAATTTGTTGTATGAATGAAATGAATAGGAAGGAAAAGAAAGAAGGAAAGAAAGGCAATCAGTATCAAGTGGTGCTTTTC
The DNA here is from genome assembly GCF_022682495.2 of Desmodus rotundus. Taxonomy (NCBI): domain Eukaryota; kingdom Metazoa; phylum Chordata; class Mammalia; order Chiroptera; family Phyllostomidae; genus Desmodus; species Desmodus rotundus. Next base: position 186,465,573 of record NC_071389.1, on the reverse strand, counting down.
TCTCTTCTTAACTTGGTTCTCCTCTTACATTTGAATCTGACACTTTTTTTGTCCCTGCAGGTTGCTAAACACCCTTGTGAAGGGACCAAATTACTGGTATAAATTACTGTGTTTGGACATGACTTAGGTGTATCTTTAATTCTGTGTTAGAGTTGGTTGTGTAATAGTTGACTGCTGAATTCAATTGTTCTTGGCTGCCACTGAATAAGCCATTCTCTTTCTGTTTTCTTTCACCACGTATTTTGCCAACCAATAGGATGCCTACTATTAACTAGTGACGGCAGGGAGAAAGAGAAACAAAAATGGGCGGGGATGATAACCTCTTTGGCGGTGTCACATCATAGAACCCAGTAGTTCCAGGACAGGATGGTAGGCAATCGGCGGACTCATGTACCCAGTGCTGTGTACAGTGGACAATGATTCCATCTTCTGTGAAAAGAAGGGAAGAGAAAGATCAGGGAAATTTTCCAAAGGAATCTTGGAGGATGTGAAGGACATTCTTCTTGACAGAGAAAACAGCCCAGGCAAGCACATGAAGGCATGGACATCATGCTGTAGTCAGAGACCCTTAGGGTGTCTGAATTGTAGGGTGCATGGTAGGGCCTTGCCTAGTGCCAGGAGTCAACACTGACAAGGACGCAGAGCCAGATTCTGAGGGGCTTTATCTGCTCTGCTATGGAACTTGAACTTCCTCTTTTATTAATAACCAGCTGTATAGTTTTCCTGCACACGTGCACAGTATCTGTGTCCTTGCCTTTAAAACAGTGAAACTGCTCCACATGCCTCCACCAGTCTGGACCTTGGGCCTTCTGGCAAGACACCCTAGAAGACGCTGAATTTTGGTTAAGACTGCAACTTCCACCCATAAGCTTGATGAGCAGCCTGGGGATGGTGGGGATATTCTGGGGGAAGTGTGTGTGTGTGAGAGAGAGAGAGGTGTGTGGGAAGAGGCTTAATAAACATCTTTCCCAAGCACACCACAAAGCATTATTTTTATTGTCAAAGAATAGACCCTTAAGCAATGTTGGATTTGTTTTTTAATATTTTATATGTAAATTATTGTATAATTAACCAGCTTTAAAGTAAAGATCAACAAAATTAAAGAGACAAATAATTCCATGTTAAAGTACCCACTATTGGCATTTACAAAATGTTTTAACCGTTTGATGTTAATCATTGTGTAAATAAGTGTTACATGATTAATATAAAGCACAGATGGCCTGTTCTATTTTTTCACTTGGTGGGTATCTCACAGAGTTCTGCATTCGTCGATTCACTCATTCATGTTATTATGAAGCAGTAGTAGTAACCATAGGATATGCACATTCCTCTAACCCTCAGAGCAGATCTGTGAGTTAGACGCTATTGTTATCCCCATTTCAGGAAGAAGAAACTAAAGCTCAAAGACACTAAGTAAGATCATGAAAGTCACACAACCAGCAAGTAGAGCCAGAAGTCAAACACAGACCCAAGAGATACTTGATTTGGCCTTTACTATTCTACTTCAGTGTTACTTAGTACACTATGATTTGCTTAACTACTCCCTAATTTTTGGCTATGTCAGTTCTCTGTGGCACTGCTGGAGAAAATTTTGTGCCATTTCTTTATGAAAGGATATTTCTTCAGGATATATTCCCAAAGTATTATCCATTTTCAGACCCCTGTTTAGGCCACTCTGATCCTTTCCACAATGATTCCGCTGATTTTCAAGGCCCCCAATTACCTGTCAATATAACTGCCTCTCAGCAGTCCTGCTAGCACTGAGGGTGTGTTTTTCTTTTAAATTCTCACGAGAGGAGGATATGTTTAGAAAGAGGAAGGGAAAGAGGAGAGAGGGGAGAGGAGGGGAGCACTGAATGAGAGAGCTGCCTCTCTTATGCATCCCGACTGGGATTCAAACCTGAAACTTAGGTATGTGCCCTGACTGGGAGTCTACACAAAACCTTCTCGTGTACAGGGACAACACTCCAAGTATCTGAGCCACCCAGCCAAGGCATGAGTTGTTAATTTTAATATATACTGCTACAAATTTCCAAAAGCAATGTATAGTGATGCCTATTCCTCCCTATCCTTGTCAACACTAAATATTGTTAATCTTTTTAATATGTCCCTAAAATTGTTATCTTATTGTTTTAATATGCATTTCCCTGATTACCAATGAGGTGAAATATATTTTTGTATATTTATTTTGTTTCTTAGCCCTTTAGGGAATTTTATCTTCTACTAATCCATTTTTATTTGTAAATACTTTACAATGTGTTGTTCTATTTGGAAAGCCATGCATGAGAAACAATTTATAAATTGATAAATGTAGAAGTACTTACTCCAGACAGAGAGAAGAGTTGTACAGAGGGGTTGATTGCAGGTGTTTCTATTATTGATTGATTGATTTTAGAAAGAGGGGAAAGCAGGGAGAAAGAGAGGGAGAGAAACCCCAATGTGAGAGAGAAACATCAATGGATTGCCTCTCCCATGCTCTCCAATCACACACCCCGACCAGCAGCTGAACCTACAACCCAGGCATGTGCCCTGATCAGGAATTGGACTGACAACCTTTTGCTTTATAGAACAATGCCCAATCCACTGAGCCACACTGCTCAGAGCTCTATTTATGATATTTTTAAAAATGATTAATAGATCTCATTAGTCTATACACATCACACATACACACTGAGTTGGTCCTTTCTTCTCCTCTTCATTTTTTCTCTTTGCTTTGCTTTTCTCTTTTTCCATAGCAGACCCAGTTGGTTTCTACCCATGTCCCCCAAGCATTACCCGTTCCAGTGTATGCCTGAGGAGTCATCACCTAAGGGCTTTTCTTAGGCAGGCCACGTGAATGGGAATTGGAGGATAAATACCTGAGTTTCCTCCCCTCTGGGGAAGGGAGATAGTTTTGAGATGCCTTTGCTACAGTCTCTCAGAGTTTCCCAGTGAAATTGTCTCAGTGATGTGCCTTTACTGGCCTCCTTCCCTTCACCTGTCTCTCTTCCCCACCTCTTTATTGGTGCTCCCTCCTGGTCTGTCTGCTTTTAGTGGGGCACTTTGTGGACTACTGGTTATACTCCGGTAAATAAGTTGCCCAAGCTTCCTGCCCATGGGAGCTTAGTCTTGTGATTTTCCATTTTTTGATTCTGAATTTGTTAAAGAACATCAACAGGTGGAGATTGCAGAAACCAACCCAACATCTTTATTACTCAACAATATTCATAAGAAAGTGTAACATTCAGATGGTGTTGGAATGAACTCAGAGGAGTAGAAAATTTGGAATCCCCTTCTTTCCCCATTCTTTGTTAGGAATCTGACATGCACATCTCTAAGCTGACACATGTTTCAATAATTTATCCCAACTGCTTACATTCCCCACACCAGCCCCACCTCATCCCCATCTTCCAGTTAGGAATCCAACCCATCTGATAGGCGAATTCTGAGTCACAGGAGATCTCAGAGCACAATGTTGACCTTGATGCCATGCCATGTCTTCTTCGGTGGGTGAGCAGGACTACACACACACACACACACACTCACACACACACTCTCTCTCTCTCCTTTTGATATGTGGGTTGTTATGGTGACAGCAGAGTGCTAGAACTGAAAGGTACTTACAAACATTACTGTAAGTGAGGCCTAAGTAATCCTCATGACCATTTTCCTCTCTGAGTCAGGGCTGCACGGGAACACCATTGGGCTCCCTTGGCCTATGGCAGGTGATGGGTGAACACTAAGAATACAGACACAGTACCTGGCTACCAGGACTCAATAGCAAAATGAAGCCCCTTCATTAGCTCATAGATGCATTAGTAGGATAAAAGGGATCAAGAGAAGGACAGGGGCTATAAGAAGAATTATATTTTAAACTGTTATTTATTTACATATTATAGTTTTGATAACACAAAAGGGAAAGAAGAGTATTGACTTCAGTCCGAGTGTGGGAGTCTCCTTAAGGAAATATTAGTTAAACTATGAAGAACGAGCAAGAGTCGAAAAGGCCATGCCTGAGGGTGGAAATGGAGGAGTGTTCCAGACAGAGCAGAACATCACAAAGGTCAGGGGGGAGAGAAAATATACTCTGTCCTGGGACTGAAGGCACACAGAGGGTGGGGCCTGCAAATGAGAAAGAGTGGGGACATGGGACTGGAGTTGGGGGCAGCACCTGGTGTCTTCGTACGGTGTGTACTCATATGTGTGTCCCTAGATCGTTATCTCACTCCTAGGAGAAGAGTCTCTTCAACTTGACTTCTCTACTTCAACTTTCCTCTCTGAAATACGCACCAGGATTGAGGACTGAATTTCCTGTTTGGGAAAAGATGCACCTGCTTTCGGGCAGAGAAAATTAATTACCAGGAAGGAATAAAATATGGCGCATTCTGGAAATCCCACTGAACCTTTGAGAGTGTATCCACTTGCCAGAGTCACCATGGTGGATTTTCTGTGCTTCCTGAAACATTCCCCTCCCTTGGTTCTCACGATGTCTGCCTCTCATGGTTTTTCACCTATGTTGACATTTTCTTTTCTTTTCAGGCTCATTTCTGTACACAGGGCTTTGGAACGGTGGAGTCTTCTAAAGATCATCGATATTTTTTCCTACTGAACACCTATTCATCATTTAAATCTCATCCTAAATATTACTTCTTTGGCAAAGCCTTTCCTGGTCTCCTTGACTAATTAAGGAGATTCGTTAAGGACTGAATGTTTGTGACCCCCCAAATTCATATCTTGAAGCCCTAACCTCCAAAGTGATAGTATTTGGGGAGGTGCCTTTGGGAGATATTTATGAGGTCATGAGGTTTTGATGAGGTCATGAGAGTGGGGACCCTATCACGGCATTAGCGTCCTTAGGAGGGAAGAGACCTTTCTGCCAGGTGAGGACACAGCACAGGTTTTCTGTAAGGCAAGAAGAGAGCTCTCGCCAGAACCGGAGAAGCTGGCGCCTGGTCTTGGCTTTCCAGTCTCCAGAACTGTGAGGAAACAAATCTCTGTTGTGTAAGCCACCCAACCTCTGGTATTTTATTGAGGTGCCCTGAGCTGGCACCCCTCACATAGACACTCAGCGTCATGCTCCTGTGCTTCAACAGTCCTGATAGAGTCAAGATTTTAAATTAATTGGTGTGATTTAGCAATTTCCCCCCAGAAACTCAGCTTCATGAGCACAAATTCTCCTGTATCCTAAGGCTTAGCAGGAGGCTGGCTTCGTGGGGCACAGTCTAAGGGCCCCCATGCTTGGTTTAATGCGCTGCTGTCACCATCTTAAAATTGTTAATAATTTTTGAACAAGGGGCCCTGCATTTTCTGTTTGTACTGACCCCACAAATTATGTAGCCAGTCCTGCGTATTGTATACTCCAACACCTAGCACCGTGCCTGGCACATAGTAAATCCTCAACAAAGATAGTTGAGTAAGTGAATGAATGAATAAACAACTGACCAAATATAAAGTACACAGAGCTGAGAACTGTGGCTGGGCCTGGCTGAGCCCAAAACGCACCCATTCTCTGCTTCTCCATATACCTCTATTTGCACTCAGAAATGGGGCTGGGTTTGGCTAATTCCGCCCAGAGATCTTCCTCTCACACTCATTGCTCCAAATTACTTTCTCCTGGGGCATGTCTGGGGTAGTGTTGCAGCGGCAGCATTCTCTGGCATAAACATCCCTGTGAGTCATAGACCATTGCCAACGCCAGGGGCCCAGACAGCTGCAGTTGTCAGGTATCTGTGAGTTACTTTGAGCCGGCCCGAAAAATATCTCCTGATTGGTTAAATCTACCTTATGTCCTGCCCCCAGATCTGTAGGATTGGCATTTTGACAGAATACTTTTATATCATATGAAAATATAACACCAGCTGCTAAAAGGGATGGACCTCTTCAAATTTGGTTGGGATAATCCCTTACTTCAAAATTAATCTGAATTTTATCTAAAGCCCTTGACCTTTCTGTGGTCATAGTTCACTTACAGGAGTGACATGAAAGGATTACACTTGAAATTAAGAACCTGGTGCGGTCTTGGAAAATTGATTTGATTTAGGTAAAGGCAATTTATGAATTGGCTTGTGTTCCTAAAGCTGAGAAGTCTCTCTCTATGGTTCAGTGTGCAGCAAGATAGATCTGCAAAATCCTACGCTGAAGCAGCCATCAAAGCTAAAAGGCTGGGGCCGCCTTTGGTGCGGCGCCCACTGGGCAAATATTTAGCTCTTCCAGCATTCCAGAAATGAGCCCTGTGCCCACAAACCATCTTCAAATGGCAATCGGGTGGGGGTGGGGCAGGACTCTGGCTCAAAGAGAATTAGCTGGTGTGCTCTCAGCCATGCATAGAACACACCCTGGGTGAGGGGTGAGAAGCAGGGGTTGCTATGCAAATGGATCAGCCCTAGGAATAACATGGACTACACTCTTTAAATAAAAAGCTGAATAGGGCCTGCCTCTGTGAGACTGCTTTGCCACATCAACCACGCCAATTACCCCAATAACAGTCACCCCACCTTTGCTTTATTTGTCCTCTTGGTATAATGATGCAGTGGTGGATAACAGATGCTGTCTACCTCTAAGGTACGTACTATTGTTACTCTCCTTTCACAGACGAGGAAACTGAGGTACAGAGTGTTATGTAAGGTCACTCTACCTGGAGAAGGGACGACCCTGGTTATTCTAGTGACATTTTCAGGATTTTACAAAGGTTACTTAAAAATATTTTCTAGTCCTGGCTGGTATAGCTCAGTGGGTTGAGTGCTGGCCTACAAGCTAAAAGTCACTGGTCTGATTACCAGTCAGGGCACATGCCTGGGTTGTGGGCCAGGTCCCCAGTTGGGGATGTGTGGGAGGCATCAGAGTGATGCACCTCTCACACATCGGTGTTTTTCTCATTGTCTTTCTCCCTCCATTCCCTTCTCTCTAAAAATAAATAAATAAATAAAAGAAAAAAAATTTTTTAATGAAATAAAAATACTGAGAGCTTAGGGGATGGAAGTTTAAAGAAAAGGAGGAAATCACCATGTGTTTAAAGTAGGGGCATGTACATCTTAAGCCAGCTGGGCCCTAGCCGAGTAGCTCAGTTTCTTAGAGTGTCATCCCGATACACCAAGGTTGTGGGTTCAATCCTGGTCGGGGCACATACAAGAATCAATGAATGAATGCATAAATAAGTGGAACAACAAATCGATGTTTCCCTCTCTCTCCCTTCTCTCTCTAAAATCAATAAATGTAAAAAAAATTGTTACGTAGGAAAAAATGTCAGCTGGAAGTATAGGTCCACTTCGGGAAATCATACTCAAGTAAGTCGATTAGACTTTTCACTTGGCGCTATTGATGCTCTTGGTAGAGATCCTGTTTTTGTGCCAGAGTACAGGTGAATCTGTGCACGTGTCAAATGTCAACTCAAGCCTTTCAAACAATGTAGACCAGAGCACCACCTAATACTGACGCTTTTGGAGTCTCACATCGAAGCAATATCTGCAACTTTTACTTCGAAGCCATGAAATCACTTTCTTCAAACTCATTTTCTGAGTTTGGTCAACCTGGGCTGCTTTAAAGTCATTAACTTTTAGATAGAAGTAGTATCTCTTTTGCCCTTCCAGTGGGATATAAATCAAGTTGACAGAATAATTAAGAGAAAATTTAATGAAAGATACGCAGTGGTAATTGTAGGATCTTCAAATTCCCATTTTAAATTATCAAAAGAGATCAAGAGGGGCAGTTGGAGAGGCATCAACAATCGGTGCACTCTGTCTGCAGAGTCTGCAGATACAAAAGTAAATGAAGTAAAAACAAATGGCAAGGCCACTTTAAATCACCTGAACTTAATTACCTACTTGGTAACTACATAATATCTGGGAAATAAGAGTGGTCATTCTTCCTGCTTTTTTTTTTAATGTTTTAAACAGTTTATAAGAAGATTCCTAAATTCCAAGAAAATATCTATGCTGGATGGTAACATTGCATGAAGGTGTAACTGTCGGTTAATCAAAGCATCCCACTTATTCACCTTATCTACACATTAACTCATGGGATACTGTGTATGGGTCTGGTGTGTTTGTATATGTGCAGTAGATTTACATGTACTCTCCTGAAACAGGGCCAAATTCTTCTTGCTGATCTTGCAACCTGAAGGTTATCAGCAAATAAAATCTTCTGGGAGCCAGCACCCTGGAAAACTTGCAAGTTAAATGCATTATAAGTAGCTTCGCTTGAACGAAGCTGAAGGAAATGTAACCTGGGAGTAGTAACCTACTCACCTGGGGTCCGATGGTGAAGGAGCACCTGGGGCAGCTGGGATAATGCTGCTGCCTTCTCCCTCCGACCCTGTAACGGACACCCTTGGGCTTTTTGTTTTGTTGTGCTTGCTCAGAACTTATTCCTCTTTCTTCTGGCACCCCACTTATTCTTTGAGGAACAACTCACCCTCACTCTCAGTCCCTCTGATTGTCTACCTGCTCCCCCCACCTCAACTTCAGAGGTAAGAATATAATCCAAAACTGGCCAATCAAACGCGGGCATTGGATCAAAGATTGTCACATGGTCCAAGCCAGCCAGTGAGGCCTAAACCTGTGACTTTTGTTGGAATTATTGGGATAATGGCCCTTTTTCTCTTCCCCCCACGCCCGGCTTTCTTGTGGTATAATTGACAGATAAAAATTTTATATATTTAAGGTGTACAACCTGAGGTTTTCATACATGCGATACATTTTGAAATAATCACCACAATTAAGCTAATTAATATATTCATCACCTCATATAGTTACGATTATCTTTTTTTACTTTTTTTGTGGTAAGAGCACTTACAATCTACTCTTTTAGCAAATTTCAAGTGTACAATACGGTCTCGTCTACTATATTGTTCACAGTATTGTAACAGATCTCCAGAGCTTACTCATCTTGCATAGCTGAAAGTTGGTATCCTTTAATCAACAGCTCCCTGTCTTCCCCTCACCCAGGCCTCAGCAACCACCTTTCTACTTTCTGCTTCTGTGAGTTTGACTGTTTTAGGTACCACATATAAGCAAGAGGCAATATTTGTCTTTGTCTGCCTGGCTTATTTCACTTAGCATAAGTCTTCCAGGTGCATCCATGCTGCTGCAAATGACAGGATTTCCTTCTTTTTAAGGCTGAATAACATCACATCATGTGTGAGTGTGTGTGTGTGTGTAGATGCATAGATATAGACATATGAAGATACATAACATATTTATCATATTACATGTGTATGTATCTATATCTATGCCTATATATCATATTTCTTTATTCATTCTTCTATCAACGGACATTTGGATTGTCTCCATATCTTGGTTATTGTGAATAATGCTTCAATGAACATGGAGGTGCAGATGTGTCTTCAAGATACTGATTTTGTTTCCTTTGGATAAACACTCAGAAATGGGATTGCTGTATCATAAGGTAATTCCATTTTTATTGTTTTGAGGAAACTCCACACTGTTTTTTCTGTAATGGCTGTTCCAATTTACATTTCCACCAACAGTACAGAAGTGTTCCCCTTTCTTCACATCCTCACCAACAATTATTATCTATCTCTTGTCTTTTTGATAACAGCCATTCTAACCGGTGTAAGGTGATGTCTCCTTTTGGTTTTGATTTTCATTATCCTGGTGATCAGTGATGTTGGGCTCCTTTTCATGCACCTGTTGATCATTTGCATATTTTTTCTTGAGAAATGTCTGTCCAGGTCCTTTGTCCATTTTTAGTAGGTTTATTTCTGTTTTTTTTGCTATTGAGTTGTATGAGGCTTTCTTTCTCTTTGTACTAGAAAAACTGGTAAAACATAATCCTGGAGTTACTAGGAACATCTAAGCCCCCACGTGGAGAGAATCTGCCTGAGAATGGAGCCATCACAGGGCTCAGAGAAAGGTAAGTCTTAATATCATGTGAGATCTTATATCTATTTGTGCCTAACCTAGAGAGCGGCCTTCATTTCCTTCAAGTCTTTTCTCAAATGTCCTTACTCAATAAGGTCTTTTCCTGATCACCCTTTTTAATAGTTCATCCTGACTCCCACCCAGCACTCTCAACCCCCCTTTACCACACACTGCTTTTCTCATGTTCCACAGAACTAACCTTTTAAGAGCACTCCTTTTTTTTTTTATGCTTACCTGAGGACATGTTTCCATTGATTTGGGAGAGAGACAGAGAAGAGAGAAGAGAGAGAGAGAGAGAGAAATACCAATTGTTTGGCTCCTGTACATGCCCCAACCAGGGATCAAACCCACAACCTAGGTATGTGCTGACTGTGAATCAAACTGTCAACCTTTCAGTGCATAGAACAACCCTCCAACCAACTGAGCCATGTGGCCAGGGCCGTAGCACTTATCTTTTAAGCATGGTTATTGTTTGTCATCTATTTCTGCCTATTAGAGTTTCAGCTCTAACTAGGTCATAAATCTTGGACTGTTTTGTTCACTAATGTATTCCAAGGGCTTAAAACAGGGCCTAGCAAATAGTAAATGCTCGATGAATATCATTGAATGAATAAATAATGGATTTTTCAATTACATGAAAAAATATTTCACATAGTAGAAGGAAGAAGGGACCTCTCTGGGGTCTCTTATATTTTTTAAGATTTTATTTACTTATTTTTAGAGATAAAGGAATGGTGGGAAGAAGAGAGGGACAGAAACATCAATATATGAGAGGAACATCGATCAGTTGCCTCTCCCATGCACCCCAACGAGGAACCAGGCCCACAAACCCCAGCACATGCCCTGACCAGGAATCAAGCCGATGATCTTTCCTTTTGTGGGAGGTTGCTCAACCAAGTGAGCCATGCCAGTCAGAGCTCTGAGGTCACTAATCTCATTTATCAGGGCCCCATCCTTGTGACCTAATCGCTTCCCAAAGGTCTTACCTCCTAATAGTACCAAGGTGGGATTTAGGTTTTGATGCATATATTTTGGTGGGGACACAGTCAAGTCCACAGCAGTGTCAATCACAAGACAGGTTTATCTGATCATTTTTAAATGTCTTCCTGTCACGTCAAGCCTGTATTTATTTCTTTTTTTCTGATACTCAGTAAAAGTGTTGGATGACAAACTTGAGAAAAATCTTCTAAAAATATTGCAAAAAGAGAAGGAGATGAAAATAAGAGAGAAAAGATAACACCTGAATAACAAGAGTTGTAGAAACAAGAAACAAAGAAAATAAGGAAAGCCTCAAAAAAAAAATTCCAGAGCACTTTACAAACCAATGTACTTGAGCTTCCAGATTGAAATCATCCATCGAGCATCTTGGAGAATGTATATCTCTAGTCCCAGCCCTTAACCCCCACTGCTTCCATCTTCTCAGATACGTTTGAGGTATCTCAAATTCCACAAGTCAAACTAGGGACTCCTAAGTTTTTTTCCTCAAATCTTGTTCACTTCATGCTCTTTATCTTGAAGAAGGGTGTAACTATCCATCCAGTTATACAACCTAAAATTCTAGGAGTTATTTTTGACATCTCCCTCTCCCTATTTTCTTTATACAATCCATCTCCAAGTCCTCTCAGTTTAAACTCCTACCTACCTATTAAATGTATCTAATTGTTTTCAAATTTAAGATCACCTCTTACCTAGAAGATAGCAGTAGAATTCTCATCTCCCTGCATCCTCTCATAACCTCCTCTAATCCCTTTTCTTCACATTGTATCTATAGTTATCTTTTCAAAAGACAAATCTGATCGTGTCTTTCCTATTTGCTTCTTCTCCAGAGTTGAGACTCATTGGTCTAACTTATAATGTCAGGTCTTACTTCCTTTTCTGAAACAGGTGGTCTCTTCAGGAGTCCAACTCCAAGCTGAGGAAAAAATAGCTCTATCATCTGTTCTCCTAAACCCCAACAGAGAAACACAAAGTCTGAGGCTCAGACCTGGTTGGATCATTGAGTGAGAGCTGCTAAAGGGCAGGCCATGGAGGAGTTAGTGTGGCTGTTGTTTTGGGTTGCAATTATTGGGAATAAAAGGCATGTGTCACTTTATGCTTGGTCTCCATGTCTTGGTGTCCTGACATTTTTATTTCATCACAATTACCAGGAATCAAAGTGAGGTTCAACCCAGCAAATAAAAGCATCCCTAAGTTTCAGAGACCCAGTGACAGCTTCCCAATGTTCTTCAAATGAATATAAAATCCTTATCATGGCTGTCAAGAATCCAGGAGGTCCGATTCTATCAACTTCTCCAGCTAAACTTCATTCGGCCCACCTGCCCTCCCTCTGTTTCACACCCACAGTTCTCTTTCAGTCTCTCCCCTCATCACCAGCCTCCCATCTCAGGGCTGCTGCTCATGCTGTTCCCTCTGCTGGAATGCAATTGCCCCCCACGACCACGGCCTACTTAACTCCTCTTACTCCTCCAGTTCTCAGTCCAGTCAGCGCTTCTTTGGGGAAAGCTTTCCTGACCAAATTGAAAGTCCTCCTCATAGACTCTCAAAGCAACCTTTTCTTTTCTTAATAGCAATTATGCTAGTAGGCAAATTTATTTGTGTGATTATTTGAGTAATGTCTTTCTCCCCACTGAACTGGAAGCTCATGAGGCCAGGGACTGTGGGCTCTGCTAATCATTGACTCCTCACTGTCTAGCCGTTTCTGGCCCACAGTAAGCCCCCAATACATATTGAATAAACAGTTGAATGAATAAATGTGTGAATATGTAAATGAATGAAAGAATTTGAGATTTGGAAACTTCTAAGATATACTTTTTGAGTGGCCCAAAACAACTATTGGAGAATTATTCCACTGTTTATTCAAAAGCTGTCATACCAGTGCCCCAAGTAATAATTTATGTATCATGGTGCATAGGCCCTCAAACATATCCTGTGATATTAATATGAATTTATGGCTATATGCCATAGTTTCAAGAAAACAGTGCTATCTTCTTACTGTAATGAAGCGTGGTTTTAATCTCTTAAGAGCTCATCAAAAAACAATCTGGGATAATTTTATAACTGTGAATATCCTAATAAAAATATGATACTGCTTATATGGAAAATTCAATGAGAATCTATTTGCAGACTTAAGAGTATAAAGAAATTTGTCAAGTTATAGGTTACCGAGCTTTGTGAAAGCACAGCCCAAGATCAAACTGTTCCTGTTAACTTTGAAGTGAGGTAGAAATTCTGAAGCGGCATATGACTTTTCTCACTGTAACATATTACATGTACAGTCCCCATTTAGAAAACTCAGAGTAAGACCTTCCTGAAAGAGTGCTTTGATCATTATAAGGATGTAGTTAAACACATTATCTGATGACAACAGGAGCTAACATTTACTGGTAATCAACTCTATGTCAGATAACGTTCTAAATGCTCATTTAGTCCTCATAACAATTCTAAGCAAGGTAGGGACTATCATTTCCTCAGTTTATAGATAAGAAAACTGAAATACAGAGGTTATATAACTCCCAAGATTACATCCCTATGTAGTCTGGCTGCAGAGCCCACATCTGCCATGTCCAAAACAGTGCCTACTAACCCATGTGGTTGTTGAGCACTTCAAATGTGGTCGGTCAGAATTAAGATGTGCTGTAAGTGTAAAATGCATGCTAGATTTTGAAGACAGTATGAAGTATATAAAATATCTCATTAATAATTTCACATATTGAAATGATATTTTAGATACTCAGGGTTCAATAAGACATGACTAAAATTAGTTTCATCTTTTTTAATGTGACTACTAGAAAATTTTCAATTATGTACATTCATGGCTTTCATTCTATTTTTATTGGACAGTGCTGGTCCACACACTCTTATACTATATTATACTGTCTCTTACTTAGTCCAGTAGCAAAGCTTTTTATTGCTAATAGTTGTATTTTGTATAGGACTATTAGCAATGTGAATACACTGTAAGTGTGAGTGATGCAGTGATAAATGTGGAGAGAAATAAAAGAGAAGCAGAGATGTCATTGAAATAATCAGAAGTAAAATCTCAAAGCAGCCAGGCAAGTTGGCTGTTCTCTTCCATGCATGTAGCTCCGTGGTGCTATCTGTTGTATAGTACCCTTCCTCATTTCTAGACTCTGTCCTGGCTCAAGCTTTTGATGGACAGATACAAGCAACCAATCAACATTGTCCTTGGTTGCCCTAGATGATAGAAGAAAAATCATTGCTCTTGGTGATTTGCCTTGGGGCACATCAACAGAACACTTCCATCTACCCAGCAATTTCATTCATTCATGGATTTGTTCTTTTATTCCCAACTGAGACAAGAGTTTGCCTTGATGTGTTGAGAAAATATGGGCTTTTGCAGACACTATGGGGAAAAGGATGTGGAGGAACATCCTTTAAGAGAGAGAGGAGGAAGAAGAACAAGAAGAAACAAGAATAGAAGGACTCCATGTGAAATTGAGAGGATCGTGGCCATGGCACAGGGCACAGTAGAGGACAAAGGTCTGTCCTTGCTCTTTCTGTCTAGCCACCGCAAACCCCCATCACAGTATGAGCGTTGCTTCTCACTACTCTGACTTAGAAGCCTCTTTCAGGATTTAAGTTTTATATCTTTGTCATCTGAACCAGCAAAGGGGCAGAGTAATTAGCCATATTAGTCATGCAAGAATAGAAGGAGGTGGACCCCAAACAATTTGGGTCCTGATGATTCCAGAAATTTTATTGTTAAGATCGAAAATATGTATTTCAGAATTGTAAGATGAAATAGGGATGCCTGAAGACTAAATAAACTCTGAGATTTGACCAGTGAGTCTTGGACTTGGGATTCCCCACCTCCGGACAGGACAGTCCAAGGGTCACAGCTGGGCAGTTCAATCAGCCCTTTCAGAACAGCACACCTCAGGCTAAAGTTCCTGAAGACGTGACTATTTACTTTTCCCTTTACCCCAAAGATCTTCATTGTCTTCAGCAGACAATGGATGCAAAAACTGACCTATTTAAAGAACCTAGAAATTAAAAAATGCTTCCCAACATAATGGAAAGGAGAAAAAGAACAATAAACAGCATAAGCCTATAAACGACATTAGCCTGATTTTGTTTTTAAATTTGTGTATTTTTGCTGCTTGTGTTTTTATTATATTTGTATATTTTTTACTTTATATATATATATATCATCCACAAGAATAGAAGCTCCATGAGGGCAAAGTTGAGGGTTTTTTGGTCTCTTTTTTTTTCATTGCTGATTACCATCACTTAGAAAAGTGGTTGGCTTATAGAAGGTACTGCAAAGATATATGAAAAAGAAAGAAAGAAAGAAAGAAGAAAGAAAGAAAGAAAGAAAGAAAGAAAGAAAGAAAGAAAGAAAGAAAGAGAGAAACATACCATATAATTGGGAAGAAATGCCTCAAAATGGCATTTCTATGTCATTAATAAGGACTATCTCTAAGTGGAGGGATTCTAAATGAATTGCATTTTTTTCTTTATACTACTCTGCATTTTTCAACTTCTTAAAAGAACTAAATTATTTATAACTGGGGTACAATAAATGTTAGTTTAAAAATACTTTTGGGCAGCCCTAGCTGGTGTTGCTCAGTGGTTGAGTGCTAACCTGCAAATCAAAGGGTTACCGGTTCGATTCCCAGTCTAGGGCACATGCCTGGGTTGCAGGCCAGGTCCCCAGTAGGGGCCGTGTGAGAGGCAACCACACATTGATAGTTCTCTCCCTCTCTTTCTCCCTCCCTTCCCCTCTCTAAAAATAAATAAATAAATAAATAAATAAAATCTTTAAAAAATACTTTTGGACAATAACTTTTAACACATATTGTTGTATTTTAAATAATACAGATATTTCTTCCTTTTTACTACTCATCCTAAAGCATTAGAAGACATCCAGTGTGGAGGCTGCATTTGAATGCAGACCTGCTGTGTGTTGGGCATGTGGACACAAAAGACTGAAGATGACAGAGCCATTGCCCTTAAAGTAGGTCATAGGGAAGAAAATCTGAAGGAGTGACATAAAGCTTCACAGAAATCCTTGCAGTTGTATTGCCTTTACTATTTTCCATTAACTATCACATTAAAACACATAAAGAATTTTGGAGGAATCAGGGCAGATGTTATTCCCCTTTTACAGATGAGATTGTGTTGCCAAGAAATTGAGCTGCTTGCTTGAGGACAGGCAGTTAGTAAGTGGTTGATTCACACCCCCCCAGGTCTTCACATTGCCCTGTGCGGTCAGATTTCCAAAGAGCTGGGCTCTGCTCTTTGCTCTTGGGGCGGGGCGGGGCGGGGTGGGGGTGGGGAGGGAGGACTCTAATTGGACATTTGTGGCTATATAAATTCAAATTCATTAAAATTAACAGACATCATTCAGCTCTTCATTTGTGCTAGCCACATTTCAAGTGCTCAATAGTCATATGTAACTTGTTGCTACAGAATAGAACAGCACAGAATAGAACCTTTCCATAATTCCAGAAAGTCCTTCTGGGTAACACCGTTGTAAGTTCACTTTCATTGGTTTTTTATTAACAAATAACAATCAATACGTCTTAAACAATCAGAGCATGTGAAACCTCATTTAAACCTCCTAATGACCTCTGGGGGAAGGCTCTATTATTATCTCTACTCTCAGAGGAGGGAGCTGGCCAGAGGGATTAAGCAACTCGATCAAGATCACATATCTAGGGAGGTGTAGTTAGGACTTGAATGCAGCCGGTCTGGCATTAGAGTTGGTGTACTTAACCACTGTCAAGTACAGTGCAGCCTCCAGACCAGCATCAGCATCACCTCAAAACTTAACTGTTAGAAAAGCAAATTCCCAGGCCCCACCAGAACTACTGAGTCAGAAACCTCTGGAGGGGTCCAACCCTCCCACTGACAGCTGCCATACTGAGCACTGGGCTAGGTTTTAGCTACTGGTATCTTTTACACTGGCTATGGTATGCCTTTAAAAATCTTTTTAGCAGAATAAAAAGAATAATTGTTCATTAACGTGTACTCAGCACTTACTCTGGAGCAGACTCAGGGGAGCATGTCTCACTCACAGGCGCTCAGAGACATTATCTAACTTGCCTGTGGCCACACAGCTAATAAGTGGTGGGGCAGGGACGCGAAGCCAGGCTCCCGACTCTCACACTCACCCTATCCACCAATCGGTCTTACTGAAGGGATAGTGGAAAAGCAACTCATCAATCGTGTCTCTAAATACAAATGAGGTTTTGAATTCCCTGCTACCAGAGTCTTACTCTCTTCACTCTTCTAGTGGAGACCAACTCTGCCATCTCTCCAGGTCTCATTCTATTAATTTTTTAAAATTTAGCCCAACATAAAAATAATTTTTCACATGTATCCTAGAATGTGCCAATCTGGGGTTCAGAATTTTTATTCCTGGAGGTTTTAAAACAATAGAAATTCGCTTATGCATTCCTCCATGTAATACATTGTTGAGTACCGACTCTGTGGCAGATAGAGTCCTCCTGGACAATGAAGAGCAAACAATGAATAGGAGACAAAATGCCTCCTCATGGGGCTTATGTTCTGCTGAGAGAGATGTGTGTTGGGGGAGGGGGTGGGTGGAGGTGGAAAGGGGCATAAGGGGGATAATGGCAATGGAAAAAATATAATGAAATATCTGATCATCAAGAAAATATGTGTTCAATGCATGAATAAATAGACATTTCTAGATCGCAGCCCTGGACATGTTTCCCCATTACTTATCGCAGGGCCTATTAACAGAATTTTTTGAACAAATAAATGTGGCAAAGAGGACTATAAAACAGATGCTAGAAAGAAGAGCTCTAATTTTTCTTCTGAGAGTAATAAAATAGCAGCTCTACTTTATGGAGCACGTTTTATATGCTAATTATGTATTCATCAAATCGTCCTCACAGCAACCCCGTGACATGTACCGTTTTCATCCCCATTTTACATCTGGGGAAATGGAAAATCACAGATAAACATTTTACACGTTTACTCAGTAAGTATTTATTGACTGCCTAAAGTATCAGGTCGCAGATCTAGTCTTGAACTGAAAAGACTGTCTGATTCTGAAGCCCATGCTCTTTTCCTAAGTTGTACTATGTCTAGTGATAATTAGAGAATTGAAACATCCATAACCTCCCTCAATCTCGCATGTAACTTGTAAGTAACAGCAAGTCCAAAATGGAAGCTAGTTAGATGGGGTTTCGAGCGCACCATCCGTCTGTACCCCTGACCTTTTATCCCCCACTCAGAACACTTCTATGCATGACACCAGGAGCTCTTGCTGTGGGTGGAGACAGGGAGCTGGCCGGCTCCACAAGTCTGCATTCCCACTTGCTCTTCCAAAGGTCCAACTGCCTGCAGCAACCTGACATCATGCCCTGATTGCTAAGTCTGGTCTGGCGCAGGGACAGAGAGACTCCGAGACCGAGGAGTTGAGAATTCTTGTTGGCCACTGGGGAGGGCCACATAACACAAGTGAGACGCTGGCATGCTAAAAAGAGGGAGTGCTATTTTGAGAGTCTGTTCAAACAATGTTTCAGAGTGGAAAAAGGGTGGCACCCTGCAGAGGATGTGACCTGATAGGAGTTAGGGCTCACACATCAGTGCCCTGGGTTTCTATTTTTATTGCCAAACCATGCAGTTTGAACCTGAAAAGTTGATGTCTGAGAAAAAGGTAAAAACCAGTGTGAAACCTGGAAAATGCCATAGATCAAGATAGGAGGGTAATCTACTAAATGCACCATGCTGTATCTGCGTAAGGAATAGCATGCAGCTATTAAAAAGATAATGTGAAGCTTTCTCTGCCCACAAAGAAATATGTTCCGGCTGCACTTCTCTGTGGAAAGAGATAGTTACAAGTAGTCTGTACATTGATAACATCATTTTATAAAATATATGCATGCTTATATGTGTATAGAAAAAGTTTGGAAGGCTATACAAAGAATAAAAGGCAATTATTACTCCTTTATATTTATACTTTATGAGCTTTTTACAAGAAGTGTGGATTACGTGTGTATCATTTTTATAAAATGAAGCAATTTCTATTTTGAAAGAAAAGCATGGTGATCAGAGAGGTCCCTGACCAAGGCCAATTGATTACGAAAAATCCTGTAGGGAAAGATCAGGTAAGGAGCCAACGTCCTTTGCTCATGTTTTATTTGGAATATTCTGATGAAAGAAACTTTTCTACTTCCCAAGTTATCCCCAAATTAATTATATTATATTAAGTAGACATGAGAGACTGATTATATGTTTAGATATGGTTTCAAACGACATCTAAAAAGTTAATAAAGTAAAAAGAGCACAAATTAATCAGCTATTATATCCACAGGTTTATAGTCAGTTCATAGGAACTAACGAACATGGAACTTCTTGGCTGGGGATGGGACTTGTATTTACATAAGGACGATAGATGTCCAATAAAGGCAGAGAGCACTGGGAGGGGAGAAAATGAAGTCTGCATGGTAGGCAAAGAGCTCAGGCACCATG
Organism: Desmodus rotundus; assembly: GCF_022682495.2. Classification (NCBI taxonomy): domain Eukaryota; kingdom Metazoa; phylum Chordata; class Mammalia; order Chiroptera; family Phyllostomidae; genus Desmodus; species Desmodus rotundus. Next base: position 186,446,248 of record NC_071389.1, on the reverse strand, counting down.
ACCATGAAGGTGTATGTGGAGGCCACACTGTAGAAGGGAAATAGAAAGCTTACCTCACCGTGTGCCAGCATCGAATTCACGTGGCACGTTTGAGTCTCCCTCGCTGTTCGATTGAGAGAGAGGGCTTTTCCCCTCAATTGTTTCCCCAACTGGATATTCTGCCTAAAAGTGGATTTATTTAAACTGTATAGCATTTTGAGTAATTATTTAACTGGAAAAAGATTGTCTTTTAAGTTAATATTCTGGAAGAATAAAGAACATTACATATTAAGCAATTGTGATATGTAGTACAAAGTTTAATGTGAGCGTTATGGGTTGAATTGTGTCCACCCAAAATTCGTATGTTGAAGTTCCAACTCCCAGACCTTAGAATATGATCTTATCTGGAAATAGACTCGATACAGTGTAATTAATTAAGATGAGGTCACACTGGAGTAGGGCGCACTCCTAATCAAATATTACTAGTGTCCTACAAAAAGGGGAAATTTGGACACAGAGATAGACATTCATAGAAGGAGACAATGTGAGGAGATCCAGGCAGGATATTTTATCTGTGGTACCACCGGTGGGTTGTTGTGTGGATTTAATAAGATAGTTGACAAGCCCTTAGCAGAGTGCCTGGTGCATAAGGGCTCAGAAGATGTTCTCTCATGTTGCTGTTATTACAGTGCCGTGTAGATGCACAAGCCTCCTTTCTAAACAGACCATCAAAATGGGTTTTCCAAAGTGGGAATAGGGAAGATGGTGTCTTAGCCACTCATAATGCCAAATAACAAAGTACCACCAACCGGGCAGCTTATAAACAATAGAAATTTATTTCTCGCAGCTCTGGGAGCTAGAGTACAGACCAAGGTGTCAGCATGGTTGGGTTCCGGTGAGAGCCCCCGTCTAGGGCTGCAGACTGCCAACCTCCTGCTGTAGCCTGAGATGGCGGAATAAGAGCAAAAGAGATCCCTGGCATCCCTAAGAGCTCTGATCCCATGTATGAGGGCCCCACTCTCATCACCCAATTACCTCTCGAAGGCCCCCTTCCTAATACCACTGCACTGAGGTTTGGGATTTCAACATGTGAACTGGGGGGACACAAACATTTGGTATTTTGCAGATGGGAATCTTGACAAGTTCCAGGAGAGAGAAGAGCTGATGTCCAGAGAGGAGATAGGGTTCAGCTAATAGACATTTAAGGATTGCAAATGCAGTTTTCCCCAAAATATTTCCCTCAGAAAAAAGGCTCCATATTTTTGAGTCATTACAAAGTCTTACATTATACTTTGTTTTTCTACAACAAAGTCCCATTTGGGGAAGAAATATTTACTTGAAACCAACTCAGTCAATGTTAGTCTGAGAGACTTACAAAACTGGGTAAGAAGGAGGAAAAGAAATTTAACACAGATTTAGTCTTTATTTCTTAGGATATGACTTCACAATAATGAGTGATAGGTGTTGGTGTTGGTATAAGCACAGTTGTTGAAAAAACAACATTTTATTTTATTTTATTTTATTTTAATTAATTAATTTATTTTTATTCAGTTACAATTGTCTGCATTTTCTCCCCTTCCCTCCACCCCACCCCAGCCAGTCCCACCTCCCTCCCCCACCTCTACCTCCTCCTTGATTTTGTCCTTGTGTCCTTTATAGTAGCTCCTATAGACCCCTCTCCCCACTATCCCCTCCCCACTCCCCTGTAGCTATTGTTACAATGTTCTTAATTTCAATGTCTCTGGTTATATTTTGTTTGCATAATCAACAAAAGAAAAAACAACATTTTAAAAAATGTTTTATTGAATATATTGGAGTGACATTGGTTAACAAAATTACATGGATTTCTGCCATACAATTCTATAATACATCATTTGTATTTATATTGAGTGTTTACCACCCAAAGTCAAGTCTTCTTCCATCTCCATTTATTGTCCCTTTACCCTCTTGGATGAAAAAGTAACTTTCAAAAGCAATGTAAGTGGTACTAGAGATCAGGAATGTAGATCTGTAAGACTTAAAATGTCTTAATGTTTGCAAGTGGGTTCCTGACCTAGGGATAACATTTTCTGTGTTGGAATTATAACTGCTACAAGGAGTGGTATAGAGCAAACAATTCAGACGGTGGGGAAAAGCTGACTTGGTTCTTCAAAAAGAGGCCACAGGAACCTGCATGCCAAAGACCCATGTACATGTGTGGATAAAAATGTTCCTAGAACAAGAATGCTTTAAAAAGCAGTTTTTTTAAGTTAGTATTTGTTATGGACTGAATGTATGTCCTTACCCTCCTAATTCAAATGTTGAACCCCTAACCCCCCAGGGTAGCTATTTTTGGAGTAAGAAAGGAATTAATTTAACAAAGTCCTGAGGGCGGGACCCCAATCTGATAGAATTAGTGTCCATGTAAGAAGAGACTCCAGACAGGAGAGGACTCTCTCTTCCTTCATCATTTGAGAACAGTGAGAAGATGGCTATCTGCAGGCCAGAAAGAGAGTCTTCACCAGGATCTGAATTGGCTGCCACCTTGATCTTGGACTTCCCAGCCTTGAGAACTGTGAGAAATAAACTTGTGTTGTCTAGGTCACCTGTCCTATGATAGTTTGTTATGACAACTTGTGTTAGTCCAGGTTCTCCAAAAAGACAGAACCAAGAGAGAGAAAGAGCATGTGTGTGTGTGTGTGTGTGTGTGTACATAGGTATCTCTCCATCTAGCTCTCTATCATAAGAAACTGGTGTGTGCAGTCGTGAAGGCTAAAGAGTCTCAAGATCGGCAGTTCCCAGGCTGAAACCCTGCGAGTCAATGTGTAGTTCCAGTCCAAGTCTAAAGCCCTGAGAACCAGGAGGGCCTGTGGTATAATTTCCAGTCCCAAAGTGGGCAGGTTTGTCTAAGAAAAGCTGATGTTGCAGTTTAAGTCCAAAGGCGAGAAAAGATCAATGTCCAACTCGAGCAGCCAGGCAGGCGTTCCTTCTTACTGAGCCTTTTTGTTCTATTCATGACTTCGGTTGGCTGGATGAGGTCCATCTATACATTAAAGGAAGGGCAGTTTGCTTGACTAAGTCTACTAATTCAAATGTTCATCTCCTGCAGAAACACCCTTATGGACATGCAGAGAATAACATTTTGCCACATGTCCGGGCACCCCATGGCCCAGTCCAGATGACACATAAAATGAACCATCACAAACCCACTCCTTGTAAACTTGGTGCATACATGCATCTTCTTAAACCAATACAATATTTATATTAATGATAACAAAATTACCATATTAAAACATCGTATTTGACTATATCCTAGAAGTTTATATTTTCAAGTGAATGAAAACTAATTTTTAAAATTCTCATTGAGAAAATGAAGAATTAAGTTATATTTGGGGTCCCTGTTAATTGAAGTGAACACGGTTTTTCTACGAGGTTGGTATGTCATTTAGCATTCAGGGCAGACTTGAGAGAAAGTACCATGTATATTATAGTGACAAATAAACTGTGTCTCAAAGAATTTAGGTCACTGTCCAAAACTGAGTATTAGAACTCATTCTTGTGTACATTCATAGAGGAAACCTAACACTCACATTTTTAAGAAGCCTAACACCCCTGTATTTTGTTATGTGAATAGTATTTCCTATGCCATAAGCCTCATTGTAATGCTCTTCCACCTATTTAATTTACTTCTAATGTTCTTTCTCCTACAAATTACTTCTTAGGTAGTCACAATCCCTTCATCAAAAGCCATGTGGCAATCTAAGAAATAATTTTATAAGTTCTCTATTTATTGCAACAAAGATGAGTCTCTTCGTACTCCACAAGTCAGATAAGTTTTTCAGTATGGAGGTAATAAGATAGCAAAAGTATTTTTATGAGATGGAATGACATATTCCTTCTGCCACTCAGTAGATATGATAGGATATTCTTACCCTATTAAAATGTTTTTACATCATCCTGATATCATGTAGTGTCTACATATAAATGCTTCTAAAAATATCCATTAAAGTATCAGGTTGTTTTGCCTCTAAAAAGATTTGCATAGGGAAATTGAAAAGAAATATTAATATCCTGTGACAAAATGAATAGAACTAATGGTTTTCCTTGTATTTTAAAGTGCCTTACATATTTTAAAGCATTATAATAATTTCTTATAAATAGTCAAAGAAATACGAATGTATTTTACATTGATCTTCTAACCTTCTTGTTCTAGATAGGGATGATTTCCCAGTGATTTTAATAAAAATGCCACACGGATTAATAAATCATGTCAGTGTTTTTGAAGAAAAACTCAAAGTCAGCTTACAAAAAAACCCAATGAGTAAAATAAGGAATGTAATAGACAGATGTATAGTTTATGCCTTTACTTTCCAGAAGGCCATGAAGCAACAGATAATAAATATACATAAAAGCATATTGATAAAGAAAAAGCAGAAAAAAAGACAAAATATGGATAATTAAATCAGAAATAGTGACTGAAAGTGTTTAGATAAATGAATACACAAATTAATGGGATTCATTATTACTGAAGTCTGGAATATGATATTCTGATTTTCCTAGCTATTGGAGCAACACGGAAGGAGGAAGAAGCAGATTGGGTGCAATCGGTGCCTCTTAGACTTCCCTACTAACGTTCAAGGAGAGCGACCCTTGGGGTGCATAGGCTGAGACAACCCACCAGAAGTGAAAAATCATTTTATGACTTAGCATAAGAATTAATAAAAATATTGCATTCTATCATTAAGTACACTGACATTTGTTTTAATGGAAAAAAAAAGATTTTTATTATCTCTATCTGTAAGTAAAATTTATTCTCCAGAATGAAATAGCATATTAATTAATCCTATAGCTTAATACCACATTCCCACAACATACATTTCCTCTTACCCCTGCTAGTAAATATATACAGTTTGAAAGGAATATGTTTATAAAGTTCTCATTATATAATTTATTTTGTAAAATCATACAAGAGATGGTTAAAGTCAAATTTTTTAATTTAAATGTAACATATATGCAGGGCTATTCCTTAGGAGATAGTTTAAAATCACTAGACAAACCAAGAGGGAAAACAGACTATAGAAACAGACCCACAAATGATCCATGGCCAAGAAGAGAAACTTCAAACCCACGTGTACACAGAGGAGGAAACTGTAAAACCAAGCTTATTTGTTAATTTCTCTGCCTGAGAAGTTCAAAATCTGGAGGCACCAGGTGTCATGGAAGGCTAAGGGCAACATAAGGTTGAAAACTGAGTGATTACCTGAAAAATCTTTAAATGAAAACAATTGTATCCCCAGGTTCTCTATTCAGAAAGGTAACTAACTAGTTCACTTAATAGTAAGTCACAGGTTTATGATGTAGAGAAATTGGATCAGAACGGCTCCAGCCTGGGCTGAAAGGCAGGGTAAAGTGTGAAGCTGAAAACCCAAATATTAAGAGAACATCTGCTTACTGAATGGTAGGATCTCTAGACCCTTATTCAAACTGCTCGGATAACCCCTCATACTAGGCATTTGTCTCTCCAGGCTCCCTCTAGGAGTATTCTTCTCAGGAATATTCTTCTGTAAGTGATAATATTTGGGCTTCCCAAAGAAATAGCTGCTTTCCAACCATACCATCTTAAAGTGGAGCCTATAAAAGCTTTTAGTGCCTTACTCACTAGTGGAGAGACAAGAATGACCAGGTATTTGAAGAAAGTCACAAATATAAAAGAGAAGGAATAAATTAAGTGAAGGGGTAGAATTAAAAGATATTACATTAGAAATAGAAGAAAATTTAAAGCTGCATACATATAAATATATAGAAATATATTAAACCCTAGAAATATAGTAGAGGATAACACATTCATAGAATAAAAATAAGATAAATAAAAATTAAAAAGTCTGAAAACAAGACAAGCTCTGGCTGGTGTGGCTGCCTTGGCTGGTGTGGCTCAGTGGATTGAGTGCCGGCCTGCGAACCAAAGGGTTGCTGGTTCGATTCCCACTCAGGGTACATGCCTGAGTGCGGGGTACATGCCAAGCCCCCCAAAGGGAGTGCTCAAGAGGTAACCACACATTTATATTTCTCTCTCTCTCTCCCTCCCTTCTTCTCTCTAAAATAAATAAATAAAGTCTTTTTTAAAAAAAGATAAAACAGATGTATATTTAAAATATAATCACAAACTTAAAATGCAATTGAGGAGTTAGAATGTGAAGTTAGGAAAATATCTCAGAAAGAGATGAAAAAGAGAAGAGAAATGATGAGACAAGATGAATTATGAGGTCTAATAATTAGAATTTCCAAAATGCAAGACAGAAAAAAAACAGTGGGGAAGACATTTCGAAGACATGACATCAACAACAAAAACCCTAAAACTGAAAATGCTAAGTATTCAGGTTTTAAAGGTCCACTAAATACACAACACAATATGTTTTTTTAAAAAAAATACCCATGTCAGGGCACAAATAAAAAACTTTTAGCGTTCCAAGGATAAAAAGAAGATCCGAAAGCTTGCACAAGTGCAAAGTCACCACTATCAGAAGGGAATCTGATGTCTCAAAAAATGGTGAATGGCAGAAGGCAATGAAGAAATGCCTTCCAAATTCAGAGGAAATTCTTTACCTAATAAAACTATAAATCAAATATGAGGTTAAATGAAGAGGTTTTTATACATCCATGCGCTAAAAACCCTCACCTGCCACGAAGTTATATTAACAAGGTCTTTGTAGATGTACCTTAGCGAAATGGAAGGAAGCCTAACATCCTACAAGTTACATGCTGGTAATGGCAGCTGATACTATCTAAAGTTGCAAAACCAAGAACCAGCAGCCCTGATGTATTTAGATGTGTGTCATAAATACAAAAGAAATAGCTAAATGAGTCTGGAGTGGTTGCCTCTGGAAAGCAAGATTTGATGAGGAGAGGGTTGGAGCAAGGTAATGTTGTTTTTCATTATAAGCCCTTTAGAACTATTTCAAGTTTAAATGCCATACAGTACAAAAGAGAATAATACATTAATAAAAATAAAAATACATTAATTTTTAATTTAAAACCATGTTTTCAACTGTTGTACTGATAATGTACACTCCCATCAACAGTAATGGGAGTAGATGGGAGTAGATGATTATTTTACATATGACTTTTGTTAATTAGCAAACATTTTTCTCCAGAACAGTAATGTAATGAAGACCTGGATTTGGCACAGGGAGAGAACCTGTATTAACCTATACCTAAGATAGTTGTTACATCAGCAAGCAGTATAGCATGGTAGAAAAAATTTGATAGACCCAAGTACAAACAATGGAATACTTCACTAATGGATGTGTAATGGATGATTTTAGAAAACATATGTTAATTCTTCCAGCATCAGCTTCTCCACTTATAAATAGGAAATGGAGCTGCTCATACCCCTGGGGGGGGAAGAGAGGGAGGGAGAGAGAAAGGTGGGGGGAGGAAGCACATTAGTATCCCAGTAAACTCTAAGTGCTGGTTCATTGCTCTCATTCATAACTAATACATCTGAATGGTCATAAGTGACTTGAGTCATTTAATGGCTTGTGCTGAGTCCTCCCCCTCCTCCAGAAACTGACAGTGAGACAAGAACACGAATGTTAGTAGTTTGAGAGGAGTGTCCAAGAAACAGCATTAAGGAAAGTGGGAAGTGTAAGAACACTTCTCAGTGTTATTTCGATGAAGGGGTAAAGAAGCAGAGGCATCTCTGAACTGAGAGATGGCCCTTACTTCTAAGGGCCATTAAAGCCTGAGCACTTCCGGCGTGCCCCTTGCTTCCTCAGAATGAGCTCTGTCAACCAGGAAAGTGCTCTTGGGAAAAGAATCAGTATCAGTTATCTTTTATAACTGTGACTGGTTAATTATATTATTTTGAGTTCTCCAAACTTCATCCCAATAAAATTAATTCATGAAACTGGAACACTATAGAAACTTCCGGAAGAAGCAAAACAGATGTAAATTATACTTTTATAGTGTTAAATTTAGAAATTATAGACTTAAAGTTCTTAGATTAGTTTCAATTTCAGAAATATGTTATAGTTTTACTTGATATTTAGAGAATTTAAATACTGTGTTGAAACTGCCTTCTGAGAAAGATAAAGAAAAGTTGTTTAGAGAGTATTTAAATTCTTATGACCACAGAAGTACTAAACAAAGAGAATTTTGGGAAGTCAGCCAGGTGGATCAAAGGTCTTTAAAATTAAACTATACATGTTCTGATCTTTGTTTTTGTACTTTAAAAATCAAATGAACTTTTGTCATTCTTTTGGCTGCCCAGCATGTGAACCCCTTCCTACGTTTGGGGAATTCTTGACCTTACAAGTCTCGGTGGGATGCAGAAACAGTCTCTCAGTATAAAAATGGAAAGTTCTAGATAATTGCTCTTCTAACTTTCTTTGCAGCCAACATAGGCACATAAGCAAGCCTCAGCCAATCCAAAGTCTTCTTCCAAGAACTTGATTAGGTATCTATGATGTACGGAAGCAGGAATGGTAGACCACTGTCTCTGAATGCGATGGCAGTCGTAGCAAGTTAGTTTCTGGGGGGCAGCAATGATGCTCTGCTAGTTCTGTTCAGTGACAAGTGAGATGACATGAGTTGATGCAATCTAGTGACTGGTAATAGTGACAGTGATGTTCTCACTTGAGCACATCTTTGATGTCGTTTGGGTCTGTGTGACCCACAGGCTGCATGTTCTTCAGTCTTCTCAGAAATTCTGTAAGCAATGTAATATCTCTCGATAAATTCCAGTGAGGACTTCAGTGAGTTAAAGCTGATTTCAGTTACTTTTAATGATTTCTTTAACAAGAAAGTTTAATGCTTCAAAACTTAGGGCCAGGAAGTGAAGTGTTTTCAGTAGTAAATGCTACTGAATATGGAATTGGCAATAATAGATTTCTGAACTCGTTTTAACACAGTGCTGCTCAGTAGTAAGAAAAATTCATCTTTTGAATGCTGGTTTCAGACATTACCATACAAAAAAAATAAACTGGGAGATTATCCCAGAAGGCAGAACCAGGGATCACAAAGGAGCATCTGGGGGTGCAGTTTTTAAACACAAACCAACCAATCCAGAGTCTCCCCCGGCCACCCCTCTTATAGGTACCTCAATACTCCAGCCTACTACAAACATTTGAATCACCCATGCCAGCTCAAACAAGAAATTTGGGTTAAATATTAATAGAATTTATAAATCTGTGATTAAATATTAATCGAAATGAAGTTTCATGATAGAAGAACCATGTCTGTTTCACTTAGCACTGGATACCCAGAGATGATATGTTCTACCTGGCACAGCATAGCAGAAAGAGGAAGTAGAGGAGGAGGAGGAAGAAAATCATACTGTTTATATTTTAGCTTATGTATTATAATTAATGCTGCCATCCACTTCTTGCATCCCCCCCCCCCCCTTAATTTAGTGAAGGAGATGACTTTGAACAGGGTTGCCCATAGAATATTTCTTACATAGCATGGCTGGGATAAGAAAAAGGAAAACATTCTCAGTGCTTTGTTACGCTTTATAAATAGAACTGTAGGGAGAAAAGAGGATACATCGACCAGAAAGACCACAGGCTCCAGGTCCGGAGGGCAAAGAAGGATCCTATGACTTAAGGGAAGTGCTGACAGGAAGTACCTGGAAGTAAAGATTTAATGCTAATATCTGGGCCAAGAGACCAAGTATTGGAAAGCTGCCCATGGGATACACTGTAACTGGATGGAGTTTGCTTCTCAAAGCTCACGCTCCTTGGAGAAGAGTTTAACTGATACATTCAGCCAGATGAAAGTGACAAAATGGAGGATGGGATACTATAACTAGAGCAAGAGGGGCCATGAATGAAGGCAAAGAAGTTTCCCTCCCTTGTCCTTGGGTGGTGGCAAAGGAACACCTTGTTTGAAACAAGATATCATTTCCCATAATATATGAAGAGGGTTTTAGTCTTTGAACAGTAGATGTCTTTGTAAGGAAGGACACGATTGTGAAAAGGTACATTTTGAGTAAAAGGCAGAGCCAGGGTTTCTGCCCGAGAGGAAGCAACTATGTGTAGCACTAAGAAAGAGCTGGAACTGGCTGAGGGCTTCTGGGACAATTGTCCAGATGAGCCCCTCAAGCTGGTATTGGAGATAGGAGGGACTATAGGAAGAAAACGTTGAGAGAATTGTATTAAGTCATTGACTAAATGATTTGTGTTGTAAACTCTCTTCACCATGTCCTCTTTGCAATCTTTGGTAAAATGTATGTTCTTTGTTAATATTTTATAAAACATTTTCTTGGTAAGAGAATGAGTATAATTGCTGAGTCATACTTTAATGTTAGCATTAACTGAAACGGTCTTAATCTATTCAGATTGCTGTAACAGAACACCATAAACGAGGTGGCTTATAAACAACAAGTATTTTTCATTGTTCAGGAGGCTGCGAAGCCCAAGATCAAGATGCCAGAGCATTCAGTGTCTGGTGAGAGCCCCCGTCCTGGTTCAAGACGGCGTCTGGTGTCTTTATTTGGTGGAAAGAGAAGGAGCTCTCTGGGGATCTCTTTTATAAGGACACTAAACCCAATCATGAGAGGTCCCCCCTCATGACCTAATCACCTCCCAAAGACCCCCCCTCCAAATACCATCACATTGGACATAGGATTCACCATGAATTTGGGGGGTGTACACATCAGTCCATAACAGAAGCCCAGATGGCCAATACCAAGTTAGCCTCCACTTAGTCACTTTGGATCTGCCATTAAAAAAAAAAAAATCTACTAAACTTATTGAAGTAACATTGGTTAATCACATTATATAAACTTCAGGTGTGTAGCGTTATATCGGTATACTCAGTGGTGTGCTCACCAGTCCAGTTTCCTTCTGTTACTGTATATTTGATCCCCTTTCCCCATCCTCTCCCTAATTCCTTCCCTTCTGATAACCTGTGTTTGATCGTTCATTGCTTTTTGTTTTATAACCCACACATGTTCTTAAGAGGCCCTGGGAAAGGAAGGGCACCAGGACACAAAGAAAAGAGGTGAGGGAATGCTACAAACTGAATAGCGCTCTTGACCTGGATGAAAACAGCCCATGTGGTCCAGGAAGCTCTGTGGCACATGCAAGAATCTGCCAAACGGGAAGAAAAAAAGTATTTCTTCCCAGGGTTCCTTTTGGAGGGTGGAGATGAACCATAGTTTTCAAGCCAGACCGACTACATTCTGGTCTCTCTCTGGGTATATTATTTGCTAGTTTCTATCATTTATTAGACTTTTTTTTTTCTTTCATCTACTCCAGTTTGGTCTCTGCTGGGCTAGTTCAAGGGGAAAACGAGATCATGTTGCAAAGTTGGGCCAGTTAGCTAGCAGGGCAACAGCACCTCCCTGTGGCTGAGTGGCAGGAGAGCAAGAAACGTTAGCTTCTGGATCTACCCTAGGGAAGACAGAAATCCAAGGAAATAGTTTGTGTGGGAGGTATAAGCTTTCTTTAAGTGGTGTTTTTCTTAGACCTTCTTTTCTTTGGCACCACAGGGTTACAGGCCGTGAGGTCCGAGTGCAGAGAAAATGTAAGTTCAGAACAGCCACTGAAGATTGTAAAGCCATTACATGTGTCTTGGCATGAAATAAACCCTATCATCTCAATCGGTTTTTGTCTTGTTGCTAAGGCCACCAGATGTTTGTCATTTTTTTGTTTGTTTGGTATGGCAGGAAAATAATGTTTAAATGAATATATAAATCAAAGCCTCTCTACAGGCATTGTTAATTCTAGAAGGAAGCATTGCACCAGACAATAGTAAGAGCAAGGATATTTGGTCTAGGCATTCAAACGGGACTGGATCATTTTAACATGGTTCACTGGCAGAATATTTCACCAAATTACTATAGATTATATGCTACTTTATAAAAAATAGCCACGATAAAGTTTTTTTCTCTTCAGCGTTTGCTTTAAGGGAAAAATTCTGAAATTTGTAGGGATATCTTTTTTAATTTAATTTTATTTTTATTGAATTTATTCAGATGACATTGATTAATAAAATTATATAGGTTTCAAGTGTACAATTCTATAATGCATCATCTGTATTGTGTGTTCAGGCATTTCTGATGTTAGGAAATCATACTAAGACTATATTTCGCAATTAGGGTAACTTAGCTCAGGATAATTGGCATATGTGTAATTACAATTTGCATTCCAGTTACTTAAACTTAGATATCCTTGGTCAGGTTGAATATACTGTGAGTAGAAGATATCTTTTTCCAAGAGATGAGGTGGAGTGAGTCTTTGGAGAATGGCCTCATTGAACTGGTAAGTTAGTTTTCTTCGGATTTTGGTGATTTCCCCAGTTCTGCCATAATTCCTCAGTGCTCTGGCCATTTTCTGGTAAGTCATGGTCTTCCGGTTGCCTTTTCTTTTCCCCCAAAGTTGGGCGAGTTTTTCTTTGTTTTTTGATATGAACTGAAAGATGCCTTTGGTTTTATCTACCCACTGAATACAAGATGCCATCTCGGGATTACACAGGGATTCGTGAAGGTATTCGAACAGTCGGAGCTTCTTCCTGCCTAAAAAACAAAACAAAAAATAATGGAGGAGAAACAATGTCATACTCCACTCATTGTGGCGTCAAGAACATCCTCAGGGAAGGTCTGTTGAGAGACTACAGAGTGAAAAGCTGCCCTGGGACTGCTGTTCCTCCTACTCACCCCCTCAGGCGTGCCTTTATGGCATCATTTTATGGGACCTGAACGTCACGGGTCTATTTGACCTATTGAAGTTTCAACTGGAACTTTCTCTGTCAGAGAATTTGTCAAAAATTTTGTGCCATCCTTCAGTGAAAAAGAGAAGCCAGGAGCTGCTTTACCTGAATCTGCCATTTGTCTTGTGATCTTTCTTTTAGTTAAATCTTAACTACAAGTTTTATGTCATATGTTAAACTTTCTACAGGCCAATAAAACTGAGCAAAATGGATGGCAAACGTTTAGTGGTTTTAAAGAGAACCCTAAAAAGCCATGTACAGACAGCAAGTCATTTGAAGGTCTTTATTCAAATGAGTTAAGTCAGATGAAGTAAGGAGTATGACTCCTTTTTGTAAAATGCAAAACACTATGCAAATCTAAGTGAAATCAGTAACAGAGACAGGTAAAAATGTGAACTCTGGGTCTGCATCATTTCTCAAAAAATAGAGTATAGAAAAAAGGGAATGGAAAACACCGAAATATCTTCATGACATTTTGACATTGCTTGCAACAGTGTCAATGACCATGGGCACTGTGGTATTTTCCGTGGCTGTGACGTGAAGTGCCACTGCCAGAGTCCTGATCTCTTCAGGAACACAGCCCTTCAGATTTCAGAATAACTCGGCGGGGTACTTTGGGAAGAGTTGTGCTGGTTTTCGTATGGTTTTTTAAAAATTGGATTTCGTTAGGCGAACAGAGCGAAGGTGACAGCCCATGTGGTGACTTCTGAATTGGCCTGTTAATGCCATGCCTGACCAGATCTGTCAGGAGCTAAAAAACCCACGGCCAAATTCCATTTCTCCCTTGAGAGAGTAGCATAGTGGATTCCCAAACTGCTTTAAGTAGCCTTTGGGGAGTAATCCTCTTGCATCAGTCATCATTCATCCAAAAATCTCAAAGGTTTTGACAAAGATTATCTTTTGCGTTAAATTATCTTGAGTTTATGAATTGAGAAATGAAAGGGACTTACCAAAAACGCATCATGAATTAAAGTCACAACCCTAAACAAACTCTCGGCCTGTCATGCAGTGGTCAAGTCAATTATAATGGGTCCTCATCTTTTTTAAAAAAATGTTTAAATTTTTATATTTTAAAAGATAAAAGCATTATATGCTCATAGTAGATTAAAACAGAAGCATACAGTGAAAATAAAAGTGCTAGTTTAACTTACATAGTTCTAGACAGTGTTTATTTTTTGCACATACAAACATATACATATCCTTTAAAAATTACAAATGGTATACTACTTTGCACTTTTTAAAATAAATGATGTATCATAAGTTAAATCATACAGTGATTTACTATAGGTAGAGGAAATAACCAAACTATTGATGACAGTTACTTCTGGGGCATAACATGGGAAGAAAGAAGGAACACTTCCACTTTTTCAGAAAAGTATTATTACTTTCAATTATGGAATTAAAAAAGACCAAAACCAAAAACGTTAATGTATTTTAAGAGTTCCTTCCCTATCAATATATAAGGTACAGCTTCACGACTTTCAATAGCTATATATGTTCTACTTTAGGCATGTACTTTTTCTCCCAGTAGTGAATTCCCAAACTACTATTTTATCCTGTTTCAAATGTATCCCTATTTCATGTGGAGGATAAAGCTCTAAACAGAAAATTGTGAATGATATGTCTCTTAATGGCAAATCTCTACAACAAAAACATCAATGAAAAAATAAGGGCTTCACACCCTGGAGTGTGTGAATGAGTTAGTTATTAAAAAAGAATGAGTGACAAGCTAAGCAGAGGTAGAAGTGTTACTCTCCTTTTATTAAATTACTACCACAGTTAAATATTTCATATTAACATCCCATGATACAAACTTGTTTTTTTCTGTCATTTTTTGTACATTATTTTTCACTGATTTAGAACATCACTGCATATTTAGAATTTTATAATTGTAGGATCCAGTATACTGTTTTCCAGGGACAAAACTAGTTTTCAAAAAAAATTCACTTAAAATAATTTTAAGTAACTATGATCAAGTATCATTTTAAAAATTGTATTGTAGTCCTGACCTGTGCAGCTCAGGGGACTGAGCATGGGCTGTGAACCAAAGGGTCTCTAGTTTGATTCCCAGTCAGGGCACATGCCTGGGTTTTGGGCCAGGTCCCCAGTAGGGGGTGCTCGAGAGTCAAGCACACATTGATGTTTCTCTCCCTCTCTTCCCCTCTGTCTAAAAATGAATAAATAAAATCTTTAAAAATAAAAGAAATTGCATTGTAAAATTGAGATGCGTCTTATATACAACTATGATAGGTGAGTTGCCATTGTTTTCACTCTCACAAACATTTACTCATCACAGAATACATATATGTATTTGTATATACATACACACTCCTCTATGGTACTTTGAGAAATTATCCATAGTACCAGGCTATGAGTATAGTGCTTTACATGGGTTTCCTCATTTAATTTTTACAGCAATCTCATAGTGTCTGTACAATTAATATTATTTGTCTTTTGAATAAGAAACCTGTAGTACAGAAGGTTAAGTGATTTGCCCAGGTTCACTCAGTTAACCCAGAGCTCACAATCAACCACTGAGTTACATAGTCCCTTAAAGTCAAAAGATATGAACACTTAAAATTCTGATAGAATTGAGAGGTGTTGTCAAATTGTCTTTTAAAACTTTGGAATAATTTCCAATCCCTTCAATAGTGTATGTGAATGTATGTGGCTCACATCTTAGCCATCAGAGGCTACTTTGGCCCGACTGTTAGGTGAGATCATCATCATTTTAATTTATAAAATCAGGATTTAAAATTTATAAAATCAGGATTTAAAATTTATAAAACATGAAATTATTATGGAACTATTTTTGCAGAAAACTTAAGAAGATGATTTCTATCCTGAGGGTTTCACACTTGGAATAAGATTGTTAAAATAACTTGTGAAAAAGTTTCTCCTTCTATACCTAAAATATAAATTATATACATTATTCATTTATTTGAGCTAAGTGGACACTTTCCAACTTCATAATATCTCTATGAAGTAATAAGAACTCTCACCCAAGATGAAGAGCTTGGAGTGGTTCAGTCGGTCTGAGTTAAATGATGCTCAATCGTGATTAGAACATATTTTGCAAATACAATTCCAAACTTTTATATGAAATCCCCTTAAAGATGCTTTGAGGGAGACTGTGTTCTTTTACCTGCAGAAGGAGTGATGGATCCACCTACCTTTTCCTCCTTTTTGCTGGAGAACAGGAGGTTGTACCAGCTGGTTGTCAGGGATATTCTGCAGAGATTGATGAGTATTTCCTTCAAAATAGAGGTCCGAGGCACTGTTCTGTACAAACAATGCAGCAGGGTATTCAATGGGACTTTCCATGTGGCTCCTAGTTAGTGGCTAAAGTCAAAGGCTGGGGGCAAAAAGAGTGCTAAACATCTCCCAAATTCTAAAAAGCACTACCCTCAACTGCAGCCAGGTATCTCCCAGAACAGAACTAGCATACATGGAGAGGACCAAGGGATAGAGGGTAACCTTTGGGTTTGTGAGGATTTACAAATTTTCCTCGCTTTATAAGAAAGGACAGGGGATGGCTTCCCTCCTTTCCCCTAAAAATACCCAGTGAGAAAAAGAGATCTGACTGAATCATTAATAGAAATTGAGGTGTCAGCAAAAAGGGAAGATGGGCTTTCATTCCTGCTTTGGATGCTCATCCAGGCAAGAGGAGAAAGATGGCAGCCAAAGGAGAGCAGAACCAAGAGTGGGAGAGCAGGCAGCAGCCTGAGCTTCTACCATTACAGATGACGAGGGTGTGTGGGTCTCTGGGGGTTACTTACACGCCGTGCAAGGGACTGGGCTTGAGCCATCTCACCACCCCACCCACCAAGACCCACACTTGAGAGGGCTGCCCAATAGACAAGAACTTCCCAACCACAAGAGGCAGTGTGGTGTATGTACGCCAGGGCGTGGGAAATGAATGGGAGCAGGGTTGCCAGATTCAGCAAATGGAAATAATGGGCATCCTGTATTTTACCCGACAACCCTAAGTGGAGGCAGAAGAACTTAAGCCGGAATCCAAAACTCCCTCTTCAAAGAAATGTCTCGTGGAAAGGCTGTGACATAACAATTTTCAGGGTCAGAAAAAGGACTTTTTACATAGTATGGTTGCAGGTAATGACTGAAGGAAAAGAAAAATTATTTCCTATTTATATTCCACCACATAAAGCTGCTTTAATAAAATGGATATATTAAGAAAACAATATAAAAGAACATGAATGGAGAGATAGATGGCGGGGCCATCTCCTTTTGCAGGAGTCTACTGAAACATAAATTAATTGGTCCACTATATGTAGCTAGCTGCGAACTTGAGGGGTGAGGAATAGAGCAATTTATTTACCATAAAATTGTAGGTAAAGCCAGTGCAGGGGATATGTGGGCCTTTGCCCTCTGGCTTTTAGGAAACTATCATAACTTTTTTTTTTTTTTTCAATTTTCCAGATGGACCAAGGAGAAGCAGTGATATTAGAACTTTTAAAAAGCCTCTTCTTTTTTAAAAAGACTTTATTTATGTGTTTTTAGAGAGGAAGGGAGGGAGAAAGAGAGAGAGAAACACCAATCAGTTGCCTCTCCTCTGTGCCCTGTCTGGGCGAACCCTCAATCCAGGCACATGCCTTGACCGGGAACTAAACCACCAACCTTTTAGATCGCAGGAGGATGCCCAACCCACTAAGCCACACCAGTCAGGGCAAAAAAAAAAAAGCCTCCTCTTAAATAGAAGTCATTCAAACTAGTCTCCAGCTGGGGGAAGAGCAATGACAAAGGGCAGTTTCTCTCTTCACTGCATTGCTGATCATCACGCATATTGACTGTCAAATTCACACCATGGATGGTGGCCATCAGTAGATATTTTCCCAGTCATTGCTGTCTTTAAGCTGGGTTTCAGCTAGCACATGCCAAGTGCCAAGTGGAAGGCTGGTGCGAATGGGAAATGTGCCTGTTACTGAGGGAGGGTCTCCTGGTACGTGTACTCACTATAACTGTTCTCCAGTTGTAGACAGGTTCCTCTGGAGGCAGCACGCCATAGTAGCTGGAATTTCCTCTGGCGTGGGCATGGGAACAGTGGTTGATGAGTGTCAAGTAGTTTTTGTAATCTAATTTAAAAGCAGAAAGAAAGTGAAAAAGTTACAGCTTACGTTTGTGTGTGCTTCTACATGCAATTGCTCCCACCGTGTTCTTTTATCACCTGGCGTTTCCCTATGATGTTTGTTGCATTATGCTGGTATTACAGATACTCTTTCACATATTCCATTTCTTCTGTGAGAGTACATGCTCCTTGCAGGTCAAGATCCCACCATTTTTTTTAATCTTGGAACTTCCTGTAATACCCTGTATAAACTTGACTGTCAAAATATCTGCATCTCACCTGGACTGTGCATCTAAAAAGTCTATAGGACAATGGGCAGGGGGGGGATACTTACTCCTCCATGTGGATGGGTGGAAGATCTTTAAGATAAGTTAGAATCACTGAAAAAGCCCTTTATGAACAGTAAAAATTGTGTCTATTAAATAAATAAATGTCAACCAGATATGCTCAATAGCAGATAATTATATTCTTGTGGGGAACGTCCTTCTCTATGTTCTCTGCATTTTATGTCCGATTTTGGATTTATTTAGGCTAGGTAACCCTAGATGCATTTTATGTTTGTTAGAATTATTTCTAGATGCTTTGGGTAAAAGTGGTCATTTCTTTTCTGATCATTTTCTTCCCGTACATGTGTATGCTACCAACAAGCCATTTGATGTAGCAGCAGCAGAAGGGACTGACACTTTACCTGGGGAGTACTGCAGATCTTCAGCTGAATGTTGCCTCAGTACCTCAAACGCATCTTCAAATGCTTGGCCCAGCTTATCTTGTTCAACACAAGCCTGTTAGAACAATGGCAGAACTCTGCAGTTGTGAAATTACCAATTGCACGTAATTTTTCTGATATAAAGGAGGGCTGCTCAACCATGGCACTGCTGACATTTTAGGTTGGTTCAGTCTCAGTCGTGGGGGGCTGTCCTGGGCATTAAAGGGTGTTTAGCAGCACCCCTGCCTGCTAACTACTCACTAGATGCCAGTAGTGCTCCAACAGTTGTGACAAATAAAAAGTGTCTCAAATACATTCAAATATACCCTAAGAGACAAAATTGATCCTGGTTGAGATCTTTAGCTCTCTAATACCAGTATTCATTCTACAGGGTAGGACTTAACATTCTTGTAAAATTTTAGCAAGAACTTGGATAGGTGGAGACTGATTTGGAAAAAGGAGCTCTGGCTGGTGTGGCTAAGTAGATTGAATGCTGCCCTGCCCGGGAACCAAAGGGTCTCCAGTTCAATTCCCAGTGAGGACGCACGCTTGGGTGGCAGGCCAGGTCCCCAGTTGGGGGCATGTGAGAGGCAACCACACATTGATGTTTCTCTCCCTGTTTCTCCCTCCCTTCCCCCTCTCTAAAAAGAAATAAAACCTTAAAAAAAAAAAAAAAAAGAAAAGGGGATCAAGGAATTATCATTAATCAGACATAGTCTGAATTGTAACTTAAAAATGAAATGCTCTTGTTTTCAAAAGCATGTCTCTAAGACTTAAAATAGAACTGTTTGCAAACCATTTCATCCTGTAATTAATCTGATCCATATATTTTATTTTCAAAATAGAGGATGAATAAGGAAATCCTTTTTTTCTCTTGCACTGTTCCCAGAAGTACTGCTATACTGGGTCTATGCGCTGGAGTGGACGGAGAAAGCTCCTTATTCCATCTCCCAGCTCCAAAAATCCATTTAGTATAATGTCCTTGAGTGGAGGGTGTATCACATATTACATTGATAAGAACAGATACTACACTTGATCTTCGCCAAAAGGCCAAGAAGCGATAAGGAGATTTTTAAATGACAACTTACCATACTTCACTAATAAATTGACAATCCTGAAAAAGATTAATATTTAAAAAACAAAATCAGTATCTCTACTTAATTTGTTTCTGAATTAAAAGATCTTACTCAAAATATTTTCTAAAAATGTATTATATAAACCAAAAGTACCATCTGAATCCTATTTGATGAATACAAATTTTACTTCTACAAAATTTTCTACTAACATTTTTGGCTCTTCTATCATCACAAAACTTCTTAAATTTAAAAAGCTAAATAGAGTTAATTACCTAAAATGCTTGACTTGTAAGAGAATATGGAAATGACTCGGGAATGTATTTAAATATTTCAAAATTCTGGAAATCAAAATCTTTTTTCCTTAGCATAGTTATTTGTTTATAGAAGTGATTTAAAAAAATTCCTTTAAAAAAAAAACATTTCTAAAGTTACATAGCTTTCAGAGAATTTGGTGAAAGGCATGCTTTTTCTTTCATGAAATGTACTTACATTACAAATAAAATCTACCCTTGGAGACACATCCACGGACTTTCTAAAACCCTGAGTTAAGAACCCTGGTCTATAACTTTCTATTGTCTACTTTCTCATCTCTGTAAGTAATTTACCATATTTTTTGGACTATAAGATGCACTTAGATTTTAGATGAGGAAAACAGGAAAAAAAATGTTTGAAGCAAAAAATATGGTAAAATATTTAATAACATAAATAACACAATATTTCACCAATGTAAATATAAGCTACATTCGGACTCTAGGATGCACCAAACTTGGGGGGAAAGTGTGTTTTATAGTCTGAAAAATATGGTAGCTTTTGTTTTAAACAAACAATTATCACATAGACTCACATGAAATGTTTTTTTTAAATCTACCTCCTATAAAACTAAGCACAAATAAATCTACTTAACAAGAAAGACCATGTGGTGGATCTAACATTGTCTATCATTTAGCACACCATAAAACTGTTTATACAAGTTCTGACATTTATTCTGCAACACAATGAGCTTACTCTAATATTTATCACCGCATAATGCAATGAGAGGACATGATCTAACGCTATTATTATACATGCTGTGATACATCATTTTGTCAAACATCTAGATTCTATTCAGCTCTTTGAAATCACTGTATCGTGTCAGTTAAAAGAGAACAGGAAAAGAAAAGCCATAAAAAGGGTAACTACGTGAGGTGATGGATGTGTTAACTAGTCTTACTGTGGTCATCATTTCCTAATATGTGCTTGTCTGAAATCACCAAGCGGTGCATCTTAAACTTACACAATATTATTTGTCAATTATCCCTCAATAAAGCTGGGAAAAAGGTATTTTTGAAAAGCCATGTCAGTCAGTTTTAGTGAACTATGCCTTGACCGATAAGCGCCAAAGCAAATATGAGTGTTGCTCTTCGGATACTTAAATGAAGCTGCTCTTTTGACTAAAATACCCCACAAAACTATCACGACTCTTAAAAGTAGCAAGCTCAAAGGGAAGAAAGAAATTGAAAACGTATTGATCACTCAACTGCTTAATATTTCTTGAATCAAAACAGGCAGTCAATGAAAAGCATTCATTAGACCAACGGAGGAAATTAATAACAATTTTTACAAGGTATTTTGAAAAGCATAAACTCAACACTTACCAGGAAGACACTTCAACCCTTTACAAAGATGTTTCATTAATATCAGAATCGTTAAGACAGAACTGTCAAGAACTCACTGACAAAGTTGCATTAAATAGCTGTTTTTAAGGAAGTGCCACAAAAGGGGATTTTTTTTAAAAGATACAGTGCCTGCGTAATTTCTATTTCATGATACGGCCAGTAGGCACCAGGGGCTATTATTTTGAAGAGATGCAGAATAGTGTGTATCCTATGGGCCAAAAGCATTAGAAGAAACCCCATGAAACCCCCACCCAGCCTAATCTGCAGCCTCGCAGGCCCGCAGAGCCCCATTAGAAACAGTGCTCGTCCACCCTCTTTTTTTTATTCCTATTATTTCTCCCCTGATTCTGGACCTTATATTGCCTTCCTTGTTTGGACAATTGACAGCTTTCATTCTGAGCTTTCCGAATCGGCCTCTTCAAACTTCTTTCCCATACTGTCACTCGCTGACCGCACTACTTAGTGATCACAAAGGCATAAGCCCTTGCCCTGGCATTCCAGCCTTAGTTTTATTGACTATCATTCATTTAAGAGGAGGGAATGTTACACTCAAAATAAAAAATATATATATATATACAAAAATAAGAGGAGGAAATGGGATCTATGGTACGGCCTTCTCCTCACACTTGGATCCAGCGGAGGCTCCAAAATGCTTAGGTGAGGCTTCTGGGTGGTGCTCTAGCCATGAACCCTCGCAGCTGCTGCATTGGCAGAGCGGGTCCAATCCTCTTAGTTAGCTTGAAGGGTTATTTGAGATGGCTTTTGGTGGCTTTGATGGAAACTAAGGGGTGCTGCCGCCACCTATAATGCCTCCTTCTCAGTCCATCCATCTGCCCATTCACCCATTCCACCTTACCTGTTCTAGCATCCACGTGTACCGGGTAGAAATGACCTTCTCCTCAGGAACGCAAGTGTGCACCACCGTAGCCTTCTGCCACTTTAATAGATGTCACATTTAGCCTGGGGGGGAACCGCCTGAGAATTTTTCGTAAACCTTGTGGGCGGGGGGGGGTGGGGGGGGGGGGGGGGGGGGAGGAGATTTTCTGCTTTGCATTGTTGGAATCTGAAGTCCCCGTTGATACGTTGTTGATATGTTGATACGGGATTATTGTTCTAGACCAACTACTCTATTGACTAGATTTGTTATGCAAATGTAACAAGCGTCCCACCCCCCCCCTTCTGAAATGTAGATGTTGTATTTAATCATTGTGGTTGATGAGTTTAATCTACACCCTTGACAAACCTACACCCTCGACAAATCTACACCCTTGACAAAGCTACGCCCTTTTTGGGCCACATTTTTATTTAGCTCATTTTTTCAACAAATACGTATTACTGAGCACTGTCTTCTGTCCAGGCCCGACAGCCCTGTACAATTCTAATGAGGAGAAATGATTTAAAAGGAAACAAACTAGAGAACTATGAGATAATGTTACGTGCTGAGAAAACAATTAAAGAAAAGTGATGGAGACAGAGTATGTGGTCCTGGTGAATAGTCACACAAATTCTTTTTGGCAGGAACGTGTGTGAGCTGAAATCCAAGTGTAAGAAAAAGTAAGCAAAGGAAAAGCAGAGATGCAAAGATCCAGAGATACATCTCCTGACAGAGGAAGCAGCCAGTACAGAGCCTTAGGTGGAAATGAGTTTGGTTTCTTCAAGGCACAGAAAGAAAGGGGGGTTGGGGGGAAGAGTAGTGGAGGATTGGAACAAAATGAAACTGTGGACCAATAGACAAAGTTAGAGAGGATGAACGCAACCCACACATCAAACCAAAAGACTAAGAAAAAGAAGTAATTTCAAGCCCCATTTCACAGCAGGAGGAATCTAAACTGAAGCTCAAAGACATTTTATGATTTTTCCTAAGGCCAGTCGCTAGTGAGAGATGGCTGGGTTGGGGACAGATTTGGACTGGACTGTCTTCATGCGCTCAGCCGTCACGCTGAGCCTTGTGTCTGCGGGTTAGGTTCCATCAGAGCAGGGTTCTCAGTCTCGATGGTGGCCTCCACAGCACCTAGCAGATTCTTGTAGTAAGTAGTAAGAGCTTGGCTCATATTTGAAATGAAGTGGAAAACAGGTAAACTTTGGTAACTGGCATTTTTTCCAACTGGTGTCTCTCGAATTTTTTCTGCAAGATGTTAATAAATGAATCCTGAAAAAGAATTGAGTGGAAGCCAGTTTTGCTGCTAAAACTTCTTTAGTGAAGCAGATGAGTATGTTGATGTTTTTTGGACATGATTTCATATTGCAGATGAGAAAATAGAAAGGCAGTTTTGGGTTCTTTGTAGGGCTAAAAGGGAAAAATACTTTTTGCAACTTGAAAGATTATGCATTGTCCTTCTAGCATGTTAGAACAGGTCAAGGCTCCTACTCCTCAAGAATCTGATGAAAATTATGAGTTCTCTCCGCAGGAAAATGCCATCAATGCATATTTTCAGGCAAACCCTCCCAGTGAAGCCAATGGACCCCAGTTTAGGAGTTCCTGCTATGCTGTGTTTTCAAAGCTTTCTTATTTAAGGTCTTAAGGACTACTTTGTGAGATATTTGTCACCAACCCCCACCCACACAGAGCACCTTTTTGGGGGGATAGACACCAGTATTTCCCTCAACCCAGAACTGAGCTGAGTAATAAGGGCTCTAAAGAAAGGATCCCTCCCTGATTGACAGATTCTCTTTTGCAGAAGTTCATTGTCCTCAGTGGCAACTGAGATTATTTTAGAAAGTCTTAAGCAACAGATGTGCTGGTGTCTAAATCGTGGGGTGCCAAGCTTCAGGTGGATGACCGCCTTTTCTGAGAATAGAGAACTTCAGAACCCAGTAAAAGGGAGACTAAATTCGAGCTCTTATTACTTTGCAATTTTTATCTAACTCATTTTCTTAGGGGATTACAGAACTGGGTCTTAATCTTAGTAAGATCTCTGAACATCTAATAAGCCAATAATATTGCTAGACTGACAAAGTACTAGGTAATTTCTCATGTCAGAGTAGGAAAATCCATAGAACCATAGATTATAAAACAAATGGCGAATCCTCACCCTCATTTTAATAATTACTTGCATTTGATTATTCTTTAAAATTTTGTTGAGATTTGTTTTGTGATCCAACATAGGACCTCTCTTGATGAATGTTCCATTTGCACTTTAAAGAAGGTATATTTTGCTAATATTGTATGTAACGTCAAATAAATGTCAGATCTAGTGAGTTGATAATATTGCTTAAATGTTTCATATCCTTATTGATTTTTTGTCTTCATGTTCTATCAACTATGAAGATTACAGAAGATTATAGAGATTACAAAGAGTAATATCCAACTATAATTGTGGATTTTCTATTTCTCCCTTTAGTTCTGCCAATTTTTCCTTCAAGTATTTTGAAACTCTATTATTAGATTTATACTTCTTTAGGATTATTATATGTTCCTGATGAATAGAGCCTTTTATTATTATAAAATTTCTGACAATAACCACACTGGTATTCTTCTCCTTTTTACTTTCAATGTGTCCATGTTATATCTTTGTATTTAAAGAATGTCTCTTTAATCAGCATGTAATTGGGTATTGCATTTTAAATCCAGTTAGACCACGTCTGCCTTTTTAGTGTTTAATCTAATTAGTAATTACTGATACAATTAGGTTCAAGTCTACCATCTTGCTGTTTTTTAGTTTATTTGTTTGTTTTCTGTTTATTTGTTCTTCAACTGCTTTCTTTTGAATTATTTTTATTATTTTATTTTATTTCCTCCATTAGCCTTTTATAATGTGATGACATGTTACGATGTGATATACTTCTATAATTTATTTTTAGTGGTTTCTCCATGGGTTATAATATTCATCCTGAATTTATCACTGTCTACCCTTGGTTATGATTATACTATTTCACATATAAGACCCTAATCACTATATTCAGTGTAATTTTTTATACCCCATCTCATCCTTCGTGCTAATCTTGTCATATATTTATTTCTATGTGTGTTATCATAATAGATCATTTAACCTTCACAATAATGCTGCAAAATGGTGCTATTATCTCTGAGTTCATATTGAGGCTCTGGATCTGCATGAACTTGGACAACCTCTCAGTTTCCTCTCTGCCAAATGTGGATAGTGATTTTTTCCCACATAGAGCTGTTGTGAAAATCTGAGTGAACCCACGTAATGTACTTTGGATAGTCCTGGCATATAATAAATGTTCGACAAATGTTAAGTCTCGTTTTATTATTACCCATTTTATAGATGAAGAAATAGAGGCTCAATGAGGTTAAGTGACTAAGTCAAGGTCACACAAGGTAGAAGTGAAGCTTTTCAAACTGGTTTTACCTGACTCCAACCATTTTTAACCATTTTTAACCATCCAGACTTTTAACCATTCAACTGACTCTGCTTCCTTATCTATTGAATGAGATTGTGAATGAGAATAAGAATTTGATAATCGATAGTTGCCTATGGCAAAGGGCTCTTGAAAAATTTTATTGAGATAGTGCAGAAGAAGGACTAGTAAATATGCACTATAATAACTGTTAACAACCACACTGCTCCTATTTTACCACAGCTGGGACCTGTAAGCTAGCTGGTAAGTGGCAGAGCCAGGACTCAAACCTAGGTCTTCCCTTGCTGTCACTGGTGCCTCTTTCCAATAACTAGGTTACACAAATATTCTCCATGGGTTTACTATAATTAATAGCTCCTGCCAGTGCTCCAACTAATGGAGGAAACCCCTCTAACCCAGAACTAGTAAAAAACCATGCTTATATACATTCACAAAGAGAGAGAGATAAATATATGCATCCATATACATGTATACACCCTGACACGAGAATGAATAAATAAATTGTGATATGTCCACACAAAGGAATAATATAGAAGAATGAAAATGGATAAATTATAGCTAAATGCAATGACATGGGAGAACAATGTTCAGTGAAAAAAGTAAAGCCCAGGAAACCGCTTAAAATATAACAGAATTTTTTAAAGAGTTCAAAAACAAACGACTAAATATATTTTAACCAGCTTTTCTTTCCTTCATTTCCTTTCTTTTCTTTGCTTCTTTTCTTTGTCCTTCCTCCCTTCCTTCCTTCCTTCCTTGCTTCCTTCCTTCCTTCCTTCCTTGCTTCCTTCCTTCCTTCCTTCCTCCCTGCCTCCCTTCCACTATGTATCTGTCCATCTATCCATCTGTCATCCATCTTTCTCTGGTTGGTGGGTGGGTATCAAACAAGGGATTAATAAGCAGAAAGTCTAGGGTAGTGGCTACTCCTGGGAATAGGGAAGCAGGGAGATGGTCTGGAGGTAGCAAATAATTTATTTTAAATGTTTAGTTTCGGGACCAGTAGATGGGTTCATGGGTATTTGTTTTTATTAAAATGAAAAATGCATATCCTTATATGTGCTTCAATTAACATACTAAAAATAATAGCCACAGCCAAAGAGAACAAGAATATACACCAGGTCATCTAACAAAGAAGATAAGGTTTCAAAAAACGAAATCCTAAGGAAACAATTTTGCCTTGAACAGAGAAAACACTCATCAGTGTTGTAAAATTACATTTTTTATTCTATTAAAACTGTAGCATAATTTAAATACAATCTGTGTAAATTTATGACAGTAATGAAGAAGTATGACAGTAAGAAAAAGTATAAAAGTTTAGAAAAGTGGTTCTGTGCCCCTCATCTCAGTCTGCGATCAATTCCAAGTATTATTTTGTGTTTGAAGCTTTATACTCTTAAGGGAATAATTTTGCCATCAGATAACATATGGACTTTCAATAGTGATGTTCCATGGCATGCCACTTGGAAAAATATAAAAGCAGACCCAGCTCATTTTAAATATATTTGGTAAGGCATCTATGCTCTCTTATCTAGTTTGATGGGAAACCAAAGAGCTGAGTTATTTTTCTTTCACATTCATGGTGTGAATTCCCACGGGATCTTTGGAAGAGGAAGTTAAAGATGCAATTGTCAGATTTGAGGTACCGGATGCTAATATGCCTGAATATTTGTATGTTTCAAAGGATCACCATCAGCTTAAGTCCAGTGTGACAGTCCGTTGGGAACTTGGAAAAGGAAAAGATAATATTGTTCCCATTGCATTAAACAGCAAAGAGAATAAAAACAGCCTCAGAGTCTCCTGAGAGAGACGGGCAAGAAGGAATACGTCAAACGAGAACCGGTCATTCAGGAGGAAGGGCTGCTACTTGAAGAAGCCAAGAAAGAAGCTGATTCTGAAACTATCCAAGTATCCAGCAGGAGAGGTAATCTGCTTCTGAGCAAAACCCTCCCTATCACGGGATGTATGCAGGGCGTGGTAGTCCATGGCTGAGAATACTCCAGGCATCTCTGAGGAGACCTTCCTACTAGAGAGATGTAGAGACAGAGGGTGGGTCAGGCAGGCAGGATCTAGGAATTATAGTCTACAGTACCCACATCTAAAATATCACCAGACATGTATGGAGGTCGGGGAAATATATTTACTCAGAGTCCTCTTGAGGACAGGGCTATAAGTAGTTGGAACAACAAGAGCAAGAACAACAACAATAACAAGTCCTTCAATAAACTGTAGGGCAGAGGTGGGAGGTGAGACCTCTGAGAGACTCCATTTGTCCCCATGAGACCTCTGCTACCTCCACATCTTCATTTACTGAACATCTACTGAGCACCAAATAGATGCTGATCTAGATGTAAGGATACATCAGTCAACAATGTAGACAAAGCACGGGCATGATGAATAAGTAAATTATGGCATAGTAGGAGACAAGTAGCCTATGAAAAAAACAGAAAGCTGAGCGAGCATGGTAATAAGACGCAGGGATCTGAGAGGTTCCCCTTTTCAATAGAGTCATCAGACCATGGCATATTGAGATGGCAGCATTTATGGAAAGACTTGAAGGAGGTGAGGAAGTGAACTGTGGATCTGTAACATCTGTGAGAAGACAATCCTGGCAGAGGGAGCAGCTAGTAAACTACCAGGTCAAGGAGCCAAGGGCTTCTTAAGAGGGAAAGTCCCAGTTAATTACAGGCTTATTGTATTGGTTCCTTGGGAGCCATGAGGAAAGTGTTCTTTATTCTACCTTTCCTGTAGTCATAACTCATTTCTAAACTCTTTAAATGTAGAGCTGATATTTTAAGCATATCGATTTGAGTGGACACCAATTTAGGAGCCTGCTCAGGATGCCCATTTTTTTCCAGTCCCTTCCGGTGCTATTAAACAATCCGTGTGGCTTGCTCGGGTTGAGAGAGGCATGTAGAATCCCCCTCTAGCTTTGGATAGTTACCCTGCAGGCCTTTACAGTAAGATTGCAACAAACCTGTAAGTAGACCTGCCCTTCGCGGAACTTCAGCCCAGCTTTTTATCTATTATTTTAATACCTGAAATTGAATTAAGGTAATCCTTGTTGGTGATGCCCCTAGGCACATTTAGGCAGAAGATGATATCACATTATTTCTACAATGTTTCAAACACAATGCTCACTAGCCATTAAAGAACCATCAGGCACAGAGATTAATCAATTTGAGGGAGAACCTGTAGTAACAACAAGCCACAGGGCTTTCGACACTGGTGTTGCCAACTACAGACTTTAAAGTGATTATATTTATATTGTTAGAGGAGAAAAAATACATGATTAAAAATCTCAGCACACAACGGAAAATTATTACTATTTTTTTAATGGCAGAGGCTGGAGTCCTGGCAAGTTTGAAGGAAAACCAAATAAAAACTCTAGAGCTGAAAGAATGCAGTACCAAGAATAAGAACTCAACGCATTCATTCACGCCTTTTATATTTTTATAAAACAGAACAATACAATTTTGTTGATTATTTTTTAAACTGGCTTCTTTATTTTGTTTGCTTTTTTTTTTCTATACATTTTCACTGTTGTTATCTCCTTTCTTTTATTCTCTCTGTATTTATTTTGTATTCCTTTTCTAATCTCTTATTTGGGATATATTGCATTAATATCTGTTTTCTTGTGTTTTGGGTTTTTTAACTAATATGAGCAGATAAGGCTAAAAGCATCACTTCTGCTCCTTCCTACACGTTTTGACATGGAGTGCTTTCACTATTATTCTGTTCTAATCATTTATCCACTTTACGCTAAAATTTCTTCCTTGACCCAGGTGTTATTTATAAGTGTGATTTTTTAATTTCTAAATATAGTATCTTGGAGGCGTTTAATAAATTTTGTTCTTAATTTTTAACATAGAACTCAGAAATGTTTTTTTTTTGTAAAGGACTAAGTAACAAATATATGGTCTCTGTTGCATATTCTTCAATCAGATGTTCTGTAGCCATTACAGTGAGGCATTATTTTTATATCAATATAGAACTCTAAGACATACTATGAAATATAAATGCAATATGCTAGTGTATAGAGGATAGTATAATTTATATTTAAGGGAATGTATTAAATATTATATGTACTTATATGTGCATGGAATAGCCTGGAAAGATACATAAGGAATTGCTAAAAATGAGTGTCTCTGGGGAAAACTGAGGACTGAGTACCAGAAATGTAAGGCTCACCTTCATTGAATACTTTTTTTACTCCTTGAATTTTTAAATCATATATACTACTTGTAAAAAATATTAAATCTTTAAAAAAATTTTAGGCTGGCATTTTAATATATGACATGTTTAAATATACTTTCCTCCTTTGGTTTTTCACAATTAGGAATAAAAGGTACTGTGAAAACAGGTATTGCAAGAATCTTCTATTAACACTTAGTCTCAATAGAATAAAGAAACACTCTTGAATTTTCACAAAACAAAAGAAAATCAAAACCTCAGTCTGCATTTTAAAATTGGCTGGGTGTGGCCTTTGAAAGTTACATTTTTAATAGAATCACCTCTTGCTTAAGTCCATTGTTCGGATTCCAGAAAACTTTAGCTCTTTTAAAAAGGTAAGTTAAGTTGACAAAAATTTTTTTTAAAAAACTAGCAGAAAAAGTCTGAGAGTCATAGAACTAAAAATGAGTTAGAAAACTTAAACTTAAAAAGCATGAGCGCAGGGCAAGAACTTAAATTTTGTAAATCCCTGGTCAATATTGTAATATGGAAATTTGGGTAATGCTTTGCCCATTGATTTCTTTTCTCATCTGTGCTCTAATCATATCAATCATAGATATGATTAACTATGTAAATAATTTAAGAAATCTACAAAAAGCTGCCAGCACTAATAACTGAATTTAGCAAGTTTACAGAATATGGGGTTAATATACCCCCCAAAATGCATTTCTGTATACTGGCAACAGACAACTGGACACTGGAATTTAAAAACAGGCTCCATCTGGGTAGTTCAATTGGTTAGAGCATCATCCCAATATGCCGAGGTTGTAGGTTTGATCCCTAGTCAAGGCACATAGAGGAAGCAACAAATGAATACGTAAATAAGTGGAACAACAAATTGATCTCTTTCTCTTCCCCTTCCTCTTTCTCTCTAAAATCAATAAATAAAAATTAAAAAAAGAAATTTAAAAACAGTATCACTTAAAGCCAATAGCATTTAGAGACATAAAATTCTTAGGGGTAAATATGTGTAAAACCTGAACACTAAAAACATTGCTGAGAGAAATTGAAGAAGACCTAACTGAATGGAAAGTTATACAATTCATGAATTAGAAGACTTGTTGTTGTTAAGATGTCATATTCTCTCAAATTTAATTATAGAGTCCAGACAATGCCAATCAAAATGTCAGCACATGACTTAGAGAAATCAACAAGCTGGTTATAAAATTTTATGAAAGTCCAAACCATCTAAAATAGCCAATTTTTGTAAAAGAAAAAATAACAATGTCGAACATTTACCATAAAGCTACAGTAAACAATATCCTAGTGTGATATTGGGATAAAGATAGACATATAGATTAATGGAACAGAATAGAGAGTCCAAAAATAGACTTACATATGTAAGGTTGATTTTTTTTTTTTTGGTAAAATATAGCTAGAATAATTTGATGTACAGGTTAAAAAAAATCTCTGACCCACCTCATTACGTATATAAAATTTAATTCTAAATGATTCAGTGATTTAACATAAAAAAAACTATAAAACTTTAATATTAAAGCAGAAAATAAAATTTTGATGCCCTGTGTTAGGCAAAGATTTCTAAAATAGGACATAATACCTAAAAGAATAGGAATCGATAAATTGAACTTCATGAAAATTTAAACCTTGGCTCTTCAAAAGACCTGTGGACATATTAAAAGCCAAGCCATAAACTGGGAAAATATATATTCAAAACTTATTTCTGGTAAAAGACTTGTAGCCAGAATGTTAAAAAAAAAAAAAAAAAACCCTCTAAAACTCAGTAAGACTAAAACTCACATTGATTGTCTAAAAATTTTTATTCATTATTTATTTATTTTTTAATTAAAAATATTTTAGAATTACTGTTGGCATTCAATATTATATTAGTTTCAGGGGTACAGCGTAGTGATTAGACATTGATATAACTTAGGAAGGGATTTGTCCCCCATAAGGATAGTCCCCACCTGGCACCACACATAGTTATTACACTATTATTGACTATATTCCCTGTGCTGTGCTTTAATCCCTGCAACTATTTGTAACTTCCAAATTGTATTTTTAATCTTTTCACCTCTTTCATCCATTCTCCCAACCTCCTTTCTATCTGACAATCACCAGTTTGTTCTTTGTATCTATGAGTTTGTTTCTGTAAGATAAGTTTAAAAAGGGGACCAAACATTTGAATACTTCATTGATAAACACATGAAAAGATGCCTAGAATCATTAGTCATTGGGGAAATGCAAGATAAAAATCATGATGAGCTACATCCACACACTAACTAGAATGGCTACAATTAAAAAGATTGGTAATTACCAAAAATTAGCAAAGACATGAAGCCACTGGAACCCTCATGCATTGCTGGTGGGAATGTAAAGTGGTATAACCATTTGGAAAATTGTAATTTTCTTATAAAGCTGAACATGCACCTACTATATGACTCAGCCGTTCCAAGATATTTGCCCAAGAGATATGAAAACATGTCCACACGAAGACTTGTATGAAAATGGTCGCAGCAGCTTTATTCACAATACCCTCGAACTGGAAATAACTCAAATTTCTGTCAACTTGTGAAAAAATAAACAAATTGTGCTATAGGGAGGTATAGCCCAATGGAATTTTTCTCCAGAGAAAAAGGAACGAACTATTGGCACCCACCCATTCGACCTGGATGAATCTGAAATGCTTTATGCTAAATGAAAGAATCCAGACACTAACGATTACATGTTCTGTGATTCAGTTTATATGAAATTCTAGAACAGGCAAAATTGTAGTGTTAGAGGCCAGATCAATAGTTGTGTAGCGTCAGGGACCAGGTAAAGAGACTGGCTGCAAAGGAACAACAGGGAAACTTTTGGGGGGTGATGGAAATGTTCTATATTGTGATTGTGGTGGTGATTATGTACCTGTATACATGTGTCAAAACACATCGTGCACTTAAAAATGATGAATTTTACTGTATGCAAACTAAGTTCAGTAAAGATGATTTTTAAAACCAGTAATAATCAGGAAATGTGATGAACAACTTTTTGCTCATAATTAAAACATTTAGATGAAATGGTCAAATTCTTTGAAAAATACAACTCACCGAGACGACAGAAACAGGAAGGCTCCTCTATGCTAAGGACACTTGTGAAAAAGACGCTGACACGGAAGAGTGTAGACGGTGCCACGAAAACTTGGTTTTTCATTGCTGTTTTGTTTTGTTTTGAACTAATGTGTTGACACTTTTTCTATCACTCCAATTTCTCAGAAACTTTGTCAGTGAATACTTTGCTGCTCTCAGTAAAAGATTCAACTATATTTGTCCATGTGGAGACACAGGTCGTTTAGGTTTATTATAAAAGCCATAAAGGAAAACAAGTATTAAAGACATACATTACTCAGAGTGAAAATTAGTATATACCCAGGGTATTGAAAAGTTAGGATAGAAAGAACAGTCTCAAAGAATGTTTTCTTTCTTCTGTCCTATCCTTGCAATTCCCAATTTGGTTTTTGTAGAAAATCAAATCTTGCTCAGTAGATAGAGGAAGGCAGGTCTCTGTATTGAAGTTTTGCTTCCCTTCAACAAAAAACTTAGAGAAATTGTACTTTCCCCCATTTTTCTCACACTTAAAAAAAAGGTGAAGATTTTCAGAAAGTGAGTGCAGTAAAATCTAGAACTAAAATCAAATCTGCAAGTTATTGACCTTGATTTTGTGTATCTGTACTCGTTCTTTGAGGCAAATGAATGTACGCATTATATTTCTACCTGGATTTCCTCTCAATATCTTTGTTCTTCCTTTTTCTTAATTTAAGAAATTAAGAAAAACAGTTAAGAGCTCAGACTCTTAAGGCTGGAGACAGACTCCTTGGGTTAAAATCCTAACTCCACCATTTTCCAAGTTCAATTTTTCCTAAGTCTAACATCAGTAACAACACAATGATATCACTAACATTATTATACGACACAGAGTGTTTAAGTAACTTGCCAAAGGTCACAAAGCATTATCTACTTGGGAGAAAAGCCTCACCTTTATGGAAAACTATACAGAGGCAAATTAATCCTGACCCTCCTATTCAAAGCCGGGGAAGAAAAGTTCCGTTTAAACTGCAAGCATTGATTGAGCACAGGCAAAATCAGGGCAAGGCTTCTGCCCTGCGGGCCCTGATAGTCTAAAAGGGAGGTAAACAAAGAAACAGGCCAAGTAGTTGTGTATGAGAAATAGCCATGAGAAAAGGGTTTGGGGAGCTTACTTATGCATAGATACGGGGTGAGAGCTAGAATGCATCAAGAAGAGCCAGAGTACCGGGGGATTGGAAAGAAAGCTTTGAAACATGGTGTTTAGAATCATCTCAAATCAATGGATCCTGCTAATATAGAACATAATTTTGGTAGTAGTCTTTCCCAAGTGAATTGGCAAAACTAGCTTGATATACCTGCATTGACCAAAGCGTTTCCTTGGATGTGGGACTTTCAGTTTTAAAACTGAAAAGTTAAACAAGTTTTGGGCAAACTGGAGGGAGTTGGTCACCGCAGAAGGAACTTGCTATAACACTATTAGTTAGCATTTGTAGATTACAGTAGTCCCCTCCTTATCCGCAGGGGAGACGGTCCAAAACGCCCAGGGGATTCCTGAAGCTGTGGATTCCTGAAGACTTGGATAGTACTGAACCCTATGCAGTCCTGCTCTGTTTAATCAGAAGATACGTTCTGAGAAATATATGTTCTGAGCAATTTTGTCTACTATGTCACTAGGCAATAGAAATTGTTTAACTCCATTATAACCTTATAGGATTACCGTCATGTCAATATACGGTATGTGGTCCACCATTGACCGAAGGTCATATGAGATGCATGACTGTATATATTGTTGTATTTCTGAACACATGGTAATTTATAAATTAAGCACAGTAAGAGATTACCAACAACTAGCAATAAAATAAAATGACTGCAATAATATGCTGTAATAAAAGTTATGTGAATGTGGTCTCACTATCTTATAGTATTGTACTCACATTTTCACTTAAAGGAAGCACTTTATAGCTTCTCTTTGGCACATACAAATTGCCAGCACCACTATTTGGAGCCATTTTTTAATTTCGTTTTTTCAGTTAAGATTTTATTTATTTCTTTTTAGAGAGAGGAGAAGGGAGGGAAAAAGAGAAAGAGAGAAGCATCAATGTTTTAGAGAAACATCGATTGGTTGCCCCCAGCCAAGAACCTGGCCCACAGCCCTGGCATGGGCCCTGACTAGGAATCAAACCAGCACCCTTTTAGTTCGCAGGCTGGCACTCAATCCACTGACCCACATCAGACATGACGGGGCCATTTTTTTTTAATCCTCATCCAAGGACATTTTTTTTTCATTGCTTTTAGAGAGAGAGAAAGGGAGAGAGAGAAACATCAATGTATAAGAGAAGTATCAATTGGTTGCCTCCCGAAAGTGCCCGAACCCGGACCGTGTGCACTCCAACTGGGGACCGAACCTGCAACCTAGGCATGTGCCCTGGCCAGGAATCAAACCCACAACCTCTCAGTTATGAGACAATGCTCCAACCAACTGAGCCCCAGCTGGGGCTGGGGCCATTATTAAGTAAAATAAGGGTTACTTGAACATAAGCACTGCGTTACCATTCCTGGCAATCTGGTAATTTTAAATGGTTACTTAAGTGACTGGCCAGCGGGGAGCATATACAGTGTGTATATACACTGAGAAAAAGGGCTGGTTCACATTAGGGGAGGGGATGAGACAACTTGATATTTCATCACACTACTCAGAATGGCATGCAACTTAAAATTTACAAATTGTTTACTTCTGGGATTTTCCGTTTAGTATTGTTGGACCACGGTTGCCCGAGGGTAACTGAAACTGTGGAAAGTGAAACCGCAGATAAGGGGGATTATGATACCTACAAAGTACTAGATGGATGCTATTCTAAACAGAGTACTTTCCATTTGTTAGCTCTTTATTCCACCCAACAACCCCACCCCAGTTTAATACTATTATGCAATGGAGGATATCGAGACGCCCAGATTGTCAAGGTCATGCATCCGGGAAATGGTGGGACCAAACCCAGATGTTGTCCTTCTGGAGTTTGCGTTCTTCACCATTATTCTTCCCTGGGCAAAAATCAAAATAGCCAGCTTTTTGTTCGGTGTTGGAGGATCTTGGGCCCCAGAAACATCGGAAGGGCCAGGCTTGAGAAACATAATGTTCAAGATGTCTCTAGTTAGGTTAATTGAACCCAGAATTGCCAGACTCCCGAGGCTGTGCTTCTCCAAGGCATCTCTCTTGATTCTGATGAACTTCTAGATCTCTAGGACACTTTGCCTTTGGTCCTTACTTGTCCCCAGACAAGTTCGGTTTAAAGGGGGGAGTCAGTCTCAACTCTTCTCAGCTAATATTGTTATTTCTTTTAAAAAATAAGTTATCAATAACTGAGAACATACTATGTGCCTGGCATTGTTCTGAGCGACTTGCCCATATTAAATTTTTTATTCTGTATTTTTTGTATTAGTCAGAAGCATGCCTACAGAAGAAGAGAAATTTTTGAAAGTCAGTTTTTCATCCTCTTTCAAAAATGACAATGACTGGCTGGCTAAAACAAACCCATGGGGAGCAGAAAACATGTTTATGCTTCAGTTAGTAATTCCCCTGGTATATAAGTGATTTTGTTTTTTCACAGCCAATCTCTGCTTTTGCAATATTCTGACTTACAACCTATTGTGTCTTTTTAAAACACAATTTCTCTCTTCCAATCTACTGTCTTCTATGGAACTCTCAGTGATTCAGAAACTCTTGTGACCTTGGTGAATAGGAGCTTTGGGAACATTGAGTTTGTTTGCTTCTTTTAATGGATTTTATCAGGCAGTTTAAGGGCCCCCATGCCTTAGGGAAGGATGGGAAGCCACCAGCATCAGTGGTCTTTGTTGAGTGATGGACTTAGTGCACTAATG
Organism: Desmodus rotundus; assembly: GCF_022682495.2. Taxonomy (NCBI): domain Eukaryota; kingdom Metazoa; phylum Chordata; class Mammalia; order Chiroptera; family Phyllostomidae; genus Desmodus; species Desmodus rotundus. The sequence continues at coordinate 186,409,607 of NC_071389.1, read as the reverse complement.
CTCTGAGGGAAAATGGACTTGAGGGGAAGGGGCATATTTTTCTGATTCCCTACGACTCCACCAGAGCCTTGAATTTCTGCCGCCAGAATGCCTCTGCTTTCTAAGGGCATTTTCATTTCTTCTCAGTTTTTATATTACTGTAGTTCTAATGGTCGTTAAAAACTTGTGGCTTCTTCTAACTACCCTACTCAGAACTTCATTTTTTTCCCCCTCTCCTTCAAAACCTCCAAGGAGAAAGAAACCATTACCTTCCTTTGAAAACCAAGCCTAGCGAATCAAAAGCCTTTAGAATAAGAAAGGCCATCACAGCTTGGATTCTGCCAATCACTCTCATCAATAGTGAATTATGTTTACAGCATTCTGTACACAGCTTTGTGAAAAACTTATTTTCTTCTGTCCTGAGAAGTGTCTGTCACCAACCAAGTGACCAATACATGCTTATTTTTAAAAACTTTCTACCTTTTAAAGATGTTTATTTATTTATTGTTAGAGAGAGGGGGAGGGAGGGAGAAAGACAGGGTTAGAAACAGCAATGTGTGAGAGAAGCATGGATCGGTTGCCTCTTGCCCACAGCCTGACTGGGGACTGAGCCCACAACCCAGGCGTGTGCCCCGACCAGGAATCAAACCAGCGACCTTTCACTTTGCAGGACAGCCCCCAACCAACCGAGCCATACTGGTCAGGGCAAAACATTTCTATTTTTAAATAATTTCAAACTTTAAAGAACTGCAAGAATAATTCAGATTCAACCATTATTTTGGATTTGCTACATTTCCTTATCTCTCTCTTGTTAAAATTTATGACAGAGACCTTAACACAGACAGGAATTGGGAGGGGCTGTGGGAAGGACTCTCAGACCCTTGGCCATCACAAGAGCCCTACAGGAAGAGCGCTATGGTTACACCAGGGCTCTATGTAACAACCCCTTCCCTTCCCTTTCTTCTCTCCTCTACAAATACTTCCTCCAGCTTCGTTTGGGCAAAACTTGCTTATGGCTGATCACATCTGCATGTTCCAGATTACAGTCCTTTCTTTTTCTCAGATAAGTCCCTTTTTGGTGACAGAATACCTAGTCAACTTTTAACAGTCAATACTCTATTTTTTATTTATGCATATTATTTATTATGAATCATTTGAAAGCAAGTTTCAGACAATCATGCTCCCTTTTTGTCTAAATAACTCAGGGTAGCTGTCCTAAAAATAAAGATAACAGAAAATACATATTGGTTTCCGCTCCCCGTTCCTGACACAGAGCTCCCGAAATACTTGTAGATTCCTAAGTAATAAGAGCACTAGGAGCATCTTTTGCTGTTTGTATCAAGGCGACTCATGATGGGCTCCTGCATGGTGCTGTATGGATGCTGGTTGCCAGAAAGGCCAAGCCACAATTCAAGGGAGAAGGGCTAGAAATAGAGTTAGTATTTGGTCATGCCTCCATGAAATCCCAATAGTAGGGGGTTCCGTGAGCTCCCAGGTTGGTGAACGCATCCCCACTGGGAGGGATGTACCCCAATTCCATGGGGGCAGAAGATCCTGCATTCAAATCATCCCTCCCGCAAACCTTACCCTGTGTATCTCTTTATCTGGCTGTTGATCTGTATCCATTGTCATATCCTTTAATAAACTAGTAAATGTGTTTCCCTCAAAAATTAATTAATCCTAATGAACCTCCAATTTAAGGCAGTTTGGTCAGAAGCACAGGTGATAACTTGAGCTTGCAACTAGTGTCTGAGGTGATTCATGGTTTTGGAGGGAACAGTCTTATGGGATTGAGCCCTTCCTTAACCTGTGGGATTTGATGCTATCTCCAGGTAGATAGTGTTGGAACTGAGTTAAAAGGCAGGACACGGAGCTGGTGCGACAGAGAATCGCTTGGTATGGAGAAAAATCTCCACAGGTTTGGTGACCAAAGTGAAATGTTTTGTGAGTAGATAAACTGAGTTTATTTGTAATCACACAAGTAGATTTTATAATTTTTCTTATCATCTATTATTATTAGAATCAATCTGCTGTTCTTTAAAACTTTATTCTGATGAATCATGTAGGTGGTATTAAGTCAGAGTGGCTAAGAACACAGACTTTTGCCCTGGCTGGTGTGGCTCAGTGAATTGAGTGCCGGCCCGAGAACCAAAAGGTTGCTGGTTTGATTCCCAGTTGGGATGCATGCCTGCATTGCAGGCCAGGTCCCTGGTTAGAGGCTGGCGAGAGGCAACTGATCCATGTATCTCTCGCACATTGATGTTTCTCTTCCTCTCTTTCTCCGTCCCTTCCTCTCTCTAAAAAAAACAAATAAAAAAAAGAACACAGACCTTAGTGAATCACACATTGGCTCAAATCTCTGATCCCACTTAGCAATTGTGACCTTGAGCAAATTAACTCATCCCTTAGTTTTTTCATTGGAAACTGATCGTAATGAAAATTCTATAGTTCATTTGCCTGTAATGAGGAGTAGATGAAGCAGTGAATGTAATAAAGCACTTAGCTCTTGGCCTGGTACAAAGTAAGTGCTCAATAAAAATTAGTGGCTTTTAGCCCTGGCTTGTGTGGCTCAGTGGATTGAGCACTGACCTGTGAGCCAAAGGGTTGCCGGTTTGATTCCCAGATCAGGACACATGCTTGGGTTGTGGGCCAGGTCCCCAGTAGGGGGCGCACGAGAGGCAACCACACATTGATGTTTCTCTCCCTCTCTTTCTCTCTGCCTTCCCCTCTGTCTTAAAATAAATAAAATCTTTTTAAAAATTAGTGGTTGTTGGTTGTTATTATCACAATTAACCCATACAGTAGCAAGCAGAGACAACTAGTTCTCCCTAAAACTTTCTCAGCCCTTTTCACCATTGGGACAGGGCCACATGATTAATCCTGTCAAAGGATTATAGGTGGACATGCTATGTGCCACTGCCAGATGAGGCGCTGAAAAGCCGATGTGTTGCCTCTGTTTTGTTCTCCATACCGCCCCCCCCCCCCCGCCCCGTCCCCACCATAGTGACTTTGGAGGCTGCCGGTTCCAGATGGAGCAGCTACAAGGTAGAGATAGGCTGTCCCTCACCTATAGAATTTAAATGAATAAGAAGTCAACCTTTTTGTCTGAAACCACTAAGATTTCAAAGTTTCTATTTTACTGTAATAGAATGTAACATTTGCTTGATCAATTTAAGCAGCATGTCCACATAATAATGTGTGAAGGATGACTTGACAGTTATTTGAAAGACTAAATATACTGTTGATTCTGTTTACTGATAGTTGATTCTATGTTTACCTGATACTCGTTCAACAAATATTTTTATTGAGCGCTAACTACATGCCTGACTCTTCCAACAAATGGCAAACAAAACCAGACAGAGTACCTGCAATCATAAAGGTAGTAGTTTAGTGGGGGGAGACAGTCCTTAATCTAATAGTGACATAAGCAGATGCAGAAGGGTAACTGGTGTTAGGCTAAGAAGAAGGGAGAAGACCATGGTGCCGTGGGAAGCTGTAACTGAGAAATGAGGTTTACCACTAGCTGGATGATCTCGGGTAACTTGGCTTCTTGGCCTTAGTTTGTCCAATGAGTACATCAGCTTAGCTGATCCAAAAGGTCCTTCTAGCTCCAACATTCTATTCATATTTCTTTGTGAATTCCTCTTTTTCCCTTGTTTGTGTGAGCACTTTTTTTTAATTAAAAAAATCTAATTTAGCAGAAACATTGGCTAACAGAGAAGGCAACGTGACTTCTCTTCATACAGCTAATTTAAATCCAGTAGTGTTAGGCAGCCTCCCTCAATGTTTTTGCTGAAACATTGGAATAACGCTTACTAATCATCTTTAGGGGAACTTGGTGAACTGTGAGTCAGCAAGTTTCATTGAGTAAGAAAGGCAGAAGGCTTCCATGCGTTTAGCAAAGACAACACTCTCTGGGGTAGAATTGGAAAAGCACCTGAAGAAAACCGAGAGTGGGAGAATTCCCTCCTTCTCTAGCTACCGAAATTGCATGTGACTCAGAACTAACTCTTCAGAAAACCTTTGAACAACAATGAAAGTGTTTACTTGGGAATAACACCATTCTTTGTTTCTAATACTTGAACTTATGGAAGCTGGAAGTCACTGAGGGATAAGCAAGGGAAAGAACTCAGAAAGATCTGGAGCTTGAGGGACTTGGCCAGAGAATGCAGACTGGGGCAGGGCACAGAGGTGAGCACACTCTAGGAGGACCCTGGCTGCCAGGTGGAAGACACCTCCCAAAGCAAAGGATTAAGGAACAATCACTTTACTTCACAGTGTTGCTGCGGGCCAGCAGTCAGTACCTGGCAAGTATATTACTAAGAAAGTTCACTACCTCATACCAAGTCCCATTGGAACATGGAATAGTGGTCTTCCATATCTAAAAAAGGTCTTCCATACCTAAAAACATCTGAAGTAACTCAGGCAAGAGAAGAAAGGGGCATGGTTCTGCCCGCCCCCCCCTCCCGCCCCAAACACACACACAATGACTAGAAGAGCTCTTTGCTACGAGTTCTATAACATCCATACACCCCAGAGAGGTGTCAAAGAGGAAAAGGACAGAAAAATGTTAGCACAAACTTCAGCTCATGTGACTTTGATTCCCACGTTGATGCCAGTGGAAAAACCAATACATAGCTGCAAAATAACTTTTAAAAAATTGCATGATTAAGCAAAAGTGATATTAACAAGTCAGTTCTTCTTTTTGGGCAGGACTCGAAACTTGCTAACATAATAGCAGCACTTTTCTCATGCCCGTAGCACCGTTTTCACATCCCACATTTTGCCAGTTTGGTATTTCCTTCCCTATTGCTTAAAAGATTGTCAGATATTTTAAAAGGAGAAAAGAAGTCAATTAAAATTCACGTGAGCTGTTCTTTAAAAATTCTGATAATACAAGGGGCATTTAAAATATCAAAATAATTAAATAGGCTTTTTAAGAGGGCAAGGAACTTAGGTTAATATTCCGTATTTGTGGGTAGGGGGAATGGGTTAAAAGTGAATTTTTTCCAGCCCTGGCTGGTGTGGCTCAGTGGATTGAGTGCTGGCCTATGAACAGAAGGGCTGCTGATTTGATTCCCAGTCAGGGCACCTGCCTGGGTTGCCGGCTGGGTCCCCGGTTGGGGACATGAGAGAGGCAACTGATCGCTGTATCTCTTATACATCGATGTTTCTCTCCCTTCTTTTCTCCCTCCCTTCCCGTCTCTCTAAAGATAAAATCTAAAAAACATATACTAAACTGTATTTAAAAAAGTAATTTTTTCATTCATTCAAGCAAAGTAATTTATGTTACTTCATATTCTTTTTTAAAAAACTAAGATTTTCAATTTATTTTGTCATTTTTTCCCCATTACCATTTAGTCCCCTTATGCCCCCCCATACTATTCTTGAGTTGTCTCAAACATTATATCCATATATAGCTTGTAAGGAATTTTAAGAAAATAGGAAAGATTTCTCCATAAAAACACACATATCTAATATTTCAGAAGCAACTTTGGGGACCCAAGGATTTTCAAATCTTTTTCTTTTTTAATTAGTGGAACTAGTTTCTATAATAAACTCTCACATGACATGTCAACATGTAAAAGAGACGAGAGTTGCCTCGGTGGGAGAGGGAACTGAAGACCCCAACACAATATCAATGTAATATTAATTTCAAATACAATTTTTTATTTGCTTTGCTCCTATATTGTCAGAGTCCAGCAGAGGATGTGGCACAGCGTATGGACTCGAGAAATATTTGTTGACTCTATTATGCTGCCTCAGTCAATATCAAATAGAGATCATCCCTTATAATATATATTAGAAAATTTATAAAAATAATTAAATAATGTAAAAATAGAAAATATTTTTTGTAACAGTAATTGACCAGGTAATAGTTGGCCTTAAACTATGTTTTAGGGAGAGGGGTAGTGGAAAACAATATAATAATGATGATATATTTAAGAAATACATTTTAGTACTTGAGAAAGCAATGTGAATTCATTTTTATTTGAGAAGTATATATATTTTTTCATTTATTTTTCCTTAACATTTTTTTTCAGTTACATTTTGCATTCAATATTATTTTGTATTAGTTTCAGGTGTGTAGGATAATGGTTAGCCCATCGAACACTTTAAAAAGTGTTCCCCTGATATTTCCATACCCACCCGGCACCACACTTCGCTATGACAGCATCACAGACGGTGTTCCCTGTGCTGCACCTCACATCCTCATGACTGTTTTGGAGCTACAGTCTGTATGAGAAGTGTATTTTGAGTTCAGCGGTGTGCCATGCCAAAGTGAACTGAAAAGATCAAGTAGCTGCTGTCCACTCTGCCTGGACACTCTTCCCCCGTCTTCCCATGACTGGCTCCTTCTCATCTTTCACCCTTTGGGCTTCAGCTAAAATGTCACTTTCTTCAAGGCCTTCCTTGACCCTTCCATCTAAAATAGCCCTTTCTCTCCAGTTGGTTATCGCATTTCCTTACCCCTTTCCTCCACAGAATTTGTTGCATTGTACAGATATCTTGTTTATTTATTTATTTGCATGTTGAACGGGACATGTTCTGCCTCCTTTGGGGCAAAGCACCAGGGCCAAGCAGTGTCTGGCCTATCTCCAGGACTCAATGAATATTTGTTCAGCGAACGGATGAATAAGTAATCAAACTTGTACAGTGCCCAGCAACATACAGCAGCCCATGATGGGCTTAGAATCTAATAGGAGTTTGAATATAGGCTGTGCTTGGAATGGCTGTGGATGGAGGGGTGCCCCATCCTGGGGAGGCAGTCAGGAGGAACACAGGACTTTAATATCAGTTACTGTCAGTCCTCTGTTCAAATCCCCAGCCCCACTTCCTTCCATCTATGGTACTTAACCTCACTTTCCTAAGCTGCAAATGGCAACACTAACTTTAATTTGATGCCCATTAATAAAGGTCAGTTTTGATGTCCATTCATAAAAATCCCTTTTCTCCATGAGAAGGGCTCATCTGAGACAAGGAGACCCTTTAGAAGTGCTTCAATGTTTGTGTTTAGGGAATGAGAGGTAGGTGTTGGGGTGACTCATCTTGAGGCAATGAATATAGTTTCATTAAATGGATTCAGACCCAACTGGGAATATTGAAACTTTAGTTGGAAAGGGTCCGCCAGAGGTCTGTTTGCATGAAAAGCTCAGAAGCTTCAAGGGAATTACTTAGTTACTGGAGAAGAAAGTCCATTTCGAATGTTGCTGCACTGTTGTCTATCACTCAGATTTGAAGAGGTGGTGCAGCGTGCCCCAAGCTAGAACTCTATACGAGCTGTTCTGAGAGAAAAGTTGTACTGGGACAAGGTGGGGAAAGGGCTGCACTGCTGTCCTATCCAGTGTGGAGAGCGTGGTGTGAGCCTCCCTGTGTGATGGCTCCCGAGGGTCCACCTGCATCTTTTCCCATATTGGGAAGCTGAGAGGCTATGTCTGTGGGCTTTGCTAGGGGGCTAGGAATCTTCCAGTCTCACAGAGAACACAGAGCCTAAGAAACACTGTTTCCTACTGTTAATACATTTCCACCTTTTCTTTTTTCCCCAATATAATATTTTGTCACTGTTAAAAAGAATGAGATAAATCTATATGTATTGATATAGAATGTTTACCAAGATACATTGCTGTTAAGTGTAAAAAGATGCAGAACAGTGTAAATATTATGCTATCATCCATATTAAAGGAAATTTATGTGTGTGTATATATAATATTATAATTATCATAATATTATATATAATTATAACATATTACATATTATTATAATTATAATATATTATGTAGAATATATAATAATTATTATAGATCGATAATATACTGTTATATATTATTATACATAATCTATATTATATATAATATGTATATATAGAATACATTTAGATGACTAGACAAGAACATTTATAGTAATTAATTCTGGGCAGATGACTTTGTGTGCAAGTCAGTGTAGGTAAAAGACCTCATTCTTAGCCCTTTTGTATTGTTAGAATTTCTTTTTTTTGAGATATATGTATATAAAATAGATACTCTATATATCTTTAAAAAGCATGCATTACAAATCATAAAATTGAAATGGAAAATAACTGGTAAGTTAGTCTGAACTTTCTCATATTGACTATTACTATCTATCCCAAACAAAAGGAAAAGAAGAACACATTGTTTATTTATTATTATTATATTTTGAATACACCAATTAGAATATGATGTAGATATTTTCAATTTTCATATGCATCTATACTTTTAAAAAAATTATTTTACTTTTAGACAGAGGGGAAGGGAGGGAGAAAGAAAGGGAGAGAAACATCAATGTGTGGTTGCCTCTCACACACCCTCTACTGGGGACCTGGCCTGCAACCCAGGCATGTGCCCTGTCTGGGAACTGAACCAGCAACTCTTTGGTTCGCAGGCAACACTCAACCCACTGAGCCATACCAGCCAGGGCTGCATCTATATTTTTAAATAAGGAATTAGCTTATGGCTAATCCAGTTTCTTTCTCAGAAGCAGAACACGATAGTGCTTAAGAGGGCTGGTTCCTATGTCAGACTGCTTAGGATCTAATCTTAGCTCTGCCGTTCGTTATGCGCCTTGGTAAATTACTTAAACTACCTAAGCTTCAATGTTGTTGTCTTTAACATGTGGGAGAATAACAGTATCTACTTTTAAGGGTTGTTTATGAAAACTGAAAGAAGTAAAGCAGTTGAAGGGACTAGCCCACTCACCGACCCAAAGTAAGCACTTGGTAAGTGTTGTTAGGAGAAAGTGTATATGGTAAAAATAAAGAGCAGACAACCGTGGAGATTCATAGGATAAAGACAACATTGTTTTTTCTTTTTGAAAAATGTGGACATCCAGTGACAGATAATAAAACACATTTAGAGAAATTTCATTTGTATAATTATTGATGTAGTAATTCCTAGTTACTGTTTGAAGTTTAAGTCTCCCAAGGGTGGCAGGCCATAGAGAGTTGAATGGGGTGTGGATACAATGGTGGGGCTTCCCATCCAGCCTAGAAGGGACTCTGTTACCTCCTTCATCTACTTGTCTTTCTGGATACCCTTACTATTCTTAGCTTTCCCATATGTCACTTACCAAGGTGGAAAGTACCATGGACTAAAAGGAAAGAGAAGAGTTCAAGTTTGACTCTTAACTAAGGAACCTGGTGACATGAGGGCCACAGGGTTCCCACCAGTAAAACAAGGAGACCCGCCCAGATGATCTCTAAGTTTCTTCTGGATCTAACAAATCTATAAAAAAGCCGTGCATGCTTAGCCCTTCTGGTCTCTGCCAATCCTGCATCCTGCACTGCTCCACTCTGATGAACTCAGATTAGGAGGTACCAGAGAGCTGTGTAAAACCTGAACTATTAAACTGCTCCCACGACTATTTTATTGGAAGCTAGAGAACTAAATAAAATAAAGATTAGTTAAAAGTCCGTGTTAATATCTGTTTTCTGAGAATTTTCACTTTATTATATATATTATGAAGAGACATTTCCATCAGAGGTGGGAAAACTAAATTAAGGATGGAAATCTTTTGGAGTCTAATTAAAACAAACTGATTTAAATTACTAAAGTCTACTAAGAATAAGATTCATTGTGCTTTTATATCTCCTATTCAAATGATACAGCACTTTTATGTGGTGTACTCATTTAACTTATATTTTTCTGCATTTTGCAGAAATGGTGTACCTTATGAATAATAATGGTCAAAATACTTATATTTGTGGAGCTGGAACTTCACAGTTTACCGAGAGATTTTACAGTTCAATAACTTAAAACTAAAACATCTATCTATCAAGAATTTAATAATATACAATAAGCTTTTTCTCTTGTCAAAAATGATGAATTGATATTTAGGTTAAAACTTACTTTATAAAACAAATATTGCAAATTGGTAAAAAATCGTTTAATGCAAAATGGGGTGGTATGTTCTCAAATGCTTCTAACTTTTTTCCCACAATAGTGAGTTAAGCAATATTCAAATATTCAAAGAACTTCCTTATTTTAACTTTAAAATTTAAAACAACTTCTCTATATCAATAATAAAGACTCTTTGTTTTTCACCAGGCAGGGAGTTCATTTCATTATTTGATATACAACATGGTATTTGGTATAAAGCAAGTTGTTTAACCAGGCTATTGAAATTAGGATATAACAGCAAGTCTTATTCTATACAACTAATTTAAAATATGTATATTTGATTTTGGAAATGGGACAGAAATAGCAGTAGCAAATTTCATTATTTCAGAAACTGAAAAGAGAAATTTGAATTTTAATGTAAATTCATTTTAGATATTTTAATATCATTCATTTTTGAATAGATCAAATTGTTTAAATTGGACTGCCTCATTTGAGTAGACTGGGGAAATTCCATTTTATTTCTTTCCTCCAAGTCCTGGAATATGATAAAAGTCAACAGTAAAACATTTGATTTCTTTATGGAGTAGAAATGCCGAAATGAACCATTCATTCATTCATTTACTCAAGAACAATTTGTTGAGTACATATTATATGTGAGACATTATGCTAAGCCTCATAGGAATACAAATAATGATAAACAACTGCTTGTACATGATGGGTCAAACTCCAAGCAACAACAATAGATACTTTAATAGAATTTAAAAAGGAGTAGAGCACTAGAGTACCCATGGAAGGCTTTGCCCAAGAGAAAGTGCCAGGAAATGTGGGCTGGATTCATAGAGGGAAATAAATAGAGAAAGCACCCTAGGGAGGGAAAGCAATATACAAAACATTAGCATGTCAGTCATGCAGAAGTCATATCCAGAAGATAATAAATAGGTTGTAGAACATAAAATGTTATAATTATTCAAAGGGTGGTCTTTGAACCAGTAAATTAGCATCCTATAGGAGCTTGTGGAAATGCAGAATGAAAACCTGATTCCGCATGTTCAAGGTCTTTTGCTGCTTTATATATACGAGGTCTGTCCAGAAGGTATCCAGCAATGTAATATGAAAAATAGAGACATATATTGAAGAAGATACAAGATACAAGAAACATTATACATAGGACAATGACACCTCAGTCCCCTTCAAAGCAGGCACCGTGGGCCCTCACACAATTCTCCCAATCACCATCAGCTGCCCCATTGTGTTTTCCTGAATCTCATCGATGGTCTGAAATCTCTTCCCTTTCAAAGGTGATTTTAGTTTTGGGAAAAGCCAGAAGTTACAGGGCACCAAATATGGGCTGTAGTGGGGCTGAGTCACCTTGGTCATTCAACGTTTTGCCAAAAAACTCTGCACAAGATGTGATGCACCAGCAGGTGTGTTCGTAATGAAGCTGCCAATCACCAGTTGCCCACAGCTGTGGCATTCTGAGTCATCCGAATGTTTCCATGGAGGAATGTTCAAGCTTAATGCAAAATTTGTTGCAGATTTGTTGTTCTACACACTCGGTCATTTTGAACGCGACAGCCACACAGTGCACATGCTCACTCAATGGCATCTACCTGCTCCCACTGACTAGTCCAGTGAAGTCATCATTGTTCTCATATGCACATTCTATCCACTCTCCTTGGCTGCCAGGTTACATCAATGTCACGCAAGCTGTTCTTGTTATATTAACAATGGCTGGACTTTTTCTGGACAGACCTCATACATTAAAGTCAAAAGGCTTTAATCTAATCCAATTTTCCACTTTTTCAGAGGAATCTGCACCAGAGAGTGGCTGGATGGCTTCCTTGATGATAATGCAAACCTCACTTTAGAGAGATCCCTGGAAGCACTGAGTTTTCCCTTCAATTTCTCAATGTTGGCCTGAACAGGAGAGAGTTAGCAAGTTGGATCTGATGGTGAGGTATCTGAATGCCAAGTTAAAAGCTCAGGCCTCATCCATTCATGAAGTCAACAAACATGAATTGAACTCCAATGTGGTGGCACTGGGGAAAAAGAGAATAAGATGGGCCCTGCCCTTAAGGAGCTCACAGTCTTCTGGGAAAGTAAGGAACCGACAATTATAAATATCTTTGTAGTGAGTTTTAAAGGTTTGTAATAGAGAAATTAACCTGATTTATTCATTTAACATTTATTGAGTACCAGCTACATGCAAAATGATGGTGGTCAGGGGTACTTGGGAGTGAAGAGAAACAGAGAGATGAATCTGTTAAGAGGCTACTGTCCAAGAGCAAGAGGTAAAGGAAGGATGAATGGGCTCTCATCACTGTGAGGTTGATGGAGGGCCAGAGAAAGAAGCAAGTCTGCGTTAACCCAGAGGTTACAATAAGGCAAGGTAGAATTCGTACCACTGAGCAGAGGAATAGGGAAGTTGGGAGAGCAAACCAAATTATTGGGGTTTTGTTTGCTTTACGTTTTAGTTTAGCGGGGAGAGATGTTTGGTTTTAGACATGGAAATCTTGAGTGAATATCCATAAAGGAGTCTCTAGTAAGGTGTTGGAGATTCAGAATTGGAGCTTAGGAAAAAAGCAAAGCTGAAGAAATTGATCGGATGTTTTGGCTTCTCAGCAACCCATTTTAATCACTGGGAAATCAGTAGGCCTCATTTTGCAGCTCCAAGTGATCTGTTGGTGGCTAGTTACATTTTGTTTTTAAATAAAGGTCCAAAGCCTTTGCTTTCTCAGCTGCTAGCAACAAAAGCTAGTTTAGTGACCTCAGTCACAACCATATGTTCACTAATGTCACTTCATTTCCTTTTCCTGTTAGTGCTACAGTAACAGCAAAAGTTGCCAATCACCAAGCTGTTTTTTAAACTCCATTTTCAAAATTCCACTCTAGTACATTTTATCTATGAGTGTTTACTTTTAAAATGCATTGACTAACTTCAGAAACCACAGCTATCCTATATCCTATAAAATTCGACCAACTGTATAAATGTTTATTATAGTTAATGCATACCTGGATGGTTTAAATCCTTCTAAAGTTAATTGGGTAATTTAATTTTAATATTCAGATTTAGGAACTGCTATATGTACCTACTGCGCTCTTGCTCTCTACCCCCTCCCCATCTAAATATTGATTATTCAAACTTCTAGCTTCTGTAGGCTCCTCTCTCTGGCACATATACCTATGGGACTGACCTATCATCTAGTAGGGACTGAATAAATCTTGCTGTGGTAGAACTGGTGGATGGAGTGTCCCGGGTGATGCCTGGGCACTGACGCCATTACTTAGGAGTACGTCTCTTCTCTCTGTCATGTTGACTCAGTTCATATAACAGAGCTTCCATATTGGTCTCCAAAGAGATACTTGAGATCTAGGCAAATACAACTTTATGGGGGAGACAACAGAGACTCTGCAAAAGAAAATTTAGAGCTATAGTTGATGGTATGGGCTTTGGAGTTGATAGAATACAGCTCAAATCCAGGCTCTGCCACTTTTAAACCAAGTGATCTTGGGCAAGTAACTTCTAAAAAGAGCTAACTCGTTTACTTTTATTGGACATAATCCCTGCCCATGGCATCACATTCAGATAGTACAGAGGGTGTACGATAAAAAGCAAGTCTCTCTGCAATTCGGATTTGCAGACTCCTCTGTACAGCAGCCACTCCTAAGAGCTTGTTGTGCAAACTTTCAGAATTCCCATGCATACGCAAGCATGACACAATACAAATGTGGCTGTGTAAATGTGCAAGCATGTCTATATCAACTACTAGAAGTGGAATTGTTGTCGCCTGTGTGTGCATTTGGCATTTAGAATTTGGTGTGTGGACACTGCCCGATGGCTTGTCAAAAGACTGCACAGGAGAGAAGCAAGATGGTGGCGTAGGTAGACACACTGCACCTCCTCGCACAACCAGAACTGACAGAGAATCGAACAGCAAGGGGGACCGGCACCAAGGAAATAGAAAATAAACATTCATCCAGACTGGTAGGAGGGGCGGAGACGGGCACCAGGGTGGAGAGGACTCGCGTGGCTGTAGCAGGACCGAGACTGGCGGAGTGTGGGATGAACGGCGCAGGCAGTCCGAGCACTAGCAGACCCTGCAGCCACACATTCGCGCAGATAAACCCAGAGGGCCGGACTCAGAGTGGCGGAGAGTGGGGCAGGCAGAGCGGCTGGTAGCACCCCGTGGCACCACATTTGAGCACAGATAAACCGGACGAACGGGGGGGAACAAAGCAGACTGCGCAACCCAGGGCTCCAGCGCTCCAGCACGGGGAAATAAAGCCTCAAACCTCTGATTGAAAACACCCGTGGGGGTTGGGGCAGCAGCAGGAGAGACTCCCAGCCTCACAGGAGAGGTTGTTGGAGAGACCCACAGGGGCCTAGAGTGTGCACAGGCCCACCCACTCGGGAACAAGCACCAGAGGGGCCCAGTTTGATTGTGGGTATCAGAGTGAAAGATTGAAAGCCGGAGGAGAGTGAGGCGGGCGCCATTGCTCCCTCTCGGACCCTCCCCCACGTACAGCGTCACAGCACAGCAACCAGCGTTACCCCGCCCCGGTGAACACCTAAGGCTCCGCCCCTTTAAGTAACAGACGTGCCAAGACAAAAAAAAAAAAAAAGGCCCAAATGACAGAACACTTCAAAGCTCCAGAAAAAATACAGCTAAGTGAGGAAGAGATAGCCAACCTATCGGATGCACAGTTCAAAACACTGGTTATCAAGATGCTCACAGAATTGGTTGAATCTGTTCGAAAAACAGATGAAAAAATGAAGCCTATGCTAAGAGAAACAAAGGAAAATGTACAGGGAACCAATAGTGATGAGAAGGAAACTGGGACTCAAATCAATGGTGTGGACCAGAAGGAGGAAAGAAACATCCAGCCAGAAAAGAATGAAGAAACAAGAACTCGGAAAAATGAGGAGAGGCTCAGGAACCTCCAGGACACCTTGAAACGTTCCAACATCCGAATTATAGGGGTGCCAGAAGGAGAAGAGGAAGAACAAAAAATTGAAAACTTATTTGAACAAATAATGAAGGAGAACTTCCCTAATCTTGCAAAGGAAATAGACTTCCGGGAAGTCCAGGAAGCTCAGAGAGTCCCAAAGAAGCTGGACCCAAGGAGGAACACACCAAGGCACATCATAATTACATTACCCAAGATTAAACGCAAGGACCTACATCCAAGATTACTGTATCCAGCAAAGCTATCACTTAGAATGGAAGGGAAGATAAAGTGCTTTTCAGATAAGGTCAAGTTAAAGAAGTTCATCATCACCAAGCCCTTATTATATGAAATGTTAAAGGGAGTTACCTAAGAAAAAGAAGATCAAAAATAGGAACAGTAAAAATGACAGCAAACTCACAGTTATTAACGACCACACCTAAAACAAAAATGAGAGCAAACTAGGCAAACAACTAGAACAGGAACTGAACCATAGAGTTGGAGATCACATGAGGGTTGTCAATAGGGGAGTAGGAGGGGGAGAGGGGGGTAAAGGTACAGAGAATAAGTAGCAGAGATGATAGGTGGAAAAGAGACAGGGGGAGGGTAAAAATAGTGTAGGAAATGTAGAAGCCAAAGAACTTATAAGTATGACCCATGGACATGAACTATAGGGGGGGAATGTGGGAGGGAGGGGGTGGGCAGGATGGAGTGGGGGGGGGGAATGGGACAACTGTAATAGCATAATCAATAAATATATTAAAAAAAAAAGACTGCACAGTTGGTGAGAGTGACAATTCTCCCACATGCCACTTCTTAAAAATTTTACCAATGAGATAGATGAAAATGACATTATAATACAGTTTCTTTCAATGATTTTGAAATATAACACATGGACAAGCACACAAACCATGTGCAGTTTAATTAATTATCAAAAAAGCAAAAAAGTCAGGTCAGGAAATAAAATATTAGAACATCTCAGAAGCATTCCTCATGCCTCCTCCTAATCATTACCCCCTTTCTCCTTTCTAAAAATTAACATCATAGTTCAGTTTTGCCTGCTTTTGAACTTATGTACATGGGATCATACATAGTACGCACTCTTCGGTGTCTGGCTTCTTTTGCTCAATAATGTGTCTGTGAGATGATTTCTCCGGGTTGTTGTGTACAACTCTAGTTTTTTCATTTGCATTGATACATAGACTTCCGTTATGTGAGTACATTGTAAAATCTGGGTCATCGACAGTTTTTGATTTCTATGAGTAATGCTATATAAACATTCTTGTGCATGCCTCTTGATGTATCTGTACATGCATTTCTGTTAGGTCCATACCTGGGAATAAGGCACTGCCATAACGACACCAGATTAGTCTAACTTCCTTAGGATGAAAGACCACATAGAGAGAGAGTCCAATCAACTTAGCCAATGTGCCGACTGAATACAGCTGCCTGAGTAATCTCAAGCAAGACCAGAAAAAGAATTGCTCGGCCAATCCATATGATTTTGATATGTAATAATTATTGTTGGTTTAAGTCCCTATATTTTGAAGCAGTTTGTTACATGGCAATGAGTAACTGCCATAGAAATCAGTACCAGAAGTTGTGTCTGTTTCTAAAGGAATTATAATTATAGGCTTTGAGGCATAGAATAAACCTCAATAGGATTGTTTGAAAATCTACAGTTTTTAAGAGAGTTATATTGATGAAAGCACTTCCATTTTAGACTGAAAGAGACAGAGACAATTACAAATGAAGAGACCTATGTGTCCCCAACATTTTAGGGGCAGAAAGCAGGAGGACTTGGCCATGTAACTTGTTTTGGTCATGGAGACACCAGTAAACAACGCAAACAAAGGCTGATTAAAAAGCCCATTGGGATGTGGTCTCTTGGGACATTGTTGTTCCAAGTCCCTCAGTCTGAAGTAGTTTGTTACACAGCAGTACATGATGGAAATACCACCTCCCTTCCACAGTGAGATTTAGAAGGAAATAAAACAAGGAGAGAAAAGCTCTCACTTTGAGCATAATAACTCTCCTAGAGACAAGCCAGTCTTCCCCATCTGAAGAGAAAGAAAACAAGGGGCTTAAGTCTTCCCTACTGAATGAGGATCTGAATTAAGTCCTCCCTATTGAATGAGGCCCTGCTGTCAGGAACAATGAAGACGGTAACAGTAAACCATAGTTCAGGAGGAGCCATTAACGCTGTACTTAATGCCAGCCACATGCACTGCAAGGGGACAAATAATGGTACTGGAAAATATTTATAGTGAATACCTATTGTGTCCTTAGCCCACTTTCTACAAACTTTGCCCTTAGCTCTGCATTTGGTGCATATGAAACCAAATGTGACCCTCCAGGAGTTACTGATCCCCTAGTCACAGTAAATTAGTCCAAGTGTGGGTATCTGATTCCACAGAATTCAGTGTGTGAGTGGGAGGGGAGTGGATGCAAATGGCAGGAATAATTATGGAGCAACACTGGCTGTGAACTATGACCATAAGCTGATGACTCTGTGGACGGGTGTTGGGCACATGGAGATTCACTGAAACTCATCTCTCAGCATTTTGAAATTGTGCATTATACTCAGTATATTTTGAATATTTTCACAATGAAAATTTTTAAAAAAGGTAAACTGTTCATTTTTATTTTATGCAAACCTCTACCTATTTTTCAAGATTAATTTTAAAAAAATAAATTAAAAAATAAATATTCTCATCCGTAGGTGGCAGGACCATCCTCAGAGATGGTGAAACCTTGTCATAAAAATGTAACACCCCAAAACATCCTCCATCTTTGATATAAGGGGAAAGAAAAAAGACCCATATGAATATAATCTAGAATAAAAGCACTTAACACAGTGTCAGGGAGTAACTCTTAACCTTTTGGGATTACAGACAGACCCTTTGAGAATCTAATGGAAGTTCTGGACTGTTTTCTGGAGGCAGAAACGCATGTGCATACAGATACAAAATTCTGGAAACAATTTCAGTAGGTTTGCAGGCTCCCAGAAATCTGTCTATGGATTTGTATGATGCCAGGTTAAGAACTTTTAGTTTCGGAAAGGACAAAATACTCAGGAATAAGTTTAACCAAAGTGGAATATCTGTACAGTGAAAACTACAACACTTCTCTCTAAAAAATTAAATATATCTTAACAAATGGAAAGACATCCTCTGTCCATGGATTGAAAGACTTAATATGGTTAAGATGACAATACTCCTCAAATGAATCTACACATTCAGTACAATCTGTATCAAAATTTCAACTGCCTTTTTTCCCCCCTTGTTTTTGGAGATGAACAAGTTGATCCTAAAATTCACATGGATGTGCAAGGGGCCCTGAATAGACAAGACGATCTTGAAAAAGAAGAACTAACTTGGAAAGCTCATACTTCCTGATTTCAAAACCTACTACAAAGCTTCACGACAGTGTGGTACTGTCATAAGGACACAAAAATACATCATGGATTAGAAATGAGAGTCCAGAGATAAATCTGTACATTTATGGTCAATTATTTTTGACAGGAGTGCCAAGACCATTGCATAGAGAAGGAATAATTTCAACAAATGGTGCTGGGACAACTGAATATCCACATACAAAAGAATGAGTTTGTATTCCTACCTCATACCATACTCAAAAATCAACTAAAAATGTAGCAAAATCTATAAGACTTGCAAAAGAAAATATAGATGTGCATCTTCATGAGCTTCAATTAGGAATAGTTGCTTAGATATGACACCAAAAACACAAGCTACAAACGAAAAAATAGATAAATCGGACTTCATCAAAATTCAAGAAAGTCTCGTGCATCACGGGACACTCTCAACAAAGTGAAAAGGCAACTCACAGGAGAAAGTATTTGTAAACCATATATCTGATAAAGGTCTTCTATGCGGACTATATACAGAATTTTTAGATCTGAACATTAAAAAGACAAATGACAATTTAAAATGGGCAAAGAATTTGAATAGACATTTCATCAAAGAAGATACACACATCGCCAATAAGCACATGAAAACATGCTCAGCATCATTAGCCATCAGGGAAGTTCCAATCCAAACCCTCCACACCACAATACTTATAATTCAAAATGTGAAAAATAAATGTTGGCAAGAACGTGAAGCAATCAAAACCCTGAAACACCATTGATGCACATGTGAAGTGGTGGGAAACAGTTCCACCAAACTACACAGCCATTGTGGAAAACAGTTTGTAGTTCCTTAAGAAGGTGGAGTTACTGTATGACCCAGCAATTCCACTCCCAGGTATATATGAAAGAGTACTAAAAACATATAGTCCCACAAAAACTTCTACACAAATGTTTATAGCAGCATTATTCAAATAGTCCAAAAGTGGGAATAACCCAGATGTCCATCAACTGATGAATGGATTAAAACAATTATATATCCACACATTACAATATGATTCAGCCATAAAAAGGGGAATGAAGTTCTGACACATGCTATGGATAAAAATGGAAAACATTATGCTAACTAAAATAATCCAGAACAAAAGGATAAATATTGTATGATTCCACTTATATAAAATATCTAGAAAAGGCACACTTATAGTGACAGAAAGTAGATTAGAGGTTGGTAGAGACAAAGGAAGTGGGGAGTTATTGCTTAATGGGCACAGAGTTTCTGTTTGGGGTGATGAAGATGTTTTGGAATTAGATAGTAATGATAGTAACAGACTTTGTGAATATACTGTAAACCATTGATGTACACACTTAAAAATTGTGAATATTTTTATATGTGAATTATATCTCAATTAAAAAACCCTTAGTAAAGAGAAATTCTTCACTGCTGGCAAAATATATGTTAATGAAAGGAAACATTTGAAATATAATACATATTTCAATTTGTGAAAATTACACACATTGTTATGATTTGAAAACGCTCCTTAGTTTAAAAATCAATTATAAATATATGGTAAGATAAGTCCTCCGAAGCTTATATTGGTTACACTTATATATTTGTACTTATAATCTATAGGTTTCTGCTTCATGGAATAAAATCTGAGCAAAAAAATGTAAGTTCCACAAGGCAGTGGGTCACACGGAAATGTTACGTTTGTAACTTTGGAAACTGCAGCTAATTCTTGAGGCATGGCCATGTGGTGGAGGCATTTGGTAAATGGCTTCGTTACAAAAGGCATTATAATCCAGTTACCCCAGGCCTGGAAGCTAAATGATCACAGTTACTGTCCTGGCTCTGCCACTTAACTCCTTTCTAGTTTATCTGCAGTCGGAAGTAGTTGGAATGGAGGCGCCTTCTATCTTTAAAATTCTGAACTTATTTGATCTTCTTGTGACTTTATAGTCATAGGTGTTTTGCAATTGTTTTATTTTGCAATTGTTTCAAACATCCACATTTTAAAATCCAGGAAATTATTACTGAACCACAAGATTTGAAAAAGATTATACTGCCCACTCAACTTTTAATAGATTGGACTGATTGATCGCTTTCTACTGAGACTTTGTGTGAAGCAGTACCGCCACCTGGTGGCTTCTCTTCTAATATGACAACTTTCTTCAGGGTCATGGTTTGGCCTCTCCTAACAAATTAGGACAAGTGGTTCAGATATGCCTATTCCAGGAAACAAGTTTAATAATATTACGTGGTATGTGTTTAAATTATTTAATGTTTGTGGTATTGGACCTAGGGACTTGTTTTATAATTCAAAAAATTATCTTAACAACTGTTTAGTGTCCAAGAACAAAATAGTGAACAAAATACATATTTGCATTCAAAATGTATGAATGTAGACAACAAATATTAAGCACAATAAATAAGTAAAATATGATATTAGTGGGAAGTTGTATTAAAAATCAGGATAAGGGGACCGTTGGGTAGGTTGCAATTTTAAAGAGGGTGACATTTGAGCAAAGGATGGAAAGAGGTGAGCTCAATTCTACATGCTTGTCTGAATTACAAAATTCCACAGGCTTACAGTCTTGCTTTAATTGTGCGACGCTGCTATAATTCCGCTTCCTCAAGTCTATCTTAGGAAGCAGAGCTGTCATACCAGGTCAATATTAATAGGAATGACCACATTTTGAAAACTGGCGTTTCCTAAAGGTGTATACCTTCCTAAAGCGTAATGGCTGTCTTTAGATATTCAGAGAAGATACATGAAATGGTTTTTTTCTTGCCTTATTTTTCACCAACTTAATGTAGCATTTATACATTGGAAATTGTGTTCCTGTGAAAGTAATTACTGTAGTCTTAGGAATTAAAGGAAGGGAGAAGATGGTGGAGGTGGGATGTAATCACCAACAAAGATTTAATTTATCTAGACATTTTATGGCTTTATTATTTATAGGTGTCTCACTTGTTGAAGTTATTTTGTGCTTTTTTTTGATATGAAACTTTTTAAATGGTATTTTTCCATTACTACTGATCCCCTTAGACCTCCTTCCTCTACCCCCTTGAAGCCATTTTAATTTAGTCTTAAACAGGCTTGGGTTAATTAGTGCCTCTAAGAGTTAGCAATTCTGAGAGTAGACCGTTTAGACGGTTTCATAGGTGTAGTATAGGTGTAACATAGTAAATAGTCAGAGGTTACTTGTCCAAAACCTACGTTAGAAACACTGGAAAGGTAACACCTTAAATCTTAGAATGTTGGGATTTATCTTTAGATCAAAGCTTTCAGTGAATGGCAAAGAGGTTTTTGTTTTGTTTTTGATGCATCCAGGAAATCAGACCAGACCTTCACAAAGTAAAATATTAAATGGATAAATTTTGAAAAATAAAGTTCTTGATCAATTTCCTAAAGCAGGGGTGTCAAACTCATTTTCATGGGGGGGCCACATCAGCCTCGCAGTTTGCCTTCAAAAGGCCGAAATAAGTTTAGGACTGTATAAATGTAACTACTCCTTAACTGTTAAGGAGTTGAAATTACATTCGGCCCTTTGAAGGCAACTGCGAGGCTCACGTGGCCCCAGTGAAAATGAGTTTGGCACCCCTGGCTTAAAGGGTCTTATTTTTTAAATCACACTACTGTTTCCACAGTGACTTGTAATTTAGGTGCCTAATGTGCATTATGAAAGGTTGAAATGCTATCTAGTAGTATTAACAACACTTTTTAAAAACAAGATTTTAGTCATTTATTTTTAGAGGGAAAGGGAGGGAGAAAGAAAGGGAGAGAACATCAACATGTGGTTGCCTCTGGAGCAACTCCAACCAGGACCTCGCCCGCAACCCACTGAGCCACACCAGGGAGGGCGTATTAACAACACTTTTTAATTTGTATATAGCACTTCAGTTTACACAACATACTTACATATATCTCATTTGCTTATTTGGCTCAGAATATGCAGTGTGAATATTAAGTTTGCAGTATCTTTCCTTTTAGTTCTCCTTTAAGGAGAATCTGTTTCCAGGGAACTATATGCATTGCACTGGAAACATAACTGACACGGATATAAATTTGAAGAAGCAGTGGCCAAGAAGTACCAAGTGGTAGCAGCTGATCTTGGCAAAAGGAGGGACTGGGGGTGGATGAAGAATAGGTGAGAAAGGTCAGTGGAATCACAGCATGCTGAGGGTCAGCAGCTGAACTAGACAACCCTTGCAAAGTACAGCCTTAAAAGTCCAGGTGTTTAGGTGAAGAGTCGCTCAAGCTCTCCCCTTCTCGAACAACAAAACAAAAACAAATAAACAAAAAGAAACAAACAAAAGCCCCAAACTTCTCCTTTCAGGAAAAATTTCTGCGAACTTCTTATGATTTGGGAGCAGAAGGAAAGCTAAGAGCAACCGGCAAATCTAGTTCAATGTTTAGGCAGCTAGAGCAGTCTGAAAATTGAAGTCAAAACCAACACAAGCAGCCCATAAACTTCTGTGGAATGGAAGAAATCTCTATGTTAAATAAATACATAATATGTAAAGACTGTATTAGGAAGGAGACCCAAGAAAGAGTTACCAATAAATAGTTACTTCTAGGGAGAACTGCAGGCTGAGCAGCTAGGCAGTTTAGTTTTCTGTGTCTTTACAAATTTTCAAGAGACATACTCAACCTTTTTTTAAAAAAAATTAATGAGTCTAGGAGAATCCCGTCTCCCCCACCCTCCAAGCGTCGCTGCCTTCCTCCCACACCCCTCACTGCCAAGAGCTACATTACTCCCAGCCCACGCCCCTCGAGGAAGCAGGTCTCCAACCCTAATTCCCATGGTCTGGACCAGCCATTCCACACCACAAATCACGGAAAGGCAGTCAGGTGCACAGTCGGGTAGAACATAGGGGCAGGGCTTCTAACGCTGACCCTGCAGGCCACTGCCACGCCAAAAATATCCCGTTAGCGGCCTTAAGTGTGAGGCTGCTGCACATTGGTGGCAGAGGGGGGGTCTTCCTATTATTATTACGTAGTCCTATTGCCTTATCCGAGGCACCCAGGCCAAGTAGAGCCACCCCCGCAGGGCGCTTCAGTACTAGCAACTCTTCCGAAGCCGCAGACTGCGCCCGCCTCCGGTCTGGCTGCTTATCGAAGCCCGACTTGCACTCTTGGTCAGCGGATTCGCCACTTTTTGGTGTTAGAATTTAAAATGAAACTTCGAAAGCCCTTCCCATCCAAGAAAGTAGAAGCAGGAGACACTGGGGATTCTTGACCTTTTTTTCCTCCCTCTTCTGGCTTTCACAGAACCTACAACCCAGCTCGCAGAGAACTCGCGTCGAAAGCGGCGACGCGGACGCCCAGGCCGCCGCAGCTCCGGTGCGCAGTCGCGGTGGCCGCTCGCTCCCGCCCACTCCGGGTGGCAGACGTGGAAGTTACTGGCGGACCAGGCTTCCTAGGAAACTGCCTCCGAGCCAGGGCCGGAGGCCGAGGCGAGCGGAGGTGGCGGCACCGGGACTGGAGTAGGAGTCGCTGCCGAGGCCGGGGCCTGTCTCTGAGACCGACGCGGGCAGACCGGTGGTTCACCATGGGTGAGAGCTCTGAGACGGGCGCTCTGGCGCGCTTCAAGTGGCTGCGGCCGAGGCTGGGGTCGGGAGGAGGAGAGGGGCGTTGAAGACTTCGCTCACCGTAGCGCTGCGGCTGTGTGGGTGGACCCTGCCTGGAGTGGCCGCCCCGGCTCGTTTCCCCTTCGTCCCAGCGGTGTGGGGATGGGGGCGGCGCGGGGCCGTGCCCCGGCACTGCCTGGGAGCCCGACCCCAAGTCTTTCCCTCGACCACGAACTTTCCCTCACCTCCTCGGACCTAGCTGGACTTGCTGGGCAGAGTCGGTCTTGGAAAGCTTGGCAAGATCAGTCTTGCAAAGCTTCGCAATGAGGGTTCTTGGGTAAAAGATGAGATCTGACCCCATAGTGGAAGCTTGATTCTCTCTCTGGTCGCTGACTGCATCTGTTTAAAACATCCAAAGGGAGATGTCGCTCGTAATTTTGTGTTATAGCCATCTTGGCAGTTGTCTGTAGCTTTTCCTGTAGAGAACAGAGTAAGGTGGAGAAGGAAATGGGGCGGGTATTATTGGTTAGTAAATGAAATTTTCATCTCAAGTTCTGAAGTGCCAGTTGAGGGAATTACGTTGTCATCACAAGCGTCAGGTAAAGATTCCCTGCTAGAGTCCAGAAGGAAATACAGATTCTTTACCTTGTTTACAATTCGGTAAATGAAGATGGAAATTCTTTAGTTTACTTAAATCCCTCCACGGTTTTGGGGGGATTTTACTTCCTGCTCTGGAACATCACAAGCGCTTTCCTGTCTTTTTCCGTAACCAACGTCAGTTTTGCTCTTCCGCCTTTTTTTTTTTTTTTTTTAAGCCTGTAAGAGATAGAAAGGACTTTGCCAAGTCCCATGCCTTCTCTTACACTTTCCCAAGTTCTCTAGCCCATGGTGTGTTCATGTATCCAGACTCGCAGCTCTTAATTGTGTCATTTCTTTGTCAAATAACCGTGTATTGTTGAGTGGCATCACTTCTGTTTTCAACTTTTGTATATTGTTTAGTGTACCTTTCGATCTCATGGCTTTTGGTGGAAAGGAATCAAGCCAAGGTCCTTTTTATTTGTAATCATAAAATGAAAAAGTTAAGCTTCTTTTGTTGTAAAAAGAATTATAAAGACTCTAAAATGTCCACTTTCCTTACTCTTAGGGGTTTTCTTAAACACCATTTCTAAGAGCCCCTGCTGAGATAAAGAATAATTTTTTAAGTTTTTTTTACTTTATTTTTATTGTTGACACTATTACAGATGTCCCCATTCCCCTGCCCCTTTGCCCACCTCCACCCAGCCCCCGCCCCAAATAGTAACTTGTTAATTTTAATTCTTTCCATCTTTACTGATATATGATTGACAAATAAAAATCGTATGTATTTCAGATGTGCAACATATATTTTGACATATGTATACCTTGTGAAATAATTACAATCAAACAAATTAACACATCCATTACTTCACAGTTATTGTTTTGTGTGTTGTGTGCTGAGAACCTATAGAGAGCTTTCTTAACAAATTCCAAGTGTACACTGTATTATTATTAACTATAGTCGCCATGTGGTACATTCAGTCTCCGGAACTCTTCACCTTGTAACAAAAGTTTGTGCATCTTTCCCTTTCCCTGACTCAGCCCCTGCTGGTTACCATAGTCCTCCTCCCTGCTGATAAGTGCTTTTGTATTACACCATACCTTGTATATAGGAAGCCTTCTGGAAATATTTCATGAGGATTGAATGTAGTTTTGTTAATTTTTAAATGATTTTTCTATCAAGTATTTTGGGCTTCTGTGTCTCAATCTCTTGTGCTTTTTTGCTAATAGAAATCTTGGTGATTGAAGGTAGTTGTGTTGGCATTGCTGCTATACAGCTACAGTAATTGCTTTTCATGTGCAAGGATCTCACTGTCCCACTGTCATTCAGACTTGCCCTCCGGTTCTTAGGGGTAGTGGGGGGGTCATGGCAGTATACTCATTCTCTTGACAAGAAAGTGAGCTCCATAAGAGCCGTGGTCATATTTCTCTTATTTTTAGTGTATCTTCTATGCTTGCCTGGTATATTATCTAGGACATGCCAACTAGTGGTAATTACTTGTTTGATGTTGAATAATATATTTCAATGGAAGATAAAAATACTCATCTATGAATTGAGGAAAGTGATGTAATATTTAATTTGGTGTAGCTGTCAAATGGCAAGATTAAATGTTTTGTGGACCTAGTTCATAAGATGATATTTAATACATTTATTTGCTTTTATTATTTTTAAGGTGGCTTTTTCTCAAGTATATTTTCAAGTCTGTTTGGAACCCGGGAAATGAGGATTTTAATTTTGGGATTAGATGGAGCAGGAAAAACTACAATTTTGTACAGATTACAGGTTGGAGAAGTCGTTACTACCATTCCTAGTAAGTGTTGGTATGATAAATTGTAGGGGCTTTCTGTTTGACATCTTACATTTTATTTCTGAATTAATAATACACATAATAAAGTAGTTATAAGGATTGCAAATGATTGTAAACTTCCATTATGAGCATATTATTGATAACGCATTTTTTTCTGTAAGTGAGCAGTTTGGTGTACTGTATAGACCCTTGGGCACAATTGGATTTTGCCCTTTAGAGCTGTTTTAAAAATTGCTTAAGTGAACTCAAGCCACTTAATCTCATTGAGAGCTAGTATCTTTAATGATAAAATGAAGATAACAAATATCCACTGGTTTTGAGTGGGGAAATATGTGAAGTGTATAAAATACTTGGTAAACCTCTTTAAAGAATTATATAGATTTTAAGTGATACTACCTATGCAGTGGTTTTCTTCCTATGTTTGTTACTTTGTGCTTTAATTAATATTAGTTTCTCTTAAGTAATTGTATTGATTAATTGTAAGATCTGAGTTGAAAAGTCTGAATGTTGAATTAATCTTGGACCTAAAAATATCAAGAGAAGAAACTCAACTTTAAATTAGTTGTTGATTGTCCTGGCTGGCGTGGCTCAGTGGATTGAGTGCCAGCCTGCGAAACGAGGGGTCAGTGGTTCCATTCCCAGTCAGGGCACATGCCTGGGTTGCGGGTCGGGTCCCCAGTGGGGGACGCATGAGAGGCAACCACACATTAATATTTCTCTCCCTTACCCTCTCTAAAAATAAATAAAATCTTTAAAAAAATAAATTCATTGTTGATGTCTTAGAAAAATATTCCCAAGAGTCCTGTTTGACTCCATAAGAAAACTGTCCTGTTATTTATACTTTTTTTCATTTGTCGACCTGAATTTCCTTATAGATTAATACATTTCAACTAAGTTTAGGTGTTCATAGAGTTTGTTTGAGTGTTTAAATTATGCCTTTAAAGTTACTCTGTCATTCAAGGTATTCCTATGTTTAGTAGTATTTAAATTTCCAGATTACAAAAAGAAGGCTAGTTTTTATGAAAGAACTTTTAAAACTCAATGGCATCTTTTATTTCTTTTTGCCACTTTCAATAAATTTCAGTTCCCTTGTTTTTTGCTTCTCAAAATTGCGCCTCACTGCTGTGTCTCAGGGTTGGTCATCTTCCCTGCGACGCACACAGTCTGGTGGGTTGCCTTTCAGGGAATGGTGGTTGACAGCGCACTCTTGTCCTTTGCACATAAGCTGTGTTCCTGGTGTTGGTGAGGGTGGTGATGACACTCCTGCCTGCCTTGTGGGAGATGTCATGAACGTGCTTTTTAGTTTTTCACTCCAATTTGTTAGGTTAAAGTTATGTTTTTCGTTGTAAAAGGCATACTTGCCACGTATGACTGTGAATCATTTACCAGTATAAACTTAAATCTAAAATAAAAATTGTTTAGTTACAGTTCTCAGTTTGTAATATGATGTTTTAAGCTTATAAAATCTTAGTAAACTTTGTATATATAACTCCTAAGTTTTAATTTTTTTAGCATCCTCTGCACTTTCCCTTAGACTCCTTTGTATGCAAACAGTTGCATCCTGCCTTAGCTGTGTGTCCTGCCTTAGGGCTTCACCTAAGAAGAATGGCAGGGAAAAGGGATGGGACACCTCCCCTTGACCACGGAGCTGTGACTTTATTACAGATGAGAGCTTGAGCAAGTCTGTGAGGGTCTGTGAGATTGCCCGCCTTAGAGAGCCCAACTTCCCTAGAGCAGTATACAGCCACTGCTGTGTCCTTGCCCACTGAAACTCAGAATCGGGGCTTCCTTGGTTTTGTTCCCTGTTTGTTTGCTACCTACCAAAATTCAGATTTTCATAACATGCCTGCAACCGTTCTTTTTAAATACAACTTTCTGAATACTTTTATATGCTAGTTCTGTATTATGACAGGAGTTGAACATAATAGAATTTCCATTGAGCTAAGAATTATGTATTTGCAGAGGTGACTGGGGATTCTTACATAATCTGAGGGTGGTGCTGATCTTGCTCATTGATGGTGTGTGTGTATAGCGTAGCATACTGTCTTGTCTTAAACAGAATAATATCTCAACCAATAGTGTAATTCAACCATTACCCTTTGTTGTGGAAACTCCATCAGCCTGAATACTTTGAAGGTAGAATGCATTGGTGTCTACATAAACTACTGATTTATCTTTCAGCCATTGGATTCAATGTTGAGACAGTAACATACAAGAACCTTAAATTCCAAGTCTGGGATTTAGGAGGGCAGACCAGTATCAGGTATGGTACAAAGACCAGATTATTTTGTGGTATTTAACGTTGATTGGCTCTTGTAGGGTTAACAGCAATAAACCAAAATATATCTTCTTTTGTAATTTAAGTGGAAGCCTCTTAGCTTAAAATGAGGTAAAGCTGCCTGTCCTTTCCATTGAATCATAATCTAAGGAAGCCGGTTTTTCAGATAACACTTTAATAAAAAGTGTCTTCATAAGAATGTTGAGATCTAATTTTTTACTAAAAGAGTCCTCCATTTAGTTCTTGTGAGCCCTTTCCTCTGTGAGACAGACTATCTTACATTTCATAAAAATACCTTCCGGAGCCACTGCTTTGGGCTAATGTGAACACAGATGCCCTGTGGAAGTCAGGCTTCTGCCTGGGGCACTGTGCTTGACCCGGCAACGGTGAAAGTTCGGTGACTGTCAGTGGTTGCTCACTGTGGTACCATCTTAATGAATTAACAGAGCGTTTCCAAACATCCTGCTTCCTTTTAACTTGTATCGTCTCTTGAACCACTTTTGAGTCTGGTTCTAACTTTAGCCATTCTACTTCTTGGTATCTTTAGTGAACAGTTTAATGCCTATTATATAAAGTCATTGAAATTTTTTTTTTAAAGAACCCATTCCTCTTAAAGAGTTGCTAGTTAAAGATTTAAAGATGTAATGATTAGGTTCAGTACAACTTTTTTGTCTGTACATTTAGTGGTTTAATAGGTTTTGAGTATATTCTCTCAGCCTGAAGTCTGAATTCCTTGGTCCTGTGATTTAATGTGTATCAGCATTCTTTCCACCTTCATGTCTGAGGGATATGACATAGAGATCAATTAGAAACAATGCCTCATTATGGCATTGATTCTAACACGGGTGGGGCAGGGTTGGCATGCAACCACCACCGTCATTGCCAAATCTTAGCATATAAATTAACATACCAGTTTCTTCTTTTTTTCAAATAGCAATATATTCTCTCTTTCTGAATTGTCTCTAGGCCATATTGGAGATGTTACTATTCAAACACAGATGCGGTCATTTATGTAGTAGACAGTTGTGACCGAGACCGAATTGGCATTTCCAAGTCAGAGTTAGTCGCCATGTTGGAGGTAAGAAAATCTGATAAAGATGTGGGGAAATCATTTACAGTTGCTTTCTGTTTTCACTGTTTATTATTACATGCAGGAATCATTAAAAGAAAGTAGGGATATTTCCCACCGTGCCTTTATTATCATTTTCTTTTGTGTGTATTACCTCCTATTCCAGAAATACTGTTGGGTAGATGATTACAGACAAAAAAATACCCAGCCTTGTGACTTTCTTTAAATGAGAAACCTTGATTTCCAGGAAGTTCAGAATTGAATTCTTTTTAAACTGAACTATTCTGTGACTCCTCTGAAGTGATTTTTTAGAAAAAGGTATTTCTAGTTATATAAATTAGCTTATGCACGCAGATATGGGTATAGGTAATAAGCATGTTTGTTTGCTGTAGAATTATGAATGTTACGAGAAATGTATTTCTGGATTTCTGACGTAATTCTGGTTCCTGCTTACCTCTCCCAGTTTTATCATTCTTTACTCTTCCCTGTACCTCAGCCACACTGACCTTCTGTTCTTTGAATGCGCCCACCTTCACACCTGACACCTGGCTTAGGGTCTTTTGCATTTGCTCATCCTGCATGGAATGCTCTCCTCTGCCCCCCAGACCTTTGTATGACTATCTTATTGGTGTATTTCATCTTCCATGTTTCTGCTCCAGAGAGGAGTCTGTTACTTTCTGATCCCTCATTCTACTGTGTTCTTTGTACCATTTATCGTTTCTTCCCATTATTTAAAAATATACTTTGTTTACTTACATATATCTCCCACCCTAAAATGTAAGTTCTTCAAATTTACCTTAATACCCTGTGTGTGGGACAGGGTATAGCACTTAAGAACTCCGTACATTGCATTCACTGAGACTTGTAAGATTATTTATTGGCTGGCTGACTGAATTCAGAGGCTGCATTAAATAATCAATTTAAAGTTTAAAAAAACCCTCCATTTGAAATAAGCTTTTCAAATGTATTAATGAGTAACTTAATTAGTAATGAAATTGCCTATGCTCAAGAAAATTCAGTTTTTCTCACCAAAACTATGATTATGAATTATGTAGTCATCGAATGTTCTAGGCCACTTGATTTCCCAAGTAGAAGTATTGTCAGAATACTTTGGACGTCTGACTTGTTAATGACTTGAAAATCACTGAACTTTGGATTTTTTTAACAAAATCGCATGTATATCATAGGAGCTTCTTAGACCAAATTCAAGTATAAGGAATTTTAAGGGAATGTTTAATTGCCTTGGGTATGATGGATTTCTAAAAATAAAAGCTTTATTTAGATGTAATTCACATGGCATAATGCAGTTTTATCATATAAAGTTTTGCCTAAAAGAAACGGATTATTAATGTCAGTTTTACAATTCTCAAGTTGTGCTAGATTGTTGGTAGGTCATTTTTGCTGTTAGGATTTGACTTGCATAAACGTCCAGACAAAGAACTAAAAATTATTTATTCTGTAGCAACTAACTTTTAATTGATTCAATCAACACATATTTATTATGGAGTATAAAGTGCAGGTGGAGTATGAGTGGGGGGACTGTTACTGACACAGCCCTGGCAGGGAGGCTCAGTAGGTTGGAGTGCCGTCCTGTGCACTGAAGGGTTGCAAGTTCGATACCCAGTCAGGGCACAGATGGGAGGCAACCAGTGGATGTTTCTTTCTCACATCACGATGTTGATGTTTCTCTCTCTCTCTCTGTCTCTCTCTCTCCTCCTTCTCCCCTCTCCCTCCCTTCCTCTTTCTATAAAATCAATAAACATATCCTGGGGTGAGGATTAAATTAAAAAAAAAACCTTACTGATACATAACTATTTTATTTTACCTTCTTTGTATACAAAAATAAATTCTAAATGGTGTAGAGAATTAAATGTAAAAAGGGTTATTATAACTATATATAAATAAGTATGTATAAAGTTTCTGGATAAGAAAGGGCTTTCTAAATCAAAGGATTGGAAGGAATTACAAAAGAAAAGAGAGATTTAATTCTATTAATACATATAAAAACCCCCCAAAGCTCAGAGGCCAGATAATATGAACTGAAGTCAGACAGGGAAGCAGGACACCATTTTACAGCCGGTGACTGAGGATCAGATTAGGTAAGTGAGCACAAGGCATCAACCTGCAGTTCACAGGAGAAAAATACATTGCTGATAACATTTATATTTTTAATGCCCCAGTAATCATATAATGTGCTGCTGTGTCTGGAAAAATATGTAATTTCCAGTTGTACTGAGGCTGAATTAAAGATAGGCACAGTCATATGCTGTGGGTGGAGTCAAAATTGTTACAGCTTTTCTGGAAAGCAGTTTGCTTATATATGTAATGAGGCTGGAAACATTTCATACTTTGATTTCATTTTTAGAGAATTATGTTAAGGAAATAGAGATTTACACAAAGACTTTTATATAATGACTTGGGTCCCTTGGATTTCTCTAATAATTAATTAAAAAGCATCTAAAAAGAATTTAATACTGGCAAAGTTATATGTAGTTTATGGTACACGTAATCATAGTGTAGAGTATATTTAACTTTAAAAAATTTTTTTTGACTGTTCAGAAAATCATCCAAAATTTAATGTTTAGTTTAAACTAAACTTCATAAAGCAAGGTAGGGAACTATATGTAAATGTGATTGTTAAATGAATAAATTTATCTGTTAAATAAACTATAAACATCCAAATTACGAAGCAGTAAAAAATACTGAAAATTTTAACAGTGGTCATGTTTGGGAGGTTGGATTATGGGTGAAGCTTCTTTTCTTCGTACTTCTCTGTAATTTCAAATAATTTATACTGGTCATTACATATTAATAATTAGGAAATGTACTTTTAAAATAAGGGATTTTTTGACATGTCTTGCTAAACTCAAGCGAGCACACTGATTAAAGGAATTAAATATCTTCTGTTTAATTTAGGAAGAAGAGCTGAGAAAAGCCATTTTGGTGGTGTTTGCGAATAAGCAGGACATGGAACAGGCCATGACTCCCTCAGAGATGGCAAATTCACTGGGATTACCTGCCTTGAAGGACCGAAAATGGCAAATATTCAAAACTTCAGCAACCAAAGGCACTGGCCTTGATGAGGCAATGGAATGGTAAGCATCACGTTTCCAGAAGCCATCTGTGCATGTGTGTGTGGTGTGTATGTACAGCTGTGTACACATGTGTAACTTCCCCTTTTGTCTTAAAGATGAAATTTAAATTACTCAGCAGCTTATCATATTAAGTTCCTGCAGCCTTATCTTCCACTTTCCTTAATGTGCATTGGCTTTTATTTCAACCACACCTGCCTGATTACAGTTAGACGAGCCAACTTTCTGCTACTTTTGTCTTCCTGCCTCACCTTGCCCTCTAATTCTGTACCCTTCAGGACTTTGGTTAAGGCTGTCCTCTTCAAGAGTCTTCCCTGATGTGTCTCATGCCACTGCCTGCCACACGCGTGGATGTTCTTGGCACAGATCAGTGATACAGCACTTGTTACACTGTCTTGTAATCGACTTGTACGTCTGTCTCCCTGTTAGATGTATCAGCTCCTTGAGGACAGAGACTAGTTTTCACCACTGAATTATCCGGCTGTAGAAGTAGCAGCCTGGAAAGTAGATATTTGGTTTTTTTGATTATTCATTCAAAGCACAGACAAAGTGAACACTAAAAGACCTTCTTCGAAATTGAGTGCATAACCTCATTTTCTGATAGAACTGTCTTAGCCTTCATCATTTAAAGTGCTTGGGAATCCACCTCCATTTTAAACTTTATAAATGACCATACTCTTTACCTGAAGGTTTGCAGTTAATTTTATGAAACCATTTATTTTCTCTTCACAGGTTAGTTGAAACATTAAAAAGCAGACAGTAATTCAGTCACTTCAGCGCCTCTGAGACGAAGACCGTACCACATATCCCTATGGAAACAGTGGTGTGCTTCACACTACTAAATGGTAGAGCTGTGTATGATCGTTGGCCTGTGCTGAACTGACTGCGACATTTGTAATAAATACAAGAATTAAGTATTTGGTTGGAAGGGTAACCCATTGTGATTGAACCAACTGAGTATCTGGTCTGTGTAATGTAAAATATTCCTTCCTTTCTTGTGTTAAGGGTATATATTCTATTTGTGTGGAATTCTTATTCAAATACAGCCCTATTTAAAGAATGTGCTCTAATTGAGGAAAAAAACCCTATTTTTGAATTAGTGGTTACAGATTGTTTGTATAAACACTAATAAATATCGTAGCTCAGATATTTTTCCTCTAAAATGAATTAAGTTTTTCCAAAAGTTAGACTCAGTAGAGTAGTGTAGGAATGCAGTGTAGGCAATACCGTTTTCATTTACTTAATGACCACTTTATTTAAGCTGTTGCATTTAAAAGCTTTTGGTCATAGGCATGAAGTTGAAATAATTATTTTGGTGGTTAACTTCACTGATTAATCTGTAATTGTCATTTTATAGTACTTTATATAGCTGTTGAAGAGGTTTTATGTATATTGACCTACTCAGTTTTTGCAGGAAGCCTGTGATGTAGGCAGGACAGGTTGTAATGTAACGTTTATGGACGTGGGGCATCTTTCTTGGGTTGCTAGGCTGGCTTGCCCAACTGCTAGTAAGCTGGGAGCAGAGCTCAAAAGGAGACTTCAGGGTCAGGGTCAGGGTCAGAAGCTGGTCCCTGCACTATACCTTAAGTTCCTGAAAATGTCATCTGTGCAACACAGACGACATAACTCCTTACGTAAGATTATGCTAACTGAAGGAGACTGTACATTTAAAATAATGTCTATAAATTTATTTGTCCATATTAGTAGAGGTAGTAAAAGCAACCCTAAGTGGTTATATTTGATGAATTCACAACACATTAAAGAAAAAATACACACTGAAGGAAATAAAAAGATGTATTTTAAGAAGCATTGGAAAAGGTGTCTTTACTGTCTTTCATTCCTTTTATCTACTTTTTATTGGACATGTCAGTTTGGTGAAGTCAAAATCATGTTGGTTTTACAGGGAGAAATTAAGCATTCTTGGCTTTAAAAGTTAGGTTTACCACTAGGCTATCAAAAATGTATGTTCAAAGGAACTTTTCAGGCTGCACAGTCTACCACAGGACTGGCTACAGTGGGCCAGAAGTAGATAGAGTCCTCAGTAATCACTAAAATTGGGGAGAAATTTTTTCATTAATTTTTTTAAAGATTTTTATTTATTTTTAGAGAGAGGGGAAGGGAAGGAGAAAGAGAGAGAAACATCAGTTGGTTGCCTCTCACACACCCCCAACTGGGCACCTGGCCTGCCACCCAGGCATGTGCCCTGACTGGGAATTGAACTGACGACCCTTTAGTTTGCAGACCAGCACTCAGTCCATTGAGCCACACCAGCCAGGGCAATTTTTTCATTTTTTAAGTTGAACAGCGAGCATTTAAAAAAATCAGATGCTGGTGGTAAAGTGAGCTGAACACTACTGTGCCCCTCATGTTTCAGAAACACTAGAGGTTCATTTCCTGGCTCCAACACTGGCCTCTGCCTCTGGCCTCTTTCCCTTACATTTTTGGTCACTCAGCTCAAATGAATATGGCTTTCTCTTTTCACCTGTGGAGCTTAGTCTTCTTATTCCCCAGCACCCATTCCTAATTTGCTCTGTGTCAGGTGGAGAAGTTGAGGCTCACTGTGAGAACAGAAGTGTGGGGAAGTGAGGCCCTGGCTGGCAGGTGCTGTCTGGCACGGGGGCCTTGTGGTCTCGAATTCTGAGGAAGACCCGTGCAGCTGTGGCCAAGGTCAGCCTTGGATGATCCTGATCTCTGGTTTATCACAAATACTGGGATGGGGTATGAGAGTATATGCTTACTTTAATATGGTATAAATTATAAGGTCCTTTTCGAGTAGGAAGCAACTATACAGATATGTTATAGGAGACTGCATGTTGATATTTTTAAAAATTAAAAACAAAAAATCAAGTTCTAGGCACAAATGGCCACTCCTTCAGTTCCCCCCGCTCTATAAAACAAGAGACTTGGCCAAATAATATCAAAGGTTTGTTTTAGCTTTAACATTCTATAACTGGTTGGTAGATGTGCTATGATATATTACACTGAAAAATTGAGTGGTGGAATTGTTTTCAGGATTTTTGAGATGCACTTTAAACTGGAAACAAGCTCCTTTGAGGGCAGGGACCGTAACTTTTTTTTTTTTTTTTAAGATTTTACTTATTTAGAGAGAGGGGAAGGGAGGGCAAAAGAGGGAAATACCAATGTGTGGTTGCCTCTTGTGTGCCCCCTACTGGGGACCTGGCCCACAACTCAGGCATGTGCCCTGACTGGGAATCAAACCAGCAACCCTTCGGCTCGCAGCTGGCACTCAATCCACTAAGCCACATCAGCCGGGGCCCATACTTTATTATTAGTATCCCTTGCATCTAGTGTGGTGCACCTGGCACACAGTAGGCACTAATTACTGATTAAAACAAAGCTGTGCTCAGTATACCTACTTGTTGTTTCTGATTTTTGCCTTAGTATTAACTTCTGCTTTTGGTATAAAAGCAATAAATGCACTTTAAATTACTTAGAATTTATTGAAATTGGCCTTCCAAGATGTGCCGCGTTTATCTTTTTGGCACATTACAAACCCCTTGGAAGTATGAGAACTGCTGTTTGAGACACAAACTACATTGAAACAAAGGTGCTGAAGTTTTGAATGTTTGAACATTTGATTCCTATGCCATATGCTGTAATATCCTAACCCCATACTTACAAAGAGCATGGACTTTCGGTCTTGCGTTTGAATCTCAATTGTGCCACCTTCAACCTGGGTCACCGTTAGGTAAATTATTTAATCCGAGTCTCAGTTTTCTCATCTGTAAATAACCAATTTTAGGAAGCTCTGGGGAGTACTAAGAGGATTAAACAAAACGTATGCAAAATGCCTGGCATGTAATGTGGCTCTTCCTCCCCACTCCCTTCCCATTACATTGAGCCCTAAAGAATATTGCTTCTGAGAACCAAGATGGCAGCGTAGGTAGACACACTGCGCCTCCTCGCACAACCAGAACTGACAGACAATCGAACGGCAAGGGGGGCCGACACCAAGGAAATAAAAAATAAACATTCATCCAGACCAGTAGGAGGGGCAGAGACGGGCACCGGGGTGGAGAGGACTCCCATGGCTGTGGCAGGGCCGAGACTGGTGGAGTGTGGGACAAACGGCGCAGGCAGTCCGAGCACTAGCAGACCCCGCGGCCCCACATCCGTGCAGATAAACCGAGAGGGCCGGACTGAGTGGCGGAGAACGGGGCAGGCAGAGCAGTGGGTAGCACCCACAGCCCCACACTCGCACGTAGATAAACCAGGATGAATGGTGGGGAACTAAGCAGACCGCGCAACCCAGGGCTCCAGCTCTGGGAAATAAAGCCTCAAACCTCTGATTGAAAGCACCCGTGGGGGATGGGGCAACAGCAGGAGAGACTCCCAGCCTCACGGGAGAGGTCGTTGGAGACACCCACAGGGGCCTAGGGCGTGCACAAGCCCACCCACTCGGGAACCAGCACCAGAGGGGCCCAGTTTGATTGTGGGTATCGGAGTGAAGGATTGAAATCCAGAGGAGAGTGAAGCAGGCGCCATTGCTCCCTCTAGGCCCCTCCCCCACGTACAGCGTCACAGTGCAGCAACCAGCGTTACCCCGCCCCGGTGAACACCTAAGGCTCTGCCCCTTAAAATAACAGATGCGCCAAGACAAAAAAAAAAAAGGCCCAAATGACAACACTTCAAAGCTCCAGAAAAAATACAACTAAGTGAGGAAGAGATAGCCAACCTATCGGATGCACAGTTCAAAACACTGGTTATCAAGATGCTCACAGAATTGGTTGAATCTGTTCGAAAAACAGATGAAAAAATGAAGCCTATGCTAAGAGAAACAAAGGAAAATGTACAGGGAGCCAATAGTGATGAGAAGGAAACTGGGACTCAAATCAACGGTGTGGACCAGAAGGAAGAAAGAAACATCCAACCAGAAAAGAATGAAGAAACAAGAACTCGGAAAAATGAGGAGAGGCTAGGGAACCTCCAGGACATCTTGAAACGTTCCAATATCCGAATTATAGGGGTGCCAGAAGGAGAAGAGGAAGAACAAAAAATTGAAAACTTATTTGAACAAATAATGAAGGAGAACTTCCCTAATCTTGCAAAGGAAATAGACTTCTGGGAAGTCCAGGAAGCTCAGAGAGTCCCAAAGAAGCTGGATCCAAGGAGGAACACACCAAGGCACATCAGAATTACATTACCCAAGATTAAACACAAGGGCCTACATCCAAGATTACTGTATCCAGCAAAGCTATCATTTAGAATGGAAGGGAAGATAAAGTGCTTTTCAGATAAGGTCAAGTTAAAGAAGTTCATCATCACCAAGCCCTTATTATATGAAATGTTAAAGGGAGTTACCTAAGAAAAAGAAGATCAAAAACAGGAACAGTAAAAATGACAGCAAACTCACAGTTATTAACGACCACACCTAAAACAGAAACAAGAGCAAACTAGGCAAACAACTAGAACAGGAACAGAACCATAGAGATGGAGATCACATGGAGGGTTGTCAATAGGGGAGTGGGAGGGACAGGTACAGAGATTAAGTAGCATAGATGATAGGTGGAAAAGAGACAGGGGGAGGGTAAAAATAGTGTAGGAAATGTAGAAGCCAAAGAACTTATAAGTATGACCCATGGACATGAACTATAGGGGGGGAATGTGGGAGGGAGGGGGTGTGCAGGATGGAGTGGAGTGGGGGGGGGGAAATGGGACAACTGTTATAGCATAATCAATAAATATATTTAAAAAAAGAATATTGCTTCTACATCAAGTGTAGAACGAGGGAAGACAACATAGATTGAAAAAGATAATGCCAAATTACTTTCCAAAGTGGTTTATAAGAGTTCCCTCTGCTCTGCTCACCAACGTTGGTGTCGTTGACTTTACCAATCTGAAGTTTTCAAAGTGGAATTTCATTCTGGTGTTAATTTGCAATTTTCTTAATTATTATTGAGGCTGATTACAGGAGTGGTTAAAAATATTTAACTAGTACACATAGCTGATGCAGGAGGACCCCTACAGGTACTGACCCTTTCATTTCTGGTGTGGGTGGAGATCCTGAGTCTAGGGACTCAAGCAGCCGAGGTGGCACTTGGGGGTCTCAAGGTAGCCACTGTTTACCAGCTGGTGTGTGCACATTTTACGTATCAGCTGAATGTTAATGTTTAAGGACCATTTGTATTTCTTCTGTGCATTGCTTATTTCTCTCTTTTGCCACTTCTTTGTGTTATCTTTGTTAACTCATAGATTCACTGTGATCCTTTATCAGTAATACCGTATCCCAGTTCTGTCTTGTCCTCAGAAGTCCTTGATGTCAATGAAGCAGCGTTTACCATGTGCTCCCTGCACAGACTGCACTTTTTGTGTCTCTCTCGATATCTCACAGGAAAAGCCCCGTACCCTGTTCTCTTTTAAGAGCATCATGGCTATGTTCAGCTTCTGTAAAAATTTAATCAGCGTGTTAGGATAATACGGAGAACTCAGGATTCTGCTCGGATATGCACTTAACCAGGGGGATTCAGCTTGGGAGAGGCAGCGCCTCATGACACTGAGTCTTCCCATCCGTGAGCATGGTCGTACCTCTATTTGTGCAGACTTTTCTTAATGTCCTTTGATGAAGTGTCACAATGTCCTCTAGAAGGGTACTGTAAATTATTTGTTCGATTTATTCCTAACTTCTACATTTTGTATTGCTATTTAAAGTGTATCTTTAAAGTTTTTTTCAACTTTATTGCTAGTATCACATGCTTTTTAGACAGTGAAGATACAGTGGTGTTATGAAATGTTTTAATTAAAAAATAAGAGCATAATTATATTAAACTACATACTATACAGTCTCTGAGAGAGTTTAGCTGGAATAGTAAAGCCTGCTGTGACATGTGACGGGCAGACACACTGGGAAGTTCATGCCTGGGGCACGCCGAGACACTGCCCACACGGGGAGCATGTTACTCCACCACAGCTAAATCTTTCAGGCTGCGGCTCTTTTGTCTCTTGGCCTTGTAGCCTGGACGCAGGAACTCTATCTTTCTCTTCTTTGCTTCACTTTTACTTTTGTGTTTCTTCAGCTTCTTCTTGGCAGCAATATCAGGATTAGTTACAAACTTGAAAAAAGAACAGAAATTTTCTGTTACTTTAAAAGTGAATGTTAAACCAATAAAAATGAAATCCACATACAGACCATCTTATTCACCTCTAAACACAAGTGTTTACACGGCCACTAAAGAACAGCTGGAGCCCCAGCGATAAAAGTCCCCACCTCTCAAACACTTGGGTAAGTTCCCCTTTCCTCCCTGGGTAGGTGTGATGCACATGCGTGCACACAGCCCCAGTTAAAAATAGTTATTAAGCCTAACATACAGGCCACGTTGTATTTTCAAACGGCAGACTCACCTCCAAAGCCTTTCTCTGCTTCCGCAGTGCCCTTTTCTCACTAGCCTGTTTCTGAACAGACGCAAAGGCTAATGAGAAGCTCTCCAGCCCAACCAGCTTTTTAAGTAATTCTATGATTTCCTGGGATAGATTCTTCAGCAAAGGATCTAATCACACAAAAAGTAATAATCAGACAGTGATGTAGGAAAGGATACATCTGAATATAAAATCAACGTGCAATTTAAACTCCTGCAGCATTATCACTTTTATTCAACATTAAACGCTAATCTGACACCAACCCCTACATTTCTGCGATGAGAAAACCAGCAGGAGTGTTGGACACAGCTCCTAACCACCACTTTATCCAGGATGCAAGGAGAGATGTCCACTTCTAGTGGACTCCGGGCTCAGAAGACCTTAATTTGAGAACGAGACGGCAATGTTTTTGGTCACCTTTGCTTATCTGCTCAGTGCTGCAGACGGGGGCAGGTAAGTGTGTTTCTCTAGGCCCTCTCTAATTCACAGGTCACAGAGACTTAGCTCCGGCCATAACATTGGGGCAGGGGAGTATTAAAGATTCCTTTGTGAAGCTGATGAAAAGCTATGCTCTCCCATCCTTCCCTGCCTTCTCTTCCCCAAATGCAAATCATAGATTTTTGCATCAATTTCAGGAGAGTTCAGTGTACCTGTTCAAGTTTCTTGGAAACAGGCAGTGGGCCTTTTCTCATTGTGAAAAAAGTAGGCCTTTTCCCTTTGGGGCACCTGAACCCCAGTGCCTAGCAAATATTAGGTGCTCAGTAAATATTGGCTGATGAGAACCAAAGCAGACCCAACCTTTACCACCTCTTTTTCCTCTTTAAAGAGGAAGGAAACTTTCAGGGTTTAGGACCAACACACTTCATTTGTTTTATTTTAAAACTGTGGAAGAGAGGAAGGTAACATCTACTTTACCTTCTCTCTTTCCAACCCCCAATTTCCACTTTTCCTAGTATCAAAATAGGCATTTTAGGATAAGAGACTTATGTACCAAATGCACCAGGAAAGTAAAAAATATGAAAAAGTATTTAAATACTATTTCATACTTTTGCCTTATAATTCTTGAGAATATAGTAACATTCCTTTATTCATTATTATTATGCATTATGAGGTTCAGAACCACCTCAATTTATAGTTTTCTTTGAGTATTTATGCTCAGAGGAGTAAAATATCTCTTAAGGAACATTCACTCTTAGACATGAGAAAGTATAAGGGAAGGTAGTCAAATATAACACAAACATGCCTTATTTGTTTGCTATCAATTGTCTTGGTATTTAGCAAGTTCGCTTTCTTACACTCTGGCGGGGGGAGGGCAGAGAAGAAGGAAGCACTCGGGGAGAGGTGCAAGCACTCAGAAGAGAGGCCAGTTACCCTGGTCCGAATAGGTGCTGTTCAGTTCCCGGAACAGAGGAGCTATGATCACTGGGAGGTACGGCTTCACCTTGTCTACTCCAAGATCCATTGCCACAGCTCCGAGAAACTTAAAGATGCATGCTCTCTGAGGACACAGATTGTTTTCATTAGAAGTGTTCCCCTTATACTCACAGCCATACGAACAGTTAATTTACAAAACAAGGCCCATGTTGGCGCAGGTATTGCTGCAGTTCTGGATGCGAAAGCTCCTAGGGAATTGGGAGGATCACTAGCACCACTAAAAATACTTCCAATAAAAATGACCACGTTCGGTCACTCCGCACATTTACCGTACCTTCAAGAGGTTTCTAGGTGAGTAAGCTGCTTCCAGTTTTGCAATCCGGGACAACTTCTGGATCAACCACAGCAGCGTGGCTGGCTGGCTGTGCTCTTCCTTCCCCTCTTCATTCTGTTCTTTGTCGCAGTCCGCCTTCTCATCTGCACGGGCTTCTTGTTCTGCTTCCTCTTTGGCTACACCATATCCTACAGCTGCTTGTTCTTCCATGTCTTCTTTTCTCTCACCTTGCTTATCCCCAGAATCAGGTTCCAGTAAATATAAGACTTTGGCTACAAACAACAAATTCTTAACAACCTAAAAAAAAAAAAGTTTGGGCATGCCAGCTGAGATCCCTCTTTACATAGAGCGTTCACCGTGTTTCTGGTGCCTTATCTCTTACTCTGTATTGCTACGTCTGGTCTGTAACGACTCACAAGGTCAGGGCCTTGCCCGTATCCATGTAGCACCCTTGTCACCGACCAGCCCAACTGCTCTGTCGGAAGCAGGTAAAAGGGAGCAGTAGACTAACTATTCAAAACTATTTACATTTACTGCTTATTTATAAATGCCTTCTCTATATTTAATTTTACATTATCATTAAATATTATACCATGAAATCACATAAAGCTTTTTAGTGACAGAATTATTTGTCTTCTGCTGAGGAAAGACAATTCTCAGACCATGCAATAGTAGGAACATTTGCTTTCTCTTCAAATTCTAAGAAAAGGAATTCAGTATTGTAATTTAATATAAAAACAATCGCTGCCCTTCAAAGATTCAGTCACTACAGATGAAAAGATTTAATAAACAGCCTCCCACTGCACCATATTCGTTGGGAATTTTAAATGGTGCCAAGAGTAATCCCAAAGAACCCCGGAGTCAACCAGAAATATGTGCATAACTGAACATGTATTTGAGGGTACGTTTATATTTCATTTAATTCCCCAAGCAGACTAGGAAGAAAGCCCCCCAAACAACAAACCAAACACCAAATGTGAACCCATTCCTAGAATGTTGGTAAAATATTGTACTTACCTGCTCTCCTTGAGACTCATCCAGGAATTTGGAATGCAACTGATGGCAAGAGGCTAGGGAGATACTTTTCATCTGTGAAAAGAAAATGGACATCGGTACACACAATACAAGGTATCCCTGAGAACAGTAACATGACAACTAAGAAACTATATTTTGCTCTGACCACTTGTACACATCTGGAGAGGGAAGGTCCATGACCAAAAATTGTATTGGGTTGGCCAAAAAGTTCGTTTGTTTTTTTCCATAAGACGGCTCTAGTAGTGCTTAGTTGTCTTTAACTTTATTGGAAACAATTTTGCAAGATTGTATTGTGACAGCTGTCGTATGAGTGGGCATTTAAAAAAACATCAAAATAAGTGAATTTTTGTGTAGCCATTTTAATACTGAAGATGGAAGAAAATAAGCAACATTTTTAGCATATTATGCTTTAATATTTCAAGAAAGGTAAAAACACAACTAAAATGCAAAAAAGATTTCTGCAGTGTATGGAGAAGGTGCTGTGACTGATCAAACGTGTCAAAAGTGGTTTGCGAAGTATCGTGCTGGAGATTTCTCATTGGATGATGCTCCATGGTCAGGTGGACCAGTTGAAGTTCACAGCGATCAAATTGGGACATTAATTGAGAA
The DNA here is from genome assembly GCF_022682495.2 of Desmodus rotundus. Taxonomy (NCBI): domain Eukaryota; kingdom Metazoa; phylum Chordata; class Mammalia; order Chiroptera; family Phyllostomidae; genus Desmodus; species Desmodus rotundus. The sequence continues at coordinate 186,366,339 of NC_071389.1, read as the reverse complement.
CAGTCAACATTATACCACGAGGGAGATAGCCAACATACTCAAAATATCCAAGTCAATAAAGTTATTGGTGAGAATGAAAAATGTATCTTTTAGTTCATGGAAAAAACTAAACATACTTTTTGGCCAACCCAATATAACAGTTCCCTTCTATCTGCCACAAGCATTTAAAGCAAAGGAAATGGGATACTTTCAAGCTCTGGCAAGACCAGCTCATAACCCCTGAAAGTATTAGGAACCACCTGGTAACATTCGGATACTTTTTTCCTTCCCTTCGACCCTCCCTGCGTTCATCAATATTAACAGAGTTCCCGCTATGTGCCTGGTGGTGTGTTAGGCCCTAGGGACTCAGAGATGGGTTCCCTACCTAGCATTTCCTACCTAACATACCAAGTCTCCACCTAGCATTTTCGGGAACATGATCTTCTTTGGTTATCAATAAGGTTATGCAGGACAGACAATATTCATCTTACTGTCCAATGTTGACAGCTTACGCATATAATAGAAAGTGAACATGCTAAATAAAGCAAAGATCTGACTAGACTGAGGGTCTAAAAATCATCTTTATAAAACATTGGCCTTGAGGGTGACCCCTCTGTGGTTCCTAATATTCCTATAGATTCACATATGCAACAAGTTGTAGGCGAGAAGGATTTCTCCCAAGGGCCAGCCCCAGGGTGGCTACAAGACCCAGAATGAACGTTTCACACCGATCCTAAGGAAAGAAAGAGGTTTCAGAGAAACTTTACCTTTTGGTGAAGGTCACTTGTTAGGAACCTGACTGCTACAGGTTCTGAGAGTTTCCTCTTAGCTTTCTTGGCATTCTGTTTTCTAATAAGCTCCTCAGGTTGGCAAGAGGCGAAGAGCAATCCAAAAATCTGGGCTGCGGTGAGCCACACCCAGTTGTGCGGGTGTCTCAGGTGACAGTGCACGTGACCTAAGGGAACCGAACGCATTCTCAGTTGTCTCTCAGCCTCCCGGACTCTGGTGGTAAACGACTAATTCAGGCACTCCTCGAGTACCTAGTGTATGCCTGCATTTGGGACCTGAACCCGAACAAGACAGTCCCCGCTTCCCAGATGCTCTCGTGTAGCCAGGGCGCAGTGAGGTCACTGGCACGGGAAACCCCTCACCATCCAGCTCCCAACAGGGTAAAGGGCAGAGAGAGGGAAGCCCAAAACCAGTTCCCTAAGAACTAGTTTGCAAGTCAAGGTAGGTAAGGCAGCATCAACACTTACGATTTCTAAATTAAAACTAATGTGTGTACATAATATACATATTTGTTTCTCTAACTATTGAAATTGGTGGCTCCGAGTAGCTTACGGGAAAAGTAGCATTTACTGATGCTTTCTGTGTGCCAGGCCCAGGGCGTTGAGACCTCACGACAGTTCTGTGAGGCTGGAGTCGTCACTTCCATTTTACATTAGATGAGGACGGATGTTCCAGAGGGGCTACGTGCCATGTCAGCTGTAACAGGCGGAACCAAGCCCGGGCTCCGGTTCCACCGGCCACGAAGCTCATCCTCTTAAACGTGGCTCTTTCAAAGCCATCCTGTGTCGCTGCACTGCCACCCTCCACACGCACTAGAAAGGGGAAAGCCTGTGGCGTCGGGGAATGGGATGAAAACTCTGCAGTAGTCCTGTCACGTCTGAGTGGTGGTCTCTGTTGCTGTACTTCAGGAACGTGGGTTTACTTCGGCTGTGCACGGGCCTCTGCAGTGCCCTGGCCGCGTCTCAGGGGGGCCGCACCAGAGGGGGCCGCATGGTGACTTAGGGATGGTCCGACTTCTCCTAGGGTCACCGGCTCTCAGACACGTGGGTGCTTACAACACCCATTCTAATGTCTGTCTCCTGACTAATCAAAATTGAACACGTTAAGTTTAAAATTCTGGGATATGATTTTTCATTCAAAGAGTGATATAGGGCTATTTATAGCTATTTAAAGGGATATCTACTAAGTGCATTACAGTAATAGTAATATGATTACTTAGGTACAGACAGGATATAAAAGTTTATATGGAATTATGTAACCTCAAAAAGAAAGGAAAAAACCTAAAAGGCTGCAGGGAAATATATACCAAATTATCACCAAGTAGCAAGGAGGACTTTGGAAATTTTTTCCATTCTTATATCCCCAATAATTAATATACTTTCTTTTATAAATAAAATGTTACTTACAAACTCACAATATATGTGTGTATATATACATATATATGTATAATATATGTGTGTGTATATACTATATATTATACACATATATATTATGTATACATATAAATATATTATGTATATATACATATATTTGGTATATATGTATATATACATATATTATGTGTATATATATATGTACAAAGTCTGAAATATATGTACATATATTTCAGAAAGAGACATTTTCACTGTAATCAATATGAAAGAGCCCGTTAGGTTTTTTTCTCACAGAGTTTTTCCCTGACATTATATACTTTCTGAAGTATTCATATTCTAATTTCCCAAATCTGCTCCCAATAATTCTGTTACAGCTAACGTGTTTATTTTTAGATTTAAATAGAAATGTAATACTCACTCCAGATTTTACTCCAAGTCTGAGAGGGCTTGGTAAACTGAACAACGTTGCATTCCTTGATGAGTTTACTTATCAGCGTAAGGAAGCTGAACAGAAGGCGATCTGCAGCTTTTTCTTCAGTCTCTTCCAGGATCTAGAAACAGGACAGATGCAGACGGACTCACACAGCAATTCCAGAGCATCTGATAGACACTTTCATTCCAGCACGTAACTGTACGCCAGGGCTCCTCGACCTCAGCACTCCTGACATTTAGACTGGGCGAGCCTTTGCTGTGGGACCGCCCTGGGCACTCAGTGTGTCCAGCAACGTCCATGGCTTCTCCCCACTGGATGCCAGTAGTACCTCCTGCCCTCTAGCTGTGACGACCAGAATGTCTGCAGACACTGCTAACTGTCCCCTTTGGGACAGAATCACCCTGCTTGAGAACCTCCGACTGCCCCGCACTATGGAAGATAACTTACTTTAACCCTCTTTTAATGAAGAAGACCCAACTGCATTAAATTCTTACTTTTATTCATAAAAAAGCATTTTGAACACATCATTTAATCTATTGACCATACCATCTGAAGCAAAACTATAAAAATTAGCAAAATTTTAATTCCCTAGCTGCTAGCAAATAACTTACATCTTCAAAGTTTTCCGGATCAATTTCCTTTTCAATCACAGGGAGAACAGTTCCAAGTCTTCTTTCAAAGGTGACTCCTTCGCTTTCCACAAACAAGCCACAGACCAGGGCAGCTAGTTGTCTATTTAATCTCTACCAAAAACAAACCACCACAAGCCAAGGTCAACACAATTGGGAGGCTGTTTCCAGTGCTACAAAGTGAAGACGGGCGTGATTCTGTTCTCAACCGTTCTTCACGAAACCAGAAGCCAACGGAGAACACATCACTGCGGCTAACAAAATAGGGAGAAATCTTCATACCCAAGAACATTTTAAAAAAGTGATATTCATCATTATCCACTGAGTAATATATTTTTCTCATTTTAAATTAAAAAAATGGAAAGAAGTTTTGTATCATCCCCTTCCCGCCCTCCCCTCCCCCGCCAACTTCTACCTTTAATACGTAAATCGGTATTAAGATGTGACATGTGTTGTTTATGTTCCACAAAAGATGGGCCAGCGGCGACAGTGGCAGAGTCAACAAATGGAAACAATCACTGACAAAAATTACATTCCATCAACCAAATAAGCAAAAAAGCAAAACTGGAAACAAACATACTCAGCAGCGGGGGTTGGTAAATTATGATACATTCACACAGTGGACATTTACCACGTGGTAGAACTACAGGCCACCCTCATGTTACCTCTACAACTTTGTTACATTTTCTGAAATTTTACTGTGAAAACATATTATTAACACAATCAAATGCAAATAATGAAGCTATTTGGGAAAAATTAATTCGACAAGGTATATGCATTCTTAAAGTACAAATACCAAAAGCTAAGACTTTTCATTGAAATATGACCAAAAGCAACCCTAACCTTCTTCGCTCTAAACCAGTTGGTGACCATTTCGAAAAGCCAATCTTTCTTCTCAAGGTTGATTTTACTGAGTAAGGATTTGATCGTCATGGATGCCATCTTTTTACACACAGCAGAGTCATCATTCACCATCATTAGACACAGAGGGATAAAGAACATCCCACAGTTCTCATGGAGCAGCCCCTAAAAGAAAACAGGCACTTGTGAGCCCACCCAGACTGGACATTTACAGATGCCCCCGGAAGGGAGGACGGCGGGCTCCCAAGGGCTCAAGGGCAACCCAGCTAGCAGTCTGTCTCGGTGATGTACGGTACCTGAGGGAATGTGTCAAAGAGATAAGCGATCATTTCCAAGGTGGACTCTCTCCCAGTCTCATGTTCGTAACTAGGGCAAGAACATCAGAAGGACTTGTTAGTGCCTTTTAATTTTACCAATAATTATTTTAAAGAATTTGTAACATTGTCTCAACATGCCAGTCTATTTCTGAAAAAGTGGAAAACGCTCCATTTTCCCAATCTTAATGCTTGTATATATCATGCTACTGTGCAGTGTTAAATGTATTTTGTTAGATCTTTACCGTTCTCCTAAGTGGACTCTAATGAAAGCAACGGTCGGACTGAAGTGGAAAGCGACGTGCAGAATTGCTACGTGAAGCCACACACAAGGTTTGCCGGCTAAGTCGCTGATTCACAGATCATCCTCAGAGAACGTGCCATTAAGTTTAGGTTTGTTCTTTTCCAAACAGCCGCCACATTAAAAGGAGAGAAGAAACTACCCCACCGCCTCTGTGTAGTTTATGGCTTAAACTTACTTCAGTTGCGCGAGCATGAATTCCAAGTTTGGTCTCAGTTTATCACCCAGGGGATAGTCAAGAATGTATTTCAGAAAAACCTGCGAACAGAAGTCACACAAAAGATTACTGGGATCCTATCTCTCCATGACTCCTGTTTCCTCAGCTGCTTTCTGGGACATGTTGGTAGGTTAAAAAGACCTCCCGGAATAGTGATTGGTCAGGTGAAGTTTACAGCTGTCCCCCTTCCTCTCTCCTCCCTCCTCACTTGTAAAGGCCCTGCCCTACAGGCCTGATTGTGAGTCAAGCCCTGGCCCACCCCTGGCATGCTTATTAAGGGCTTTGAATCCAAGCTCACACATTGCAGACTCCTCGCTCTGATGGGGGTGTGGTGTGGTGGGGTAGACTGAACACAGACTGTGGTTCCACCCTGTACTTCCCCTTGAGTAAGAATAACAATAATGGTGATAGTAACATCAGTAGTGATAACAACCACTGCATATTTACTAAATATCGTCTATGTGCCTAACACTGCGGGGAGTGTTTCTCCATTAATTTCCATGACTTCCCTAGGAAGCAGGGTGATGTTACCCCATTTCACAGATGCAGGGAATGAATCTGGCAAAAAGTAAGTAACTTGCTCAGGTGGCAGCGTGTTGCCTATCTGCATGCAGAGGCTCTGCTTTCAAACTATGTACCCTACTCAGCCTCTTTGATCAGTATGCTGTAAGAACCAGACACATCAGTAAGCTCTCCAGGCCTGTGTTTTCCCTCCAGCCAGAAAATGGGGGTACCGTTTCCTCTGAAGGACTGTTACAAATACAAGTCATGTATGTAAGGTGCTGGGCGCACAGCTAGCGCTTAATAAACAGCAGGTGGTCCTCCCTCCTGACAGTAGTTAAGGAAACTCTTTCTCAGCACAAGCTTCTTCCCTTTCCTCCCTGGCCTCCTTGGCAGTCAAGCCCTCCTTTAACTCTGAGCTCGTATTTCCAGTTCGGACGCTTCCACCTTCCAGGTTGAAGGGCACCCCCATGATTAGGGAGGGACAAACGTATGAACCCAAATCTGCTCAGGTCACTCACCTGTCTGTTGATTCCAAGTTTTTTGCTATTCTCAGAACAGAGCCCTAAATCTTTAACCAGACCACAGGTCTCGCCTGACCGGGCTCCTTTCCCCCGTCTCACTCACCTCCCTTCATCTCCTCCAACAAGCCAAGCTCTGATCCGCCTCAGAGCTCACCTTCCTCCAGCATTTGCCACTCCCTTCACCGGGAAGGTGAAGCCTTACTCTTCCCTCCAATCTCACTTCCATGCCGATGCTCAGGACAAGCCTGGCCTGACTCCCAGACCAGGGCGGCTCTCCACCTGATTGTAGACTCTTATTAGATGCTCTTCCTTACTTCACCAATTTTGAGAAGCACAGGTTTTCACATTCTAACATCTGAGGCGGGGATGAGTCTTAGGACAACAGATGGCAAGTTACCCTGTGTCATAGGTTTGGTTTGGTTTGTTTGAGACACACCAATGATGGCGTGTCCTGTGATGAAATCTGATAACACTTTTTCCCCTCTGGCACTCACGATGTCTGAAATTAAATAACGACCTGTGGAGTTTTGTTTTGTGCCTGCCTGGGAGAATGTCGCTGCCCACTCTGCCGGCAGCAGTGACGCACAGGGGTGTGCGTCAGTCTGACGGCCGCGCCGCTGCAGGCTATCACGCCACAGAGGGAAAGGTGCTTCTTCATCCATGTGACATGCCTCATATGGGGGCTACACTCAAAATGCTCCTTGTTAACGGAAAACCTAAGACAAGGCCGAGACCGTTGCTCACACTTGGAGTGTACGTGGGGTCCCAAGTCACAGAATAATGCATCAACATGACACCAAGTTGCCTTCAGAATTCAGTGCATGTCGACATCTATCTAAAAACCACACGGAGAAGGCAGGGCCAGCCCTTGCCGTGGGAGTAAGTTCTCTACAGACCTGTCTGCACTGGACTCGGACCGGCTCGCTTTGTGCAGAAATCGCCAACTTGGACACCTTCCGCATGACGTCATCAATTTCTGGAACCAGCAACTTCCTTGATAAAATGGCCTAAAATACAAAGGAAAAGACATATTCTTCCTGTCCACTGCAGTTGGGCATAAGCTGACCTGATGTTACAGTAGTCACAGGCAGTTTTCAAACATAATGAAAGTACCTCCAAAAGAAAAAGCATGTATACTTAAAAATCATTAAAACATGCGATTTTATGTTATGTATATTTCACCACAATTAAATAAAAGGAAAACAATGTCCAGTGTGACAAATACAAATACACACCTGTATTTGTACAGAACTCCCTGGAAGTATTAATATAAAGCTCACATGCAAACATTTCAATAACCACCTAAATTATCATCTTAATAAATTACTCAACTGTGAAAGTCTACAGCTAGTCAGAACACCGTGTTCTATGTTATTTTAAAAATACCTGACGTGAGGCTCATAACTGTGACCGCACCTTTAGGAGACCAAATGCAGTGGCTTGTCTTGACGTGTCATAAATGTCCTCCTCGGCATACGCTAGTAGAACCTGAAGCTGCTTTTCGGTTACCTGGTAAGACTTCACTTTCTTCACGAGTATGGTCACACACTGCAAGTTACAATAGGGAAGTTAATGGCCAGAATGTCCCACAAATCAGGATCCAGTGAAATCGTGGGGACTTAATACAATATCAATGCTTTTGCACACGGAAAACCAACCCTCTGTCCTTAGCAAATTAATCTGGAAAAAGTCTTGACCGATACGACAGAACACGATGTGGAAAACTAACTTTGATGTTAATCCTGGGCCTGGCTTCTCCTAAGTGGAAGTGAAACTGCTCACCTTGAAACAATTTACCACCAGGTGGAAGTTCTGACCCTTGGCAGCCCCGAGTTTTGCATAGTCCTTCAGCAGAAGGAAAAGGTGTTTTGTCAGCTGTTCCGCTTTGGTTTCTATGGAAGGCAGAGGGAACCTCAAGACCCAGATCAGGCACTGTAATGCACCTGTGATCACCTGAAAAACAAAACCAACAAAACCAGTCAACTTACAGCGACCACACTCTATGATAACACGGTGCCTGCGGCTGTGTACTCCATGGGCAACCGACGTGAAGGGACACAGAGCTCTGCCCGGCCCACTCTGCATGAGCGGTGTCCAAGGTGTAAGAAGACGGGGAGTTTCCCACCCCCTGCTGTGGAAGAGCGTGCTGCCTCGCCAAGGCAGGTGAGGATGTATCACAAGCTCACCTCCCATATTCTTCACCTACATGGGTCAAATAATAGCATAGGTTGGCCCATTTTAATAATTTTTTTTGAAAAATACATTATAAATGACTTTCCTATTTTCTAAAATGGTATTTCAACTTAATCATTCTTATTAAGTTTATATTATGTATACAAGACACTAATGAGTATTATAAATACGAAGACAAAAAGGATGCCATTGTCAATTTATGGAGCAGATAGCTGGCTCAGAAATAAAGCACGGAAACAATGAACTACAATTTAAAACAGTTAACTCCTGTGCAAAGGCATTAAAAAAGTGGGCTGGGACCAACTGCTTTATATGAGAATCCCTGAACCCCCACGCCAAACCGCAGAGCCCGCCTGGACCAGCTTATTCACTGCATTCCGCTCCACCTCACAGACTCCTGCTGCTCTGGCTGCTGTGATGGCCCTCCTGGGCTGGCTAGATGAAGACACAGGGGGAGAAGCTCCGGGGTTAAAAGACCCCAGCTCTGCAGCTTTTACCTATTTGACTACAGAGATGTCACTCAACCTCGCGGAACCTTCACCACAAAACAGACAAGCTGAGGATGTGGGAGGGTGGAGGCTCTGGCTTCTGAGACTGAGGCTCATATCCTACATCACAGGTGGCAAACACAAGGCCCGTGGGCCGAATCCGGCCCTCCACCTTGTTTTATCCGCCCGGCACCTTGTTTCTACCCAGCGGCAGCGCTCCTTCACTAGTGAAGGAGTAGTTACATTTATACAGTCCTAAATTACATTCGGCCCTTTGAAGGCACCCGTGAGGCTCATGTGGCCCCCCGGTGAAAATGAGTTTGACAGCCCTGTCCTGCAGCCATGATCTGGAGCGAGGCACTTAGTCGAAGGCTAGTCTTCTCATCTGTGAAGCAGAGACAGTAATAGTGCACGCCCCTGGGTTGTTCTGAGGGTTCATGGCAGTGAGTAGTGGTAGTGACGGTGATGACGATCACTGACACGGGGACACCTCCACTCACCCATGAAGTCGCTGCAAGGATCAGAGAAAGCAATTAACGCACCCAGAAGGGCTTTCCAAACTGTTAAGGGCTCTCCAAACATTCGGGGTTACTAAATTGGGGAGCACTTTAATGCAGGCAATATGGGTGGTTCATGATGTCATAAATCCCTTTAAAAACCCTTCTATCTTGTGTGCACAAGCCTAGAAGTTAAGTCCTAGGTGTTCTGACCGGCCCAGCTCCGGGGAAGGAGCAGGCGCTCACCTTCACATCCATGGAACCCAGGCAGTCTATGAGGACAGCCACAAAGGGGTCCAACATTTCCAGGACGTGCTCACTCGAAGACTTGATCTTGGAAGTCTTCAGACTCAGATGCAGGAGCTAGAAGATTTCAAGACATTTCACAGTTGGTATTCATAAGACCAACTGAGTTACGTAAAGGTGAAATGATTTTAAGAGATAACCTGAAATGTTAAGATGCTTCTATTTGATTTATAAAAATTTTGAAAAAATGGAAAACTGCCGGGGAGGGTCTCAGCGAAGAAGGTGGGAGCTCACACTGCAGCTGAGGTTCTAAGTTCATTTACCAAGTGCTTACTCAGCATCTACTTTGATCCAGGCACTGGCTGGGCACACGGGATGCGGCAATGACCCACAGGGACAAGGTCCCTGCACGGGTGGATCTTAGCCTGGGACACAGACTCTAGGAAAGAGTTCACTGTAAATGCAGGGCTCTGTGGGGGCTCTGGGCAGAGGGAGGACTGGGTGATGAGGTCCTGGGCAGGAATGGCGTGGCGACTTTAAGAACCGAGGGAAAGCCATGTGTGGCTGGAACATGTGTTGAAATGGTGTAGTGAGAGGCGAGGCCCTTGCAGCCCAAATGAAGGTCTGGCTCTCTCCTAGGAAAAATGGAAGCCAATGAAGGGTTTTTAAAAGCTCACCATCTTTTGAAAAAATTCAAAGTAGTTTAGAGGTACAAACTCATGGGCAAAGCAACAATGAAACCATAATAAATATTAAGTCAGAATCATTAATTCAGGTTTATATTATCAAAGTAAGTACTAGAAAAGATAAATAGTAAATGGACCAATGTACTTTTTAAAAAAATCCATAATTTACTTACGGCAAGGCATTTACAGTGGCAATAAGCAATACTAGAAATTCAGCAGAGCAGTAAAAGGCACAGACGCACTGTGGGCGGCGAGTCTCGCTTCAAGGTGCTTACCCGAAGCCCAGCCTCAATAAATATGTGCATGTTGGTCTTCCTGCTCACAACAGCTTTCTGCCCGCCTCGAACTGGAGTTGGGGGGAGTAGAAGACAGCTCTGGGGTGGCAGACGTGGGTCTGGGGCCGGGGCTGCTGGATTTCTGCCAACCGCAGTGAAATGAAAAATAAAGGAAAGAACAGCCTAAGTTGCATTCACGTACATCACTGCGGCCCTCCCTGGCGGTAAGAGTTGAGCACTAAACAAAGCGCTGTTTGCTGTGGTCTTTTTCTCCCTTAACCACAAGAAACAGAGGACACCCCAAGTTCAGATGAACAGCAAGGGCACTCCTTTTCTTTGACCTCTGAACCCAAGTGCCAAGAGTCTCTTTTAGAGCACAAAACATCTAAAGGAAGCTTACCAATACGGTATTTTTAAACCTTTTAAGGTCTAGATCTCTATTTGATCAGAGCACAAGGTATATATTGAAACTCTATCCTAACTTTGATTACATAAATATCCAAAACAGAGATGGTAGCAGTGAAATAAAAAAAGAAAAAAAAATTGGCTGCTGTCACAGCAACCTCATTCATCAGAAAAATATTAATTTTTTTTACTAAAAAATTATTAAAGTAAATAAGAACTGAATGGCATAACAGAAGCAAACACCTAAATGAAAGTTTTGTGTTTTTTCTTTTTAAACTTACTTTTCTTTCTCTGTTAACAGGGGGAGATTTTCACTGACCAAACCATAACTGAGCAATAGAATGGACTCTGCCGTCATTTCCTGATTTACAATTAATCCCGCAATGATTCGGCGTAAGGTCTCATGAACTTTCCGGGCCAGTTTTAAACTGGTGGTATTTTGTAAGATCTAAAGGCAAACAGAAATGTCATTCTGAGGTAACACAGAATTGTATTTGGATTTGTTGTAATTGTAGTTAAAAAAGCATATATACACACACACACACATGCTTTTTAGTATATATTTTTCTAATTAAAAAGAAACACATTCTTAATAAAATTTCAAACAGATATAACATATAAAGTCAAATTTACCCATAATCTCAACCCCAGAGAAAACCCCAACCATGGCGTGGGTGCCTGAGTTCCCTGTACTTCTCTCTGCTCTTTGCCAGTGAGGCCCAAGGGTATGCAGCTGGAGACACGATGTGACATTTGTAAGATGCCGACCCTCCAAGCGCACTAAAAGCTATCCCCTTGCATGGGACCTGGGAGTGATAACCATCTTTGTGTTGGAGGGATTTAGTAACACACATGAAAAATACCTGTGCTCTGGTCCCTCTCCTTCATCCTCAAAACATATCTAACATTCTTAGAGCAGGCTAAATGTACTCTAGGAACAACTATGGAGTTAATCGAGTACCGAAACATTCAAAATTAGAGTTAATTCATGCCACTAGATAGTGCTTTTTGCTCTAGTTCTAGTACATAAAACGGTGACAAAGAGAATTAATAATGTTTATTGAAAGTTCATCCATGCAGTAGGCACAGAGAACGCTATGAAGGCAGGTGAATTACAGCCCCTGCCCAGTAAGAGGCAGGAAGAGCAGAAAAACGTTAGCTTCGGATCAGAAAGGTCTGGAACTAAATCTTGACTTTTCTCCTTAACCACGTTCCTTACGACCTTCGTGAGCCTGAGCTGCTCTGTCTCTGAGTTGGAAGTGCCACCGACCCCACAGGGTGGCCGTGCATATCAGAGCAGATAATGCAGCACGTTGTTTAGAACGTGATACACATCCAGAAAATGACAGCTTTCTTCCTCAGGGCATTCTGGGAGCAGCAGTCTGACTCCAAAGGCTACGCTCTTAGCTACTGACTGGACCAGCTGTACTGTTCACTTCTCTTTCCTTCTGCATCTCAGGGTTCACACCAGGGACTCTGGTTCTTGGATTAGAATGCTCAACTCAGGGCTGCCAGCTAGTGGCCATCAGGCACTGGTGTCCTTAGACCAGGGAAATGGCAATCAAGTGCAGTGTCAAGGTCTGCGAGGCTCTTCTCGAGATCCCCGGTGCTGCATCCAAGTCCTCACCTCTTTTAGTGGAAGGATAAGTTTTGTAACCTGATCTTTTCCGACAAACTTGCCCAGGATCTCATACGAATCGTAACTCTTGCTTCTCCGTGCCTCCATGACTTTGGAGAGGATCTGCTTTACCTCCTTCTCTTCGGCAATGGCACCAAACAGCTCGTGATTAAAAATCTTTAAAAGAAAAGAGCCAAATGGCAGTTATGCACATTCAGCAAGACACACCGACATCAGCAGTCTCTGAAAATAGCAATGGCAGGTCCAAATCAAGGAAAGCAAGTTGGACTGGACTGAAATTAGATGGTAGGAATTTCCACTAGATTTCACTTATTTCAATGTAGTTTAGGCACCAGTTACTAAAAAACAAATACAGAAACACCTAAAGATTTACATCAATGGGAAACAAAAGAAGAACATGGTAAGTTTTCAACGTCATCAATAGGTTCTGCAACCGTAAGTGAAGCGACATGTAACAATACCAGATTTGCCATATGCCAACTGATATAAACATCTCATCAGTGTTATAAAAAAGTGACATGATTCAAGGAACTTCTGTACTACAGAGATTTATACATAGAACTGTGTAATATATAATCTTAGATATTACCAAATAGTTTAATTTCTTTTTTTTAAGAATTCTCATGACATTTCCAACCTAGTTATCAAAATTAATACATTTAATTCAAAATGTTAGTGTCTGCAGTTTTAAATAAATAAATAAAACGTGTGGCAAATTTAGTTTCTTCCTAATCTTACCCTCCTCCAAATTATCAAATTATTCTATTTTAAAAGTAGTTAATAATTTTTCAATATTATAAATAAAGCTCTGGCTGTGGCTGGTGTGGCTCAGTGAATTGAGCGATGGCCTGTGAACCAAAGGGTCGCTGGTTCAATTCCCAGTCTAGGGCACATGCCTGGGTTGCGGGCCAGGTCCCCAGTAGGGGGCACACAACAGGTAACCACACACTGATGTTTCTCTCCCTCTGTTTCTCCTTCCCTACCCCTCTCTCTAAAAATAAATAAGTAAAATCCTTAAAAAATAAATAAATAAAGCTCTGGTAAACATACTTTTTATAAAACCACAACCACATCTCTTGATTATTGTTTTAAAACAGATTTTTGGAAGTGGTTGAAACTGTTGTCCATTTCCAAAGCTCTTGATACACACTGCCAATTTCTTCCTAGAAAGGTCATACCAACTCATGACCTCCCAGCTCACTTCACTGGAGCTGGGTGCTCAGCTCACTTCGCCAGAGTCTTAGCTTTTTGAACGTGCTCATTTGAATCATGAGACAGTACATTATATTCATTTTCACAGGCTATTACACTCTTGCTTTATTTTGTGAACTGAGTTTTTGGTGTCTTCTGCCCACTTAAAAAACATTAGAAATCCTTTGTCTAAATCTTACCTCAATCATTATATCTAAAGAAGAGTCCAAATCTCCGACCTGCAGCTTGTTTGTGAGGCCGTGGAGCAACATGTGAACAGTGAAAGTTAGCACATGGACCTAAAATGAATGCATTAAACACGTATGAATGGTTAAGAACACCACACTAGAAAAAAAGTGAGAGCTAAAATCGACTGCAAGAGGAACGCTCAGAGTATATATCTGTCATTACTGCAGGGAGAAGCTTTGACAAATGACACATTCCACCTAAAATCTTTCAACCAAGTGGTCACTTTGTACGAAGACGCTCAGACACACATGACCATGCTTAGGATGATGGCAACTCAACAAGTCCAGGGATTTATAAAAGCACAAGAGCCTTGAACTTTGTAAATCAACCCCCAAACTAAGGTGTGTGCCAATGCTGAATGCAATCAAAGCTGGTACACAGTGTTATGAAGGACACAAATACATTTTTGCCCTCAAGAGTAACCACAACTAACATTCCTAAGAGCTTGCCATAGGCTAGGCACATATTAATACCTCACATGTACTGAATCATTAATGCTCACCCATTCTATGAATGATGTAGGTGCTATGTTATCAGCATTTTTTAGAAGAGAAAGCTGAAGCACAGAGAGGTCAAGTAACTTGCCCAAGGTTACAGGGGTAGGAAGTGGTAGAGGCAGGATTTGAAAGCAGATGGGCCGGCACCAGAGCCCCAGCTCCGCATCCCTCTGCTGTGCGGCCTCTCAAGCTTTCTGATTCGTTCTACTGCTTCTCAAGCTGTGCGACTATCCAGGTAAACATGAGACAATGACCACAGGCCAAGGACACACATGTGGTTGTATGGACAGAGACTGGATTTTAGAGGCATAATTTCATATACATCTACTTGTGAACTTTCAGTAATTTTATGTATGTGAAATTTTTGTTGAGGGCTTTATGTAATTTAAAAAAAATCCTTTTGGGAGGATGAGGAATGGCAACCAAAGAGTATAATTTCGGTAGTGTTTGCATGATTAACACTGAAATCCAAACCAGCTGTCCTCTATGTCATTCTTTTTTATTCAGTTTATTGGGATGACATTGGTTAATAAAATTATGTTCCAAGTGTTCAATTTTATAATACACCATCTGTATGTTGCACTGTTGACCCATTTACCCTTTACTACCTCTCTATTTTAGTTATTTTAATAAATGATGGGATGGACTTGAAAACCAGGTGGTTAAAGAGCTACCATTTAAATGTCACCGGTGCTCCATTAAATTTTGAACAAATCCCCAAGACAGAGCTGTACTTCATTTATCTTTGTATGTGTAGTCCCCAACCCATCAGAGTCAGAGTTGAAAACACTGGTGATCAGGATGCTCAGAGAACTCACTAAGTACAGCAAAACGTAAGGGAAGAAATGAAGGTTAGTTACACTAAGTAAAATAAAGAAAAATCTACAGGGAACCAACAGTGAAGGGGAGGAAACCAGGATTCGAATCATCTATTTGGAACAAGGAATAAATACACATTCAACCACAACAGCAAGAAGAAAAAAGATAATCTTAAAAGCAGCAAGAGAAAAGCAGAGAGTCACCTACAAAGGAGTTCCCGTAAGACTATGAGCTGATTTGTCAAAAGAACCTTTGTAGGCAAGAAGGGACTGGCAAGAAGTATTCAAAGTGATGAAAAGCAAGGACCTACAATCTAGATTATTCCATGCAGCAAAGCTATTATTTAGAATGGAAGGGCACAAAAAGTGCTTCCCAGACAAGGTAAAGTTAAAGGAGAACATCATCACCCAGCCATTATTACATAAAACATTAAAGGGACTTATTTAAGAAAAAGAAGATCAAAACTATGAATAGTAAAATGGCAACAAATTCACAACTATCAACAACTGAATCTAAAAAAACAAACTAAGCAAACAACCGGAACAGGAACAGAATCATAGGTATGGAGATCATTTGGAGGGTTATCAGCTGGGAGGGGGAAGAGGGAGAATGGGGGGAAGGTACAGGGATTAAGAAGCATAACTGGTAGGTACAAAACAGACAGGGGGAGGTTAAGAATAGTATAGGAAATGGAGAAGCCAAAGAACCTTTATGCATGACCCATGGGCATGAACTGGGCAGGGTGGGGGTGGGGGGCAGATTGCTGGAGGGAAGGAGGTTACTGGGCGTGAGAGGGTAAAGGAGGAAAATTGGAATAACTCTAATTGTATAATCAATAAAATATATACATATTTTAAAAAGCTTGGAAATTTAGAAATGCAGGAAGAACAGTAGAAATGATAAATATCTGGACAAAAAAATAGACCATTCCTCTCAAATTCTTTAAAATATGTTTGATGACTAAAGGCAGAACTCTTATACTACCTGATAACGTTTTCAATATATGTCAATGTCATACATAAACAACTATAAAACAAAAAGAGAAGAGTGAAGGGACCTATATGGTATTTACATTCTACTTGAAGAGGTAAAATAGCGATTCTCAGTAGATCATTAAAGGTAAGTGTGTATATGGTAATCCCTAGAGCAGCCACTAAAAAACTATACAAAGGGAGATGGTCAAAATGAATACTATTTTTAGTGTGTTAGACTTATAAAGTGTAAACCGGCAACCTTACCTATGAGCAAATGAGGACATGGGAGGGAAAGCTAAGTACCAAGAGTTTGGGCTGGACTTGAAAAGAACAAGCGGCAGAGTTTCTCTGACTTGAGATCACGCAGGAATCTTATGAAAATGCAGCTTGTGGAGGTCGGGTACACTGCCCTAAACCCTGCATTTCTAACAGGCTTCCAGTAGCTGTTGATGGCGCTTGCCCAGCGCCCACACCGGGAGAAGTGAGGAGCTAGCAAGCCATGTAACTACTCAGAGAGCTTTGTACGCCACCTGGAGATATTGTTTTTATGACTTATGTCATATTTTTCAACTCTTAAAGAGAGTGTATGTTCTTTACTGTTCACATTTGTGTCGATACACTCAATATGCATCCAGCAAGAATCTTTTTAAGAACTCAGAGAATGCAGAACTTGCTATGGTGATTTAAGAGAAAATAACAGGTTATGTAACCTAGACCTACAATATTTACAAAAATCAAATACAGGAGCTTTTTAACATACTGATTAGAAACTTCTGACTCTGCTTGATGCTGTCTCAGCGCATCAGCCGTACTGAAGACTGACCCAAAGCCCCGTGACTTAGTGCTCAAACTGCACGTGTGGAAACTCCAACCGAACTTGAAAGTACAGCATGTGATGCAGGTCACCTGGTAGCCGCGGACAAGGGTCGTCTGTAATTCTTTTAAAATATATTGTAGGTAGTGCACACCCAAATCTTCTATTATTTTTGCAAGAGTGCTGCGTGCGATGTCTCTGACTTCCTGTGCTCTGTTCTTGAGGAGGGCACACACTTTCAGCAAAACACTAGAAAATGAGAAATTGAAAAGTGACTAATAAAAAGAAGCAAATAAAAATATTAACACTCTTTTCTCTCTTAATTGCCCATAATTCCAAATTCCCAATCAGGATTCTTAACCACAGCAAATTATGACAGTACTTCTCTTCTTCCTGATAAAAGAGACTAAAAAGTCAGGAAGAAAGAAACAATTGATTGATGAAGAAACAAAGAATTGATTTCATGACACTTTTCCAACTGCAACACAACATACCTTGGTAGATTAGTTTCCATAACTTCTCGTGGAAGGGAATGCATTAGTTTAACCATGGCAAAAGCTAAAGGAACTCGAACCACTTCCTCATCATTCACAACCTTGGATTTTATGAGCTTGTGTTCTTCCTCCCTTTTAGTCTGTAAGAAAAAATTAGATTGAAGTAAAATTGAAATAAATGGATCAGGGACCTACCAACACCGCAACCTTTCATTTGAAAGATAAGCTCTTTTGATACAGCTTATATCCATTTTTAAGTATAGTGCCTTAAAAAACAGACCTGCAGATTGTTATGCTAAGTGAAATAAACCAATCAGAGAAAGACAAATAACATATGATCTCACTTATATGTGGAATCTAATGAACACAATAAACTCATGAACAAAACAGGAACAGAGGCATGGACACATGGAACAGCTGTCAGAGGGGTGGGGGGTGGAGGAGGGGACTGGATGAAAGAAGGTGAAGGGATCAGCCAGAGAACATGGATGCATAACCCACAGACACAGACACCAGTGTGGTGATGGCCAGAGGGAAGGGGGGGCAGGGGCTGCGGGGAGGTGGGCAAAGGGGGAGAAAACGGGGACATTTGTAACACTGCCAATATTCAAAATAGAGTAAAAAAAAAACCCTAAATTAAGGAATTTAAGAATAAGCCTCTAAAAATTGTAAAAATAATAAGAATACAAATGTTTTTCCAGAGGAGCAACCAGAAAAATAAAAAAGCCAAGTTTTTACTAATGTGGGTTACAATTGCTGTGAAACATACAAAACTCATATAAAATTTGTATCATTTAGGACTTTCAAGTATTTGAGTGACATTGTTGGTACATAAGAAATACAGTGTCTCAATAGATTATGTACTAAAATATAAAATGACCAAGTCAGTATTTTACACCAGGGGCTGGCAAAAGTTTTTCTCAGAGGGCCAGACAGTAAATATTTTTTATTTGGTGTCTGTTGGAACTATTCGACTCTGCTGTGGTAATGCAAAAGCAGAATTAGACCATATGTAAATAAACAAGCGTAAGTGTGTTCCAATAAAACTCCATTCACAAAAACAGGCTGCAGGCCAGATTCAGGGCCAGGGCCACAGTCAACCCAAGTTTTACACTCAGTAGGAAGGGCTCTGGCTTCATGAGGATCCACGGCTAAATGCTCCCTGTCAGCCGGGGGAAGGTAATTTTGAACGGTAGAGAAGTGGCCAAGAAGTAAAAAAGGGAAACGGACTCTAATTTAATAGCCTGTTTTATTTAGAAATGGGAGTCATCTCGCCATCTACTTCAGAGATAGGGAAGCATGCATCTACCACATGAAAATGCTCATGAAGAAGGAGCACTACTGCCTAGGTGCAGCAGATGAACTGAAGATGACAACATGAGAAAGGAGGTGAATCGTGAAATGTTGAGATGAAAGAAAAATCCAAAAGCTGAAGTCAATGAATAGTACGGAACGAAGGCTGACGGGGCCCTGCAAACACCCCAATTCAGAGACCTCCTGGGTCCCAGACACAGTGATTACCGTCGATGCCAGGCACTTGTGTAGCCTGGGTAGGATATCCCCAGTGACGGTTCCTTGGATGTTTTTAATGGTTCTCTCCAATTCTTCCTTACTCTGCGGAAGGCAAGAGGAGGACTTGGTGGTACACTCGGTTTCTTTCGCTGATGTTCCTTCACAGTTGACTGGATCGGGGTTCCCTGCTGCTTCGTTGTTGCCTGACACACTCTCACATCTATTTTCCATCTCTTCCTCATCCAAATGCTCTAACTCCATGGCTTCAGGCTCTGGAAACTCAATTCCTTCTGCTGTGTCTACATGTAGCGAACAACAAAAGTCACCTTGAGTCACACAAGGAAACAACACAGTTGTGTTAAGTAGTCTTTTCTACCAACGTCCAACAAAAAACATCTCGTCAACGACAGCAAGCTAAGTGCCCAGGAAACCACAGTCAATGAGAGGGTTGTGGTTGTTC